>NW_021703782.1:42990406-43289115 GCF_005190385.1 Monodon monoceros
TTTTTGTATCCATTCAGCCAATCTGTGTCTTTTGGTGGGAGCATTTAATCCATTTACATTTAAGGTAATTATCGATATGTATGTTCCCATTCCCATTTTCTTAATTGTTTTGGGTTTGTTATTGTAGGTCTTTTCCTTCTCTTGTGTTTCCTGCCTAGAGAAGTTCCTTTAGCATTTGTTGTAAAGCTAGTTTGGTGGTGCTGAATTCTCTTAGCTTTTGCTTGTCTGTAAAGCTTTTAATTTCTCTGTCAAATCTGAATGAGATCCTTGCTGGGGAGAGTAATCTTGGTTGTAGGCTTTTCCCTTTCATCACTTTAAATATGTCCTGCCACTTCCTTCTGGCTTGCAGAGTTTCTGCTGAAAGGTCAGCTGTTAACCTTATGGGGATTCCCTTGTGTGTTATTTGTTGTTTTTCCCTTGCTGCTTTTAATATTTTTTCTTTGTATTTAATTTTTGATAGTTTGATTAATATGTGTCTTGGCATATATCTTCTTGGATTTATCCTGTATGGGACTCTCTGTGCTTCCTGGACTTGATTGACTATTTCCTTTCCCATATTAGGGAAATTTTCAACTATAATCTCTTCAAATATTTTCTCAGTCCCTTTCTTCTTCTCTTCTTCTTCTGGGACCCCTATAATTCGAATATTGGTGCATTTAATGTTGTCCCAGAGGTCTCTAAGACTGTCGTCAATTCCTTTCATTCTTTTTTCTTTATTCTCCTCTGTGGTAGTTACATCCACTATTTTATCTTCCAGTTCACTTATCCGTTCTTCTGCCTCAGTTATTCTGCTATTGATTCCTTGTAGAGAATTTTAAATTTCATTTATTGTGCTGTTTGTCATTGTTTGTTTGCTCTTTAGTTCTTCTAGGTCCTTGTTAAGCATTTCTTGTATTTTCTCCATTCTCTTTCCAAGAGTTTGGATCATCTTTACTATCATTATTCTGAATTCGTTTTCGGGTCGACTGCCTATTTCCTCTTCATTTGTTTGGTTTGGTGGGTTTTTATCTTGCTCCTTCATCTGCTGTGTGTTTCTCTGTCTTCTCATTTTGCTTAACTTACTGTGTTTGATGCCTCCTTTTCGTAGGCTGCAGGTTCGTAGTTCCCATTGTTCTTGGTATCTGCCCCCAGTGGCTAAAGTTGGTTCAGTGGGTTGTATTGGCTTCCTGGTGGACAGGACTGGTGCCTGTGTTCTGGAGGATGAGGCTGGATCTTGTCTTTCTGGTGGGAAGGACAGCGTCCGGTGGTGTGTTTTGGGTCGTCTGTGACCTTATTATGATTTTAGGCAGCCTCTCTGCTAATGGGTGGGGTTGTGTTCCTGTCTTGCTAGTTGTTTGGCATAGGGTGTCCAGCACTGTATCTTGCTGGTTGTTGAGTGGAGCTGGGTCTTAGTGTTGAGATGGAGATATGTGGGAGAGCTTTCGCTATATTACGCTATATTACGTGATATTACGTGGACCTGGGTGGTCTCTGGTGGACCAATGTCCTGAGCTCAGCTCTCCCACCTCAGAGGCACAGGCCTGACACCTGGCCGGAGCACCAAGACCCTGTCAGCCACAAGGCTTATGTCTTTTGTTTCTGTCTTCTATTGCAAATTATGTAGAATGCAGTATATCTTCCATGTTCTTGAATATCGTCTTGTTGCAGCTTATCCTTTGTCTTTGGATGTGGGGTATCTTTTTTGGTGAGTTCCAGTGTCTTCCTTTCAATGATTGTTCAGCAGTTAGTTGTGGTTCTGGTGCTCTTGTAAGAGGGAGTGAGTGCACGCTCTTCTACTCCACCATCTTGAATCAACCTCCCATATCCTATATTCTTATGCTTACGTCTTGAAATTAAAAGTCCTTCTTAATTACATTTTCATCTAATTTCTCAAACTCCTATTAAATGCTTACCATGTGATAAGCATAGCTAAGCATTTACCCATACATTTTCTCATTTAAGTCATACAGTAACCCTGGGAAGTTGGTATTATCACTTTAAATTCACCAACAAACACAAAGCTTAGAGAGATCAGGCAGCTATAAAGAACAGAACTGAAATTTTAACTTAGGTCTTCTGATTATAAGATTTTTCCACAGCTTAGTGTTCCTTTCCTAAACTTCTTGCTAAGTTCAGTTGGTAACTGTGTTTGTAAGGTATCATCACCACTAATAATAATAACAACAAACATACAAAGAGAAAGTATCATTATAGAATACATTTTATATTTTGTTCCCTCATATTTAAAATTGGGTCATGGATTTTCAAGTAGAAAGTCTCCAAATCTAACCATTCTCATCATCATGTGAAAGCAGAGTAAAGGCAAAAGCCCAGCAAAGGCAAAGTCCTAGACTCTAAAGATAAACAGACACAACAAAATCTGGCTCTGCCTTTATTCACCATCTCTGTTTCTCTGGGTACAGTCACGTCACCTCTCAGAACCTCAATCTCCTCATCTATCAAATGGAAAAAGTAATTTCTCCCACAGGCTATTGACTCAAGGATTAAATTAAATAGCATATAAATTGCCTTAGTATATGCCCAGAAAATCTTAGGTGATATGGTAGACTTTCCATTTTCTAGGAGCAAGTTACCTGATTTGCAGGAAATCATAGCTGATATGGTAGACTTTCCATTTTCTGGGAGCAAGTTACCTGATTTGCAAAATAAAGATAGATCAAGTTAAAAACATACATTCACACACATAATATATTACATGTGTGCATAAATATGTGTGTCTGTGTGTGTAAATTAGGAGAAGGCACATGATAGTTGTGCCTTCACAATGATATGATGATAATTGCTGCCCCTGGGACCACATATGCAGTGCATTGACCTACAACTCCAGCCCCGCCAGTTGCAGCTTTGTCTGCTCAGCCTCCACCACAACTCCTTCCCTTCCTTCAGTCTTGCTATCTCCCCACCCCACTGTGCTCTCTCTACCAGTTCTGGTTAAGGCTACTCCTCTATTTTATAATAGCAGCTGGCTAGCCTGTCCAGTTATACAGCCATGGAGGTGATTAGGGCCCAAGTCCCCTCTGCATTCAACAATAGTTAATTTGCACACATGATACAGAGCTAATATGACTACGTTTACAGATTATTTGGGATTATTTATGACCTTCCAACACCTTGCCCCACTCCAAGCCTCCATACACAAACACAGTTTTCTCTCGGTTAATTTATATTTGACTCATATCTTTCTACACCTTGCCTTCCAAGTGGCCTTTCAGCTTATGTCTCTACACCCTTAATGACAGGGAAATAACTTCCTCTTGAAGATGTATCCTATTTAGATATTTTGATAACTCTGAAAATTTCCTTTCTCATGCTAAGACAAACTCTCCTTTTGGATAATATTAATCTGAGCTTTTCTTCCCTTTAATGATCCTTAAAAAAAACTCTCACCAATCCCTTTTCCATGAAGTCAGCTGTTCAGATAAGATTCTATATAAATCAGGTTGTACCGCAAAGGCATTATGCTAAGTAAAAGGTGTCAGTCTCAAAAGGGATCCCATACTGTATGGGATCACATACAGTATGATCCCATTTATATGACATTCTGAAAAAGGGCAAAACCATAGGGACAGAAAACACATCAGTGGTAGCCAGGGGCTAGGATCTGGGGGAGGGAGGGGAGTGGTACTAGTGTCTGACTAGAAAGAGACAGCATAAGGGAATTCTTTGGGGTGTTGAAGTTAGTCTGTATCCTATTGTGTTGGTGTGTTAGTGATTATAACAATCTATGCATGTATTAAAACTCATAGAACTGTACACCAGAAAGAGGTGAATATGACTACATGTAAATTTTGAAGAATTACATATATTGATCTCTTACTATGTGCCAGGTGCTTGTCATGATTCTTTCATTTTAATCTTCAAAATAACTCCACAAGATAGGTCATATTATTATCGTCCCTGTTTTACAAATAAATAAACGGAGGCACAGAGAGGTTAACTAACTTGCCAAGGTCACAAAATTTGATAGAGACAGAGCTTGGATTTTAATCCAAGCAGCCTGACTCCAGAACTGAACAGCTTCACCACTGTCCTATTCTGGCTCTGCAAAGAGAGTGTATATCCTCTATCATATATCCTCTATCAATGAAACTACGTGACCTCTTTGACAAGTAGAACATCAGCTAGAACTACATAAACACAATTAGCTTGCAAGTGGAGCAAAGCATGTGCCACCAAGACAAGTGTATTTCTTGGCCACAAAAAGTCTTAATTGCTGTTTTAATAACTAATATTTCAACTTTGCAATTTCCAGTTTCCTTTGAAAGAAAATGCCTTTTATTAACACACTAAATAAATTTCAAAATCAACTTTCTAATGCCTGTGGACACTGGTATGAAAATCTTTAAGTGTCCCTTAAGAAATTCTGATTCTGATGAAAAGAAAATAGAATATATCAATAGGGAGCTCAAATAAACTGTTTAAAAATTCAAAAATCTTATTCCACTCCTTCTCCCTCCCCACTTCCCCAAAACTAAATCCTTCCGGATATTTTTTGGAACTAAAACCTCTTAGTAATGACACAAACGGATAAATACACCCACGTCTGGTGCCTTGTGGTCATTCTTACACATTCATTTAGGTCTTTCAGTGCCTGCAGTCTACATCCCCACAAACTTCATTCCATACACTTTGTAAAAATAAAGCTATCCACTGCAGAAGTGATGCATGGCAAGCCTCATAATTCAGAAGCAGCAGCAGCTGGAAAGAGAAAACAAAGGGAAGAAATTATGATGGCTTTTAATAACTGAGTTACAAAGAATGCCTAAATTTGGTAAGCACAATCTTGAGATAATAAATGTTGCTCTGTTTTGATGCAGAGTTGGTTAAAGAAAACCTGCTTCTGGATTTTTAATGTTCAGTTCTTGTTCATGATGGATTTAATCATTTCAGTACTATGCCCAAGACATTACATACACATTCATGTACACATTCTCTATCTCCAGGTAAGAATGATCTGAGGTCTATGTGACATTTCTGCCTTAGATCCACTTTCCCTGAAATATTCAAGAGTTTAATGGAGCTATCCTCAGCCCACTATAATCATCCTCCAAACATCTTTAGCCCAAACCCCCTTAATATACAGAGACAGTTCTTCTAATAAATTCTACTATACCTTATGTAACCCACAATTAAATTTCGTGCAGAGTAACATCAAAAAGGAACCAAAGAGAGATCAGGGCAACACAGGGCACAGTATTTGAATTATCTGGTTGTCTTCTACAAAATTCCTTTAGCCATATTTATCTTTCAGGGCTACCATTAGAATCAAATAAGATGATGCTGACCTAACAAAGTTCTTGCCATATAACTAGACAAGTGGTAGTTATAATTATGATCAAGGAAAGAAATCCTGCAGATGGAACAGTGTTCATCTATGGCCATTTGCAGCTTTATTTCACAATATTTCCTTAGGCAAATTTCTCTACTCCATGCCTCAATATCAGGTTTGATCTTGTTATAAACTCATGGGCTTTTCAGCATTAATTACTAGTTACCAACACACCTCCTATGGAATACAATGGTTTTGGGGTTATGAAATTAGGCTTGCTAGAGAAATGTTTAAGAGATGTGGAATGACTTTGCAACTTGATGCAGCTAAGCAGGGAGATTGCACAATCTTAATTCACAGGCGCAAGCACACACACCCACACACCCAGGAAGTGCGGGGGGTCTTGTGGAAATCAGTAGCTTATCTATTATGTGCACTCCAGAGCTGTAAACAAGACCATGTGAGGACTCAGCTAGAATGCTTCCTCTGAGTCAGTATTAAACAAACTCCCGAAATGTTAGAGAAGGAAATAAAGCCACGGTACCCTAAAGACACCCAGGACAGAGAGCTGGGGATGTAGAAGTTGTGTTCAACATTGTCAGAGACTGATGCAATAATTAAAGTAAGTTTTGTAATAAAAACAAAATGCTGCTTAATAATCAATAACTAGTATGAATTAGAATAGGTTGTAATCTCCATATGGAGTATCCTATCAGAATTTACATGACTTAATATGTGGAATGGCAAAAATTTTTTAAACCTTTGGTGTTTTATTCCACAAGAATGATAGCACAATTTTCTATTTGGTAATAATAACATTAGTGTAATGGTCTCAGTATAATTTTGGTTCAGAATGAATCAGAGGCAAAGATCTCATCAATGGTGAAAAAAATAAAACACCAGGAAAGCAAAGATTTTTCACAGACAGCATAGCCTGATACAGTGGAAGACACAGATGTTGAAATCAGAAGTGTTTTGACTCTGCATTTGCAAGTTTTGTGATCTTGGGCAAGTTACATCTCCTTATTGAGATTCCATCTTCTCATCTATAAGATCATGACATTCATGAGGTTCTTATTAAGATCAAATTAGATATTAGCTGAGTAAGCACTCTGACAAATATGAAGAGCTCTACGAATATGAGAAATTATGATTCACTGCTTTAACCTATAAATGCCCTCAGGTCAACAAAACAGAGTTAGAAAGAAATCAAGTTTAGAATACCCTGGAATTGTTTTTGCTTGAGGTAGATAATGAATACAACTTACATCCCTTTTGACCCGTAATACGTTTTGGTTTTTAGGAAGGAAAAGAGGGATGTCACCTATACCTGGAAATTTGCAGTTATAGCTGAATACAGAGAACACAGCTCTTACATATAATTGTATTTGAGTCTTACACGACTGAATATAGAAATCACAAATCACAAAATAAGAGGAAATAGTTAAAGCACTTTAATCCTTACCAATGTCCACAAAGTAGGATGTTTCATTAAGTGCTGTCTGGGTGCTCAGACAGTAAAGGACATTACCATTTCCGGCAACCCAAGGCTTGACCTCACACTTGGACTTCTGAAGGTAAACTTCCGGAGAGGAAATTAAATACAGAGAGCCTCTTCCAGTTTGGAATACCAGTTCTGCCAAAAACACTAAAAGAAACATGCAGATCTAAGTTAATTTAAAAAATTTTTACCCTAAAAAATATTAAAGCCACCAGAAAGGTCAATATTTTTTAAAAAATTTATTTAGACTAGGAAGTGAAATCAAAATCAAAATTTCCAAAATGTTTTTTTCTCCTTACCTATGTCCCTATAAAAATAGGCTCTAAAGTAAGATAGCTTCCTTCTTCCCTCCCTGCAATATTTTTACTTAAACCCTAAACTCCAGGCCTTAAAAATGAAAATATTCAACTGAAAGGAAAAGGAAGAACTATAACCATCATAATTTACATATGATATATATAAATCAAATTAAACATGAAATTTATTCACCTCATTTTTATTTCACAAGCTACCCAGGATCATTCAAGCCTACTTTCTTCTCTAAGGTGTGTGTACCTTCTGGGTTCAGTGGATACTCTAAAAGGTCAAATAGAGTCCATCCTTTGAGCAGATGAGATGCTGTTCTATTTTTAAAAAACCTCTAGAGAAGGAAATTCCACAAGCTTCCCCAGTTACACATTCCAGTGTCTATCAAATCTCACTGTCTGAAAATTTTTCCTTTTCTCTTATCTAAATCCCTCATGCTGTAACCTAAGCCTGTTGCCTCCTGTCTGGTCCCTAACGGAGATGGTCATCATCCTTCACAGATCAACCTCCTCACACAAGGCTCTTCTTTAATTCTGTAATCCAGAAACCACTTGATTTCTAACTCTCTTTATCACAGCTCTTTAATCATTGTCGTTACTCACCTATCATTTTCTTCCAAGTTTTCTTCCTCCAACCTTGTATTCACTTCACAAAACCTATAAAAATATTTTTTTAAAAAGCAAAAGAAATGAAAATTATTCATTAACCTTACTACACTAAAACTGCCTATTTTATTTTTTTGTTCTTGCCCCATGTATATATATATACATCACTGTAACCATAATGTGTAATTTTATTGTATTTATTCCAAGTTTTTTAATTACTCCTTTAGTTTCACAATCCAGAACATGCCTAGAATGAGCTAGCTTATCATTACAACTTTAATGATGTTGGTTTAAAGTTCATGATTTGAAGAATTTCCTTCTTCATTCAATAGAATTAAATGATTCCTAAGAATTGAAGCACTCTGCTAGGTTCTAAGGAGTCAAAGCATTTAACATTCAGTCCTTGCCCACAAGCAGGTCATAATACATACAGCCAATGAATTAGAATGAAGAAGATCCTATGTGGATTATTCCTGCATCTACCTATACTATATATATCTATATAAATTTATAGGGTCAACTGAGAGAGCTGGACCTCAGGGGAGGGCTGACCCTGCAGAAGACAGGATGGGGGAGTCACCTGGCAAGTGACGTGAAGGAGCAGGAGCTGTGGGTAAACTGCCACAGCTTTCACCGCCTACCATCTTCCACCATCTAGGCCAGAGCACCTAGGAGAGAATACTTAGTACCATCCAGAGTTTAACTGGGCCTCTGTAGAAGGACGTTTGGTGAAAGACTGAACTCAGTGGCAAGGTAGTACCCAAATCTTTTCTGAATTATAAGAGCTTTGGTTACCAGAATGAAAGGGCAAGTTTGTGAAGCTGAAAAAAAAAGATGGTTAATAAGGGTCAGGTGATCTGGGATAAGTCTGACTTGAGGATTCACTTAATAATTGATGAAACAATCTAATATCATCAAGAGAACAAAAACCTGAAAGAAAAACTGGTTGCAGTACCATAGTATCCTTGAACAATCACTCTTAGGTCTGGTCCTTAGTTTCTTCATTTGTAAAAGTAGATTTGTTTATGGTATATTCCATGATTTATATTCCAGGAAATAGCATATATTAAAAACAATGGATTGTATTTCCAGAAACCAAACATACAATTACTTCTTTAAAGAAAAAAATATTGGGACTTCCCTAGTGGCGCACTGGTTAAGAGTCCGCCAGCCAGTGCAGGGGACACGGGTTCGAGCCCTGGTCTGGGAAGATCCCACATGCCGCAGAGCACCTAAGCCCATGCAAGACAACTACTGAGCCTGTGCTCTAGAGCCCGCAAGCCGCAACTACTGAGCTCACATGCCACAACTACTGAAGCCCACATGCCTAGAGCCTGTGCTCCACAACAAGAGAAGCTACTGCAATGAGAAGCCACACACCACAACGAAGAGTAGCCCCAGCTTGCAGCAACCAGAGAAAGCCTGCGCGCAGCAACAAAGACCCAACACAGCCAAAACAAATAATAAGAAAAACAAATAAAATTTTAAAATAAAGTATAAGAAGTAGAAAAATATTTTTAAAATATAGATGCCCATTTTCACCGTATCGTAGGCTTAGATTTAAAATGAAACACAGACTATGCTCTCAAGAAGTTTAGTTCTTCGAGAAGTTTTAAAAATGGAATCCTCATTTTAAAATATTAAGGGAGCTTACAGCTTAATAGATTCTGATTACAGAACCAAAGAGTCCAATCATTCATCCATGCAACAAACAGATGTTGATCATTACCTGTACCAGGCTCTGTCAGATACTAGCAATACCTTAGAGAACAAAATTCAAGGTCCCAGAAAGAAATAGATGGCATACTTGAAACATAATTAAAGAGTTTAATGAAGGGTCTATTTGTAAAGGATGTGGACAGCATTAGGGGAAACAAGCATCCTGAGTCTAGCAACAGCTAGGAAGAGAAGCCAAGTAGCCAAAGTGTATCACCTATAGGCCTAAATCATCAGAGAGAGGAAATAGTGATGAATCCAAGAGCTGTGGGAGAGGACTGCCTGAAAAGCTATGACCTTTGGTAGAAAAACACAGCTACCACTAAGCCTTTCCTCCTGCCCTCTGATCTCTGCTTAAATGAACTCAGTTGGAAGCTGGAGGGCAGGAGAGCCCAGCTGATACAGCTATTAGAAGTCAGCCTCCCAGGACACAGAGCAGGATGAAGAATACACAGTACATCCCTGCTTGTAAAAAGCATGTTGTCTGCTGGCAGAGAGATATTAAATAACCAAATAAAATAATTTGAGATAATCACAAGTGATCTTAACAATTTAAAGCAAGGATGTGACTGAGGAGGTGAAGGCCCCTCTGAGGGGATGATATTTTTCCTAAGAATTTAAAGACAAGAAGGAGCCAACTGTAAAGATTAGGAGGGGAACATTCTAGGCAGGGGAAATAGCAAATGTCAAGGTCCTCTCGTAGAGGGACTCTTGAAGAGTTTGAGAATTGAGGAAAAGGCCAAGTACTTCTGAAGCACGTTAAGGCAGAGAAAAGTGTAAAAATGAGGTCAGAGTAGTAGCTAGTGCCCATATCTTGTGACATGCCAAGGAGGTCGAGGAGGTCATGGCAAGGTGTTTGGACTCTATTTTTAGTGCAGTGGGCAGCTATTGAATGATTATGTGCACGTGAGCAACATCATCTTGTGTACACGTTCCAAAGGTCACTTAGGCAATGGATTGAAAACTGATGTTTAAGAGCACAAGAACAGAAGCAGGAAAACCAGTTACTAGGGCATTTCAGATGTCCATTGAAAGTTGATGGTGATTTGGACTAAGATGGTAACATGGGAATTAAAGAGAAGATAATGTACTTTCAGAAGGATTTGAGGTGGAGGATGAAAAAAAAGAAGAAAAAAGGATGACTCCAGATTTTTTCCACTCATGCATAATGCACATTTTTCAAGTTATATAAATAATTTATATTTCCCTAAACATACAATATTCATGCCTACTTCTCTGCCTGCAAATTTGTAGTTTTCTCTTTCAGGAATGTTCCTCCTCTCCTGGTCCATGTATCTAATCTAGATAATTCATTGTTCAAGAGTTAGGTCTAGGACTACTTGACTCAAGGAGCTGTCCCTAATACCCTAGACTGAGTTGGCCTTCCCTCTTCAAAGCCTCCCACAAGGGAATTCCCTGGAAGTCCAGTGGTTAGGACTCCACGCTTCCACTGCAGAGACACGGGTTTGATCCCTGGTCGGGGAAGTTCCACATGTCACACAGTGCAGCCAGAAGAAAACACACACACACAAAGCAGGTGCACCAGTTATTAAGATACTGTTGCTCAGCTCTGCTTTGTGATGCACTGCAAAGCTTCCCACAGCAACTTCTGCATGCAGCACTTATCACCTTCCTGTTGACTTGACTTTCTCTGCCACTATAGGAACAGAGATTTCTCATGGATAGGGACTATGTTTTATCCATCTTTTAAACCTGTGTGCTCATTATGACTTCTGACATCTGAATGACTTATTAAATGAATGAAATAATGAACTATAAAAAGACAGTTTGGTGGAAAATGAGGTCACTTCAAACTGGAGGGATAAGGATAGCTTTCATGGAGGAGTTGACATTTGAGTTAGATATTGAAACACAGTCAGGATTTGGACATGCAAATATAGGAGAAATGCTATTCTAAAGAATTGTATGAGCAAAGGAGCATAGTGAACCAGAATGTTTGAAAACCAGTTCAGTTTGGCTGGAATATGGGATCAGCTGTGGGGAAAATTTTTTAAATAGCGTGCATCTGTTAGACTAACAGTCTAATGAATCTGTTTTTATTCTACAGACAAGGAAGAGCCACTGAAGATTTTTTAAAGAAATACGTGACAAGGTAAGAGCTTTATAATAGTAGAGTCTAGTTCTAGAAATAGCTGAATACCTGTATTAACCATCCCACAGATAACAATTATGAACTTTGAAGCAGTATAAAAAATAAAAATTATATGAAGATATTTGAGAACAGCCAAAAGGAGTCCAAGATGGAAGTGGTTCAACCCTTGAATGAAGGCAATTGCACTGGGTGAGATTTACTTTTATAAAGCTTTTCTTCAGAAGACATTTCTTACTCCATGTGGTACAGGGTGGCTGAAATTCATAAAGAAATGAATCTTTCTGACTTGAGGAGTCAGAGAAGGGATTCAGGGATTCCAAAGTGACTGGATATTGAAGAGAAAGCCCTGAAAGGGGGAAACCACAGAGAAAGCCCCAGAATCTCCATATAAACTCTTTTCAAATCCTTGGCTAACCACTTAACTGTGCACACATGGAGGAGACTCCAAATAGCCCAGCAGAGAGCAGCTGTTGAAAGGCTGAACAATTGATTTCAGCTGATGCTGTGCTTCCACAACAAGATCAACATTCTTATCGACCTTTGTAATAGACCCCAAAATCTCTACAACAAATTATCTTCAATGCTTTGTATGTAATTTAAAAATACTAGAAACTAGGAAAAAAGGAAAATATGACCTATAGTCAAGACACAAAGTAGTCAAGACAAAGCAAACTCTGAAATGACCCAGATGTCATAATTAGCAGAAAAGGACTTTACAGCAGCTATCATAAATATGTTCAAAGACTTAAGAGAAATTATGACTGTAACGAGTGAATAGATGTGGAGTATCAACAGGAAAACAAAAGCTACTAAAAAAAGAACAAAATGAAAACTCTAGAACTACTACATATAATATCTGGAGTAAAAAATTCCTGAATGAACTTAAAAACAGATTATAGATTTCAGGGGGTGGGGAGCAGTGCAAAGAACTTTAAGATCGATTTGCTAAAAGAAAAAAATATTGAAAAAAATTGAACAGTGCCTTCATGACTATGGAATAATATCAAGAGGTCTACATCCATATAATTGAAGTCCTCCATGGAGAGGGCAGAGAATGAGGGAGAAAATATTTGAAGAAATGATGGCCTAAAATTTACAAATGCATTTAATATATTAACCTACATATTCAAAAATCTCAATGAGCCTTAAGCAGGATAAATATAAAGGAAACTATACCTAAGCACATCACAATCAAACTACTGAAACCCAAACATAAATGGAAAATCTTGAAAGCACCTAAAGTGAACAGAACATATTACATACAGAAGAAGAATGCTACAAGTAATGCCTGGCTTCTCGTCAGACACAATGGAGACAAACACAGTAGAAGATACATAAGCATGGAAATTTTTTTTAAAAAGCAAAAACAAAAAAATCTATCAAACCAGCATTATATAATCAGTAAAAATAGCCTTTGAAAATGGACTTTTTGAGATGAATGGAAATAAAGAAAAGTTATTACCCAGTAAGTCTGCCCTAAAAGAAGTTATTCACGTTGAAGAAAATTATATCAGATGGAAACTCATAGTTAAAGAGTGAGTTGCAATAGAAATGTTAAATATGGGTAAATATAAAAACTATCTGTTTTCTTTCTTCTTCCTTTAGTTTATTTAAAAGAGAACTGAAAAATTTAAAGCCTTCCAAGGAGAAGTTTCAGCACGTGAAGATAATAAAGAAAAATCTCAGGAGGACGGCTGTATACCAGATGCAGAGATAAAAACAGACATGGAGAAAAACTTCCAAACAATCTATTTTTAACCATTTTCTAGACTACTCAGTACACCCTTTCAATTGGCAGCTTAAGTCCTTGTGGAAATTCTATTCAATTCTTTGCTGATGGTTCCTCCCCTTCACTTCTTAATTTATTTCTTTGGCATATAACAGGGAAGCAGCCAGGAGAAGCAGCATAAAATAGGGTAGAAAATAGAGGATAGAGCCATAATGGGGTTTAAGGACCATTTTTTAGCTTGAGTTTTCTCAGAGGTAGTGCCTCAGGCAAAAACTTGTGAATAGGGAGCAGGAGTGAGGGACTGGGAAGAGTGAGGAATAGTGGACAAGCAAATACACAGATTCATTATTAAAATCATTACTGCAGGCAACTGGCCCTCAATCCTGCCTGGAATCTTCTAAAGAGGATGTAGAATACATTTTGGAATTGTTTACCTGAAGATTGATGATTTTTATCTATAGCTCATATCCCTCATTAGTTGAGATCTACTTTGGGGTAAATAAATTCCTATATACTTCCAGACTGAACATGCCTGCTCAAACAGAGGGCTTCCCAGGGGCGACTATGGCATTGGAAAAACCTGAAGGCAAAGGTGCAAAACATCCAGTACTTGAAAAAAGATGTCAGCATGAGGTAAGCCAAACTATCACTACATGTGCACTGACATCAGAGACAAGGCTAAGAGGATGTGAGTCAGGAATCCAGAAGCAATTCATACAGTCTATACCCTTTGTACCACTCAGATACACCTATGCCCTGTAATAAGTCCCATCTGCCTCTAGTCTTCAAGGTGATGGTCAGCCACAATCTCTACATGTGACTTAATAGATAAGGATTAATACAGTAAACTGCAGTCTTCACTGCTGAAACTGGTCTTGAAGTTATAAGACATAATTGTCTAGGTTTCTAGCCTACTGGAATGATGCAGACCTTCATCTCTGAGCAGGCTGAGCCGTTGGCTATCTTGCTATTGTCAGGCCATGGTTGCTGAAATTGCCATTCACTATTATCAATGGGTGTGTGAACACCAAGAAATGCTGATGATTGACCCACACCTTGCCGGAGCCTTAGCGATCTCAAATTGCCCAAAGCTTCAGTTTCTGACATCTTCTCATCCTAATTCACCCCAGTGAGAGTCTAGTACTATATGTCTTGGCTTTGATTCTACCAAAAAGCAAAGCTTCTGTCAAGGAGATAATCCCAGAGTACATGTGGGGGACCAGAGATAATGGGAGAAGGGGAAGAAGTCTAGAGAAAAGTATACTTTCCATATCACAGCTTTGAGACACTCTGGCTTAATTCTGGTGTCTAAGGAACACCAGCTCAGAATGTCTCAGAGCTGTCTGCTAGAACACCTGGGGAAAGCTTTTACCAATAGGTTTTTATCCCTCAAGGATTGATGATTTCCCTCAGAGTTAACTTTAATAAATTTGGGGGCTCCATGTGTGAGCTTAACAAGTAGGATCCCATTCCCAGCTGTGGCACTGGAAAAGTCCTAGAGCAAAAAGTGAAAAACACATCGTGTTCATCTGAGATGAGATTCTGTTGAGATGAGTCAAATCCAGAATTACCATTGCATCCAGGCTGGAATCAGAGGTGAGACTGAGAAGATGTGAGTTAGGGTCCCAAAGACTCTGGTACAGCCTTAAGAGCTTCTCAAGGAATTTGGACTGAATTTGGTAAAACATAGCAAATAGCAAAGACTTTTAAGCAGAAGAGAGACACAATTATGTTGGTATTGCAGGAAGATTACACTGGAGATACTGAGGAGGATGCATTAGGCTGAGGATGGGATGGTGAAGTATAGGAGACCATTTTGGAGACTTAACCTACAGCTGATTGTGCAGTGTCAGTGCAGATGGGTGAAGGATAGAATTAATGAACTATTTGAGATAATGAATCAGTGGGGAAAAGTTGAGAAAAATTCACATTGATAATTTGCTCAAAGACACTATTATATCAGTTTTTAGCCATTACCTGTCATTTAGTAGGGAATAGAGTTTGTTGATGGAATCAGTGTGGTTTCAAACTTAGGCAAATCCCATCTGCCTCTAGTCTTCAAGGTGATGGTCAGCCACAATCTCTACATGTAACTTAATAGATAAGGATTAATACAGTAAACTGCAGTCTTCACTGCTGAAACTGTAAGATCATGAAGCCAGTCATAGTATATGGATAGAAAAAAATAAACTCATGTGTTAACTGTGGTTATATCCAAGGAGGTGGCTAGAGGAGGAATTGATACGATTTTGCACTTTCATTTTCTAAATTATTATCTTTGTGGCATTTTTATCTTTCAAAATGAAATGATAGGACATTTGGGGTGATGATTTCAAAATGTGCTATCTCAGAATCACATACACTCACTTTTCCTTATTAACATTTTTTAAATTTTATTGAACTATAATTTATTTACAATGCTGTATTAATCTTATTAACATTTTTAATATGAGGACTACTTCAAGAAAGCCAGATACTTCACTGATAATCAAACTGTTGATTGGAATTCTGTGGAGCATTTCATAAGATGACTTAGCATGAGATTTCTGTGATATTTGTTTTGATATTTGCATTACCTAATTTCTGAGACTAAATCCCACATGTATCTTTACAATATAATATATAAGCAATAGCCACAGCAGGAAGTTAATGGTACAGAAGTTGCACTCATTTTGCTGAGAACAACAAATTTAAAGGAAGAGAAATATTTTATTATAAAGCCCACAACTTCTTTACATATATTGGTGGGATTCATTATACATAAACATTTATTATCTGCAATCTAATATCAGCTTTTCTGCTTGATTGAGGCTTTATTATAAATATATGCACATACATATTTTATGACCTCAAGAAATTTGAAAATCTCTCACCTATACCACCTGCTCTCTTTATCACCATGTCAGTTTCATGACTGACAACCAGGAACAGGAAGTAAATCTGTAGAAAATGCAGCAGCGTAAGAGTTAAAAATCAGTGGACAGACCAAATAACTTTGGAATGAGTGGAGCCTCTAAGATTTGAAGTGAAAGGTATTGCACATAAGTACTCTACTCTAGCTGATAAAGTTGTTTCTACAAGAAACCTAGGTTAACAATTCTGATACTGCTCTACATGTATGGTGGAATAAAGAGATGATGGGAGCAAGGTTTCTCAGTGTTGGAGTGGGAGCATACAGATTAGCAAGAGGAAGCTAAATGTACAAAGGGTAATGAATTAGAGTTGGAAACCTAAGTATGAACTTATGTTTAGGTTACTTTTGTTACAGGTGGTTACATATAGAAATATTTATATAGGTGTGTAAAATACAGCTTAGTAGACACACATACATTACCTTGCTCTGTCAGCTGAGAGGTCCTAGAAGCAACTACACCTAGTAGAACCATGCCTAGAGACCAGATCTTGGTTTCTAATAAAAGGAAACTAGTTAAAGGAATCCTAGCTCTTCGGAGAAATGGCTGATTCTAGTGCTGAGGTAGGAAATATGCAAGATAAGCCTGGAGCTTCTTGTAGTGCCAGAAATTCAGAAAGTTTTTTGTTATTTTTTTAAATCAAAAAACACCTATATTGACAGGAATATGTCAAAGAGATACAGGAGCCAACTGAAAGAGCTCCCAGTGGCCAAATCTGGAACAATTTGAGCAACAAAATAAATAACCAAAGTATAAAATAAATAGCCATGAGTACATACTGATGTAAAGAAATGACTGAATAAATAAATAAATGGGGAAGTAAAGTCTTCCATGCAGAAGAATTCCAAACAATTTATGTAAGTACTCCATCGTCAAGGAGGGGGAGAATAACTCTGCATTCCTTTTTAATTATTTTTAAATCTTTTGAGTTTTTTTTTAATTTCACCTTTTTGAGGTATAATTGACATCTTAAACTGAAAGACATTTAAAGTGTACATCATGGTGATTTGATATATACATATACTGAGAAAGGATTCCCCCCATCTAGTTAATTAATACATCCAACACCTCAGGTATTTTATCATTTTCTGGTTTTAGTGAGAACATTTAAGTTGTACTCTCTTAGCAAATTTAAGTTATACAATTTAGTACTACCAACCATAGTCACAATGTTTTACATTAGCGCCTCAAATCTTACTCATCTTATAGCTGAAAGTTTGTACCCTTTTACCAGTCTCTCTCTATGTCCCCATCCCCCAACCCCTGGCAACTATTTTTCTACTTTTCTGTTTCTATGAATTTGACTTTTTTCCCCTATTCCTTAAATGTGGACTGCACATAGTGACTTCTTTCCAAAGAGTATGGAAAGGGGGAAAAAAGCATAGCTTGACAGTGAACAAACCTGACAAACACGACCCCAGCCAGGTAGTCAAGATCAACATCAACAGTGATATGTCATTTGATAGTATGTAACCTTGATATGATGTGATGAAAATGGTACTTTATTTCTGTGGTCTTCCTCCCAAATTCCATGACCTCAGCCCAACCCTGAAAAAGAACACCAGGCCAATTTTAATAGAAGGGCATTCTATAAAATATCTAATCAGTACTCCTTAAAAACTGTCAAAGTCATCAAAATCAAGGAAAGTCTTGATTTGTCACAACCAAGAAGAGCCAAAGATACATGACAACTAAATGTAATGTGTCATTCCAGATGAGATCCTGAAACAGAAAAAATATATTAGGTAAAAGCTAAAGAAAGCAAATAAAATATAGACTTTAGTTAATAATAATGTACCAATATTTGCTCGTTAATTGTAATAAATGTACAATTCTAATGTAAGATATTAATACTGGAGAAACTGAGTATGGGGTTTATGGGAACTCTTTGTACTATCATCTCAATTTTTCTGTAAGCCCAAAATTGTTCCCAAAAAAATCTATTTAAAAAAAATCAGCAGAGGGCTTCCCTGCTGGCGCAGTGGTTGAGAGTCAGCCTGCCGATGCAGGGGACACGGGTTCGTGCCCTGGTCCGGGAAGATCCCACATGCCGCGGAGCGGCTGGGCCCATGAGCCATGGCCGCTGAGCCTGCGCGTCCGGAGCCTGTGCTCCACAACGGGAGAGGCCACAACAGTGAGAGGCCCGCGTACCGAAAAAAAAAAAAAAAAAAACCACAAAGTGAAAACAATAAACAAGGATTGATATTCTAAACTGATATGGAGGCTTACAGATTTACTTTTTAAAGAATACCTCTGTTTCAAAATGGGCAAAAGCCATGAGAAGGCAACTGAGAAAAGAGGAAATAAAAGTGCTTTAAAAACAGTGGGAAATTATTGGGTTGGCCAAAAGGTTCATTCGGTTTTTTCCATAAGATGGCTCTAGTAGCCCTTAGTTGTCTTTAACTTCATTCAAAACAATTTTGTTAGATTGTATGTGACAGCTGTCATATCAGCGTGCATTTTAAAGAAGACATCAAAATTGGTGAATTTTTGTGTAGCCATTTTAATATTGAAAATGAAAGGAAAACAACATTTTCAGCACGTTATGCTTTATTATTTCAAGAAAGGTAAAAACACAACCGAAATGCAAAAAAAAGATTTGTGCAGCATATGAAGAAGTGCTGTGACTGATCAAACATGTCAAAAGTGGTTTTCAGAGTTTCGTGCTGGAGATTTCTCACTGGACGATGCTCCACAGTCAGGTAGACCAGTTGAAGTTGATAGCAATCAAATAGAGACATTAACTGAGAACAGTCAACATTATACCATGAGGGAGATAGCCGACATACTCAGAATATCCAAATCAAGCACTGAAAATCATTTGCACCAGCTTGGTATGTTCATCACTTTGATGTTTGGGTTCCACATAAGTTAAGCAAAAAAAAACCTTCTTGAGCGTATTTCTGCATGCGATCCTCTACTTAAACATAATGAAAACGTTCCCTTTTAAAAAACAAATTGTGATAGGCGATGAAAAGTGGATACTGTACAAAAATGTGGAATGAAAGAGATCATGAGGCAAGTGAAATGAGCCACCACCAACCACACCAAAGGCTGGTCTTCATCCAAAGAAGGTGATGTGTATATGGTGGGATTGGAACGGAATCCTCTATTGTGAGCTCCTGGAAAACCAAACGATTAATTCCAACAAGTACTGCTCCCAGTTAGACCAACTGAAAGCAGCACTTGATGAAAAGCGTCCAGAATTAGTCGACAGAAAATGTATAATCTTCCATCAGGATAACTCAAGACCTCATGTTTCTTTGATGACCGGGCAAAAGCTGTTACAGCTTGGCTGGGAAGTTCTGATTCATCCGCCATATTCACCAGACATTGCATGTTTGGATTTCCATTTATTTAGGTCTTTACAAAATTCTCTTGATGGAAAAAATTTCAATTCCCTGGAAGACTGTAAAAGGCACCTGGAATAGTTCTTTGCTCAAAAAGATAAAAAGTTTTGGGAAGATGGAATTATGAAGTTACCTGAAAAATAGCAGAAGGTAGTGGAACAAAAGGGTGAATACATTGTTCAATGAAGTTCTTGGTGAAAATGAAAAATGTGTCTTTTATTTTTACTTAAAAACCAAAGGCACTTTTGGCCAACCCAATATTTTGTCTCACTGCTACTCAAATAAATAAAAATTAAAGCATAAAAGAGATACAATACTATTCTGTCTATTAAATTCCAAAATTATATATGATCATATATAATATATTGAATATATGTATAGCAGGTTACAGACAATCAAACAGTAGTCTCATCAGACAAATGCTGGGGAAAATGTCCATAGATACATAAACTTTTCGTATATGTTTACAAGAGCCTGAAAATGTTGTTCACATATGACTCTAATAGTCTATCCTTGGAGTTGGTAAACTGTTTCTGGAAAGGGCTGGAGAGCAAATATTTTAGGCTTTGTGGGCCCATAGGCTCTGTTGCAAATACTCAATTCTGCCCCTATAGCGTGACAGCAGCCATAGACAATTCTGGAAGTTAATGAGAGTGTCTCTGTTCCACTAAAATAGACAGTGCACCAGATTTGGCCCATAGTTTGCCAACCCGTGGTCTTTCCTAAGGAATAACAAAAGTGAAAGAAAATGCATGAAGCAAAATGACGTGTACTTTGTGAGAAAAATGTTAGCAGAAACAGGCATTAAAATGTTAAACAGATCTTTCTCTGGATAGTGGGATAAGGACTTTTTCACATCCTTATTCCTACAATTGCACTGCTTTATGTATCAAAAATAAGAAAAATCCTAAAGCATCTTCTTTGAATTTGTATTTTATCAGTAAGCTAAAGATTCCCAGAACAGTTTAAAATTTGAAAGTATTCTTTTCTGTTGTTTACATATATTCAAAAAGGAAATATTCTGGATAATATTCATCCACTTCTCCATAATAATGGGCTTCTTTTGACATTAAGAAATTATATTTTAAAATATTACTTGCTTCTAATCAATTCAGATTATGATTCTGAATCTACTTCTAGTTATTCATGAAATGCTTCACTTCTTCCGGAGCTTCTGATACTTTATGGGAATTGCCTAAAGCCACAATATTAGAAAATGTTGCCTGTTTTTCTAAAGCACTTTTTAATGATTCATGTTCTAATAGCCTCTGTTTAAGTGACAAAAGAATCACTGTTGTTAGGAGGGATGTACAGTGCATTACACAAGTTTACCCTGGCAAGCCGCAGGCCCTGATCTGCAATCCTGTGTCAGCACTTTGCAGTCCCACTAATATGGATACAGATGGGTGTGTGAGCTGCTCCAGGCTTCTCATGGGGCCAATGAAAACATGGAAAACAAAGGCCTTTATAAGCTCAGTGCTGACCACAGTCCCTACAGTATTGCTAAAACCACATTTTTCTCTTTGCTTTCCATATACAGAATACCTCTCACCTGAGAGAAATCCAATTTCATTCACAACCTAGGACCTAAGTTTGTTGTTCTAGTGAAAGTCATTGCTCCCTTCGGAAAAGGGAGCGTGAAGCCTTTTTCAGCCTTTCTCTACGAACTTGCAAAACAACTCACTAGCTCTCTGAACACACAGAATGCAGACCATGGACAGCTAGTTAGCCTAGAGCAAAGGCATACAGTTGGGTTGACACTACATAAATTTAGCAAAATGAAAAATTGAAACCATTATCTGAGACCGTTGGAGCGAGAGAAAGATGTGCTTGCTCAGCTCCACCGGCACCTCAAAGAGCCCCACCCTGGCCACCACCAAGTTCGTCATCTCCTGTCCTTCCCCCCATCCATTATTCTCTCTCAGAAGTACATGTGTGCTATTATAAGAGTTTGTGACTAGATTAGGTTTGGATTGACTTGTTTTTGTCGGCTTCCCTCACTAGAAATAGGCTCTTTGTGAAGGCAGACACCATAGTCTGGGTTTTATTGTTGCTGTTGTCATTGTGTTCTGTTTTCCATATGAAATCTATGATAAATATATGATGAATGCATAGATGAATAGCAGGCTAATTTAGTGGAAACACTAGATTACTGTGGATTACTGGATTACCGACAAGTGTGTGTTCTAGTTTGGCTGGACCAACTAGTTATTAATGTGGTTCCCACTGTGATAATGCTGTGTAACACCCAACCCAAATCTCAGTGACCTACATTAGAAAGCATTTGATTTGCTCACAAGTCTGCAAGTTTTCTGCAGATCTGCTCAGCTTGCTTACAGTCAGGTTTGGGTCAGGTTGGCTTCACATGTCTCTTCATTCTGACATCAGCAGCTACTTGGAGCTTGTTTTCCCAGTAAATGGCAGAAGCACGGAGAGCATGTTGTTTTCTGAGCTTTTTTCGTCCTACTATTCATGTGCCTTTCAGGCTCACCCACATTATGCTCTGCCTCACACCAGCCTACGCAGGGTGACTCACCATCCTGCCCTACTGACTTTTGTAGAGCAGTTTCATCATCCCAAGAAAAAACTCTCTGGCTATTACCACCACTCTTTTGGACTGTAGTGCTTTGTCCTGAGGTTGATTTTTAACCCCAGGCTCTTCAGAAACTCACTTGAACACCACGATCTGGCACCAGTGGTCTGCCTCATATGTCCATCTCTGCTTTAAGAAAGTTCCTTAGTAAACTCTTCACAATGTAACTCTGCTGCTTAGGCAGAATTTTCAGTCCCTCATAATCTATCTTCCAGTTTCCAACTATAAAAACAGTGTATTATCTCAAATCAGTTCTTAGACTACTGGGCCCATCCCTTATTCTAGCCAACACTTTTCTCTTCTAACTGTATCATCTAGCTCTTGCCAACTTCTCTATCCCCCATCTCACACCACTCTCTCCTTTGCTCACTATCCTCCAAATCCACTTCTTTTTGTTCCTTCAGTGTGCCAAGCCCTCTTATTTTTTAACCTCCAGGCCATTCCACTAGGTTCTTCTTCCAGTTCCTCAAATGTCTGCTCATTCTCAAATTTCACTCTCACTCTCCAATATCACTTTTTGGAGATGTTTTCTCTGGCCATCCTATCTAAAACAACTTCCTCCCATTCTCAGACTAATCATGCTCTTTATTTTCTTCTAGAGTCATTTATCCATTTCTATATTTACTGATTTATTGTGTCTCCTTTAAAAAGAGATAATATGTCTGCCTAGTTCAGTAATAGTCTCTGCTGCTCATACAGTGCCTGATACATAATAAGTGTCTAATAAATATGAATAGAATAAAAAATAAAACTTTGGGCTCAGACCTTCCAAAATCTTCAGAAGTTTGAACTCTAAGCAGGAAATGTATGAACACTTGACTTAGTTGCCTTTTAGTGCTGGCGTCCTAGGCCCCTGGTTCTGTGACCAGATTTTTTTGCCTGGATTTAGAATACTGACATAGTATTCTGAAGTCTCTTACCTTGGGCATTTCAACTTAGCTCCAAAGTGCTGGATTCCAGACTCTGTTTTCAAGAAACAGGGACCTAGAGTATCAACTGGTCTTCTCTCTTGCTTTCCCTGAAATTGACCTCTTATGTGCTATTATAATAACTGCTGTTCCTGCCTGCTTTAGATAACAAACACAGAATTGATCCCAAAGCTGCCAAAGTCCTCCTTGTCTGACTGAACTCCTGTCCTTATCATCTCTTATCCCTGTCTTTCCTCTCTAAATCTTCCTTCTTCTGTTTCGACCCTGATCATGGCATGACTGTGAGTATAAGGAAGGGGTTAATGTGACACATTTTTAAAAGCTAATCATTCCAACTCACAGTAGCCTCTCTTTTAAGAGGCTTGTGCAAAACTCCTAGTACATTTGTCTCACTGGATACAATAAAACTCCACTTCAGCAATTAGGATTGCTTGCCTACTCTAATACAGATAGGAGCTAAATCTGCAACGTTTTCAGCACTGGGTGCTTTTAAACAACTTTTAGATACAATTGAGACCATTTATAGCATTGACAGTGGGTATGTCTTGAAGTCTCTCCTCTGTAAACCTAATTTTACCACCTTCCTTAAAATCCATTGTCCATAAAGCATTTAAGAAAAGCTGCTGTGAGTTGCCTGGATATTTTCCAAGCTCTGGATACCATAGTTAGTCACATGGAATGTGGAATGGGCTAGACATCTTGGAATTGTTCTTCTTAAACTGGTGTAAGCTATTGACCCAATAGCTTTAATAATCATTATTTATTTAACAAGTTCCTGTGAGGAAAGCTATGAAGTTGTCTTGTGAAGTAGCTTCTTAAAAGGCTTTTATTTTGTCTGGATATGATAAGGATCATTACATGGTATGTCTAGCTGATGACTTAGTGCTCTTTCAGTGCATAGAAACTTCTATGGGAAAAAGAATTAGACAATAAGTACCAATGACTTAATACATGCCATGTTTCCAATTCAATTTTCTTTGATAAAAATCAAATAATCCTCAGGAACACAAATATTTATCTACAGTCATTGGACAGTCTGTTAAAATTGGCATTCTTGGTCCCTCCAAAACATTCATTTGTCCTTTACACGACCCACACATTGTCAAGAGGTTAATAATGTTGAAAAATTCCTGTGGTGTTCTCAGTTTTTGTGCTATCTGGCAGAGAAACATCAGAATCCTCAATTTTCTTTTCAACATAACATGTTCTTTATTCACAATCAATGCTCCTCTGTCTTAATCAACAAAATAGGAAACAGATTTTAAAATTCTAAACAGATTTTAAATTCATAGCATTTTTCCTTTGAAGTAAATGTTTTATAGGACTACAATGAAACATGAAAAGAATTCATATGATCAGAAGGCTTAACAATTAAGAGCATAATAATCAGTCCTCAGTGGAATACTTCAAGATTTTAAGGGCAAACAGGTATTATTAAAGAGTTTGGTAAAGTGATTTTTAAATGTGCTAGTTTTTATAGAATATATTTCAAAATATGATTCAACCCTAAATACAATTATTTACCACATTTCCTAGGTGCAAAGATTATTCTTTCCTACTTAGACATTGTTTTTAAGTATTAACATTTTACCTCGGTTCAGTTACCCTGGCACCAAGGTAAAATGTACCTGAAGAAAAAAAAGATAAGTTATCTACTTTAATAAAACCATAGCAGATAAACCCTTTTATTGACTATGTCAAGTACATGTTAAATGATAAAATATCATAGGACTAACTATAGAGGGCACCTTCATACTCTCATACCAAACGTGCTTTCAAACAAGACTTGAAAAAAAAGGAAAATTTATAATTTTTTAGATATGGCAATTAAGATTAGTCACCAAAGTCAAAAGCATAGGTGTGTTTCATTTTCTTCAGTAAGTTTCAAGTGCTTAGAAAAAAATTACCACAGGAAGAAAACTTCTCAGATCAGAACCTCAGGAAAGAAAGTTAGAACCCAATTCTAATACATCTAATAAATGTTGCTACTAAAAGGTAAAGCAATAGACCACCATTTCTCTTAAAGTGACTTGTAGCCTAGAGATGTTTCCATTGTGATCTCCTGTCCCCAACTTCTTTCTTGGACCTTGAATCCCCTCCACCTTTATCTAGCTTACCCTGACCACCCTTCCTCTCTACCACTATTTTCCCATCTCCTTTACCTCCTTCAAGTTGATCTTGCCTAGTGAGCCCATCCTGATTAACCCCAACCAGCCTTGTTCATGTCTATCCCACATAAGCACTACAGCTTCATTCTCATACACTGCTCCTCTACTCAAAGATATTTTGCCTTGGATCTATATTCAGCAGTTACCATATGGGTGTGTGTGAGATCTGAGTTCTGAAGCTGTCCTGCCTGTGCTCAAATCCTAGCTCTGCCCTAACTACTGTGAGGCAGGTTAACTAACCCCATTAAGCCTCAGGGCCCCCATCTGTAAAGTGAGGATTATAACAGAATTTACCTAATAGGGATATTGTGAGGACAAAATGAGGTAATGTGAGTAAAGCACTCAATTCAGTGCTGGTAGAGAGTAAATACATAATAAGTACTGGTTATTATTATTATATATATTATTTCACCAACACAAAGGCAGTTTTCTTCAGTGCAAAGGCAAAGTATTTTATATTATTTTGTATCATCCTGTAAGTATGGTGACTGCACTGTTTGAACTGAAATCTGGACAAATGATCCCGCAAATCATGTGCATTTAAGTGGCAAAGGAATAGAAGCATTGAAATGAGAACAATACCAGTTCATTTAGGGTGGGAAAATCACTGTACGTATAAGTCTTGTGCTTTGCTTTTTTAATAGATTGAGTCCTCAGATAAGAGCATGCCAGGTCTACACAGGACTGACTTGTTTGGGGTGGGATTCAGAATTTACAGCAAGTTAGGACAAGTTGTTTTCCTTCCAGCTTGGGATGCATAAATATAGACACCTGTGTGGCATACTAGGCTATTGCTCCTAAAGAAAACCTTATCTTCACTTCCCACAATTTGTTGTGAGGACAATATCAGAAGAAAAATCTTCCCAGTACCAGGGTGGGAGAGACCAGCAGACTAAACAGTGGGGAAATAGACTTACTATCACTTGAAAACTGAATCTGGAGGGAAAATGTTGGTAGAACTGGAACCCCTATTGCCAAAGAAAATGGTCCAGAAGGGCTGTGGTGTCTAATGTCTTCAGTAATTGTGTGAAGACACACTTGACACTGATTGTTTTGGAAAATCCAAGCTTAACTCTTAGAATCTCATCTATTTAGTTGCAGCTTTGTCAATATTTGAAATCTGTGTTTATAGTATATAAGGACCAGGACCTTTTAAAACCCTGCCATTAAGGTAGCACGAGAGAGACAGGCAGACAGACAGGGACAGGCAGGACAGAAAGAGAGACAGAGAGAGGCATGTAGCTGAAGGGAACAAGAAAACAGCTCCAACAGGGCCTGGTTGTAACAGCATGGCCTCCTGTGTTCTGTAAAGGGAATTGCCAGATAGACACACCCCCTAGACAATTATAAGTACAGCAGTACATTCCAAAATTGAATACAAATGCTTTTTATTATCTTCTATCTTAGAATCCAGGCCTGTGTTCCCAAGCATTTTGGTGGATAATTGAAAAATAACAACATAACAAATTTCTTTCCTTGAGTCCCCATTTCTCTCAGGGCAGATGAGCCATAGTACCCAAGGCAGACACTCCATGTAGCCAAGGACAGTTGTGTCTCTCAGGTAATCCAGTGGTCTTATCTTGATGGTTGTGCCCTTTTACTGTCCTTCCCAACCTTGAATGAAGCCAATACACATGCACTCACGGGAACAGAATGGCTCAGTATGGTCTTTTGTTTTCACATTCCTAATCTTCATAGTCTTCACATTCTTCTCCTGACTTTGCTTTATTTTCAAGGTGAAATATTCATATCCCTACTGTATCTTATTTTGATAGCTGAGTTATTGCTGTCTTTCGCATTGTACTTTTTAAAATGTCACTGCTAGTAACCAGTTAAGACTTGGTATTGGAAGGAAAAATATCCATCCTGTACTAGGGTGAGAACCAGGGGCTAAAAGGTAAAAGCATATGGTTTGTTATCTACTCACCACCAAATACAGACACACCATAATTTATGGCAGTATCATACAGAGCATAAAATTAGGGCAGACAATATTGGAGCCAGGGCTAGGTACCCAGTTTTTTCATTATGCTACTTTCTCTACTTGAGTGCATGCTTGAAAATCTCCACCATAAAAAACTTCAAAAATTTATGAGATCAGTGGGACAGTCTCAGAAAGGGGAAAAAAGTGATCTGCACAATACCCTCTGATTTCAGAGTACTCTAGGCAGCACTCCTATGCTTAACAGAGCTCCTGTGTTCCTCCCTTCAACCTTGGGAAGCTCATGGGAGGAAGAAGGGTATTTATTTTTAGTGTGAGTTACTTCAGTGAGAGAGTGCCCAATTGTTTTGTTGAGGTGGTCCAGACATGAAAAGCTATATATTTGATTTTCAAACTAGATGGAGGCAGGGTAAAGTGTAAAGACTTTGGTGTCTGACAAACTAGAATAAAATCCTCCTATCCATACAATTTATGGGAAATTACTAATTTCTCAGACTTTTTATCCCTTGTAAAGTGGAATTCATATCGGCCTCACAAAGTTATTATATGTAAAGTGTATACTAATACATCTGGCAAATAATAGATTCTTCATGTTTATTTCCTTCCTTCCTGCCATAGTTTCAGTTGCTTATCACATAACGTATTTAAGAGACACCAAAGACTTTCTAGATATAACTTTGAAAACATTTTCAGTTCTCCAAACACCAGTAAGATCCAGGCATATCCAGTCACTGAGCATTATTAATAGAAGGGCTATTAATAGATGAGGAACCCATATCTTTAGAGAGATTCTTCACCAGATTGTGTGGTGTATTAGAAAGTACAATGAACTCTCTGTTAGGGACCTGAATTCTCATCTCCACTGTCTCATTAAGAAGCTGTTGCCTTGGAAAGGAACACCTAACCATCTCTTATCCTTAGAGAAGTTGTCAAAAGCATTTTTAAGTTCTCCATTTTCTAAAACATAAAGAATAATGGGTGCAGAGACTGACTAAAATATGTGAAATTAATAATTTGATATGTTAGTATATTAAATAGAGATTACTTTGGTTTTCCTCAGATATGAAAACTTCCCTTATTAAAGTTTGACAAAGTAAAAGCACTATACAAATGTGAGTTTCCAACTCTAAATCAGTGGCCTTGGCCAGAAGCCACTGCAAATTGTCATGTTGTGTGATTATTATTGCTTTTACTATGATGAAAGCAGCATCATGAATTTAATGCAATGCATTGAGCAGCTGCAAATTAACTAAAGTCCAGCACAGAGAATAATTAAGAGTGTGGGATCTCAGGTGTCAGTAACAGCAGGCCCCTGGCCTGGCCCTGCACCTTACCATAGCCTTGGCAAGTCATTTCACATTTCAGAGCCTAAGTTGCCTTGTCTCTGAGATAAGACATATCTATATTTAAAAGTTGTTAAATGAGAAAATGCAGGTAAAATGTTCTTGGCATTTAGGAAGTGCTTAAGAATCTATTTTCTTCATGAATTTCCACTTTTAGAAATATTATACCAGCTTCTTATCAATAACAATTTTTCTCAGAGTTAAAATTCAGACTTTTACTTTTCATGTTTATGAGTCACTCATCATTGTGTGCGTGTGTGGGTAAGTGTGTGTAAGAGAAAGATAGAGAGATTACACATTTATATGGCTTTTAAAATGGCAAACTCTTAACAAAATAGCAAGAGGACAGTATTCAGTATGGCTGAGTAGTCATGGAGGCAGCATGGGACTCAAGAACAGCCTAAAGAGATTTAAACATTAGGTAACTCTCAGTAGGAAACTTTCTTCCAACCAAAGTCACAGATGTCTCTAAAGCCCTTCCCAACACAGACCCAGTCACAGCCAACTTGTGGAGGCACATTGGTCCAGACAATTTGCAAATCATCCTTGAATAACAGGAATCACACCTCCAGCATATCACATATCTAGATAATTCAAAACTAAGGTAAGAAATAGCCTGCACAATACAATACATGTAAGTAAAGTTGAAGAGTCTGTATTTGAGAAGATACATTTGGAACAATTGCCAAAGGGGACAGAATTCTCTTAAGTGGAAAAATCAGCATTGATTAAAGAAAGTGACCCCTAAAACCTGGACAGTGCAGGATGTGACCCAGCACTCTGACACTGACACAGATCAGCAGGTGAATCAAAACCCAAATGACAGGAAGAAGCAAACACAAGCCCCGAACAACCCAGGCCAAGCATTCCTCCGACCACACTTATCATCATCCTAGTGGAGTAAAACAAAGGACAAGGTATTGTTAGTATCTAAAACAGTTTGTAGTGTATGCTAGCTTTGCTATACGTAAATTAAATGTGCAAATAAATATATTTTTTTCATTATTTAGGTTGAGTATTTCTCAAAGATGGCCAGTAGTTCTGTTAAGAAAAATCAGGCTACCACACAACATTTACAGAGAAACATGCCCATGACAAAAGGTGAACAAGACAGGCCTTAATCCTCTTCAAGGGCACCACCTCTTATGCATACACTACAAGTATTGATTCTGGATATTAAAATTTTCAGGCCTCTCACCACAAGATGGGATTTAGAACAGTTATGTAACTTGACTATCTTTATTTAGGGGCTCAATATAATTGTTGGTGCTCCCAGAGCAGAACAGACACTAGGGCTTTATTGATTTAGGAAGAAAAGATTATGTTACTGTCTCCATGCGAAATTGAAAAAGTGAATTATCTACCTTCACACTTCATCTGTCTCATAAGGCTTCCTCCTTATTTTTTTCCTTCCTTATTTTTCTTCTTCCTTTGTATCCTCACAGTTTCTTTCCCCAAAAGCTATTCATCTTTTCCTCACCTCACATCAACAAGGAAAGCATTTAACTGATGAGACTGGTTGCTCCAGTTTACTATGTGTTTTAAAGACAGACCATGGAATCCCCACAATGGAATCCGTGCCAGAAAGACAACTCCACACCCACCCCCACCGCCTCATCCCTCGAGTGAGAAAACCCAGACATTTATCTGGACCTGCCACTGCCCTTGCCTGAGAAAGCACGAACCGCCGAGACAAGAGAGGAAATGCTGCAGACAATAGCAGAAGCTACACAGTCCACACACGCTCAACTTTTCACCACACCCATTGGTGGAATTTGTTACCAGTAAACATGCATTGCTCTAAGCACCATTATTTATTACAGATGAAAGAGAAAAATCACCTGCATTTAAAGTCAGCTCAGCTCCAAATATGATACATACGAAAATTGGATAGTTTTGCTTCTCTGAACTAGAAACTAGAAAGGGTAGCACTTTTCTACCTACAGATGGCTTTTTTCCAAGTACCTTGAGCACAATTTCTGTCTTGAAACTCCAAGATGGACAATAATTTCAAATCATATTATAAAGTAATGAGGGGAGGGAACATGATGGAAAACCGTGAAACACTGTTTGGAAATCTTAAAATCTCTAGAAATTACATGTTGTTACAAATGAAATTTTAGTGCTTGTGATTAACCTCACTAAGCAACAAGAAACATTTAACATCTAACCTAGGTAAAATAATATTGCAATGAATAATAAAGAGTAAGGAAAAAGAACAACATACCAGCCATACTCCACATGCTGAAGAGGTCTGCCCTGTCTTACCCTAGCCTGTCTCCCTGTTGGTGAAGTTGCTATAACTCTCAGAACTTCCAGAAATCTCTCAGGATCCTCTTCCTCCCTTCCATGGTATCTCTCAACTCAGTCTGGTAGCCGTATATCTGTCTCTCTGTAGCTCCTGTCTAAGGATGAGCAGACCATTCAGTCTTCCCAGTTCTCAAACATAGTTCACGTCTAGAGTCTGTGGGGCTCCCCTGGTTTCATGCTTTGCAGCTGATGGACCAATCTAATGCTCCTCCCTATCACTCTGGAACCTGATCCATTGCCTTATGCCTTCAGTTATTTGGAAGAAAGAGTCAAAACTTGACCTTCCTACTTATTCCTTACTTAACCTCTCTGAGCTTCAGTTTTCTCATCTATAAAATGGGATAGACCTTGCCATCCAAATGGTTATTAGGTTTAGAAATGCTTCATATAAAACACTTAGAGCAAGGTTTAAAACACACTAGGTACTCCATAAGTAATGACAGTGATAAAAAATAATAATAATTATACTACACTGGAAGTAAACAATGACATATTATGAAACAAATACTAACTCTTCAAACAAAAAGTTGTTCCCATATTGCAAAATATGTATTGAGCCAATAAAATTTATAGGAGTCAGAAAATTTTTAAATTTTATACCTGATTTTACAAATATCCCATGAGGTAATATGATCAGCATTTTCCAAATGAGGAAACTGAGGCATGAAAGGATTAAATAATTCACCCAAGGCTAACCAGTTGTAATGTCTTAACCCTTTTATGAACCCAGTTCTCTCTGAGTCCATGCTCTTATTTCACCCTTCTATTCCCCTTAGATTGAGAAAGTTGCCTTTGTTTCAGTACTGGAGAAGTAGGCAAAAGCCTTCTGCTGTTGAAAGCCATCCCAATTTAGTTTGAAGTGCCGTAGAGAGAGTTTTCGTAGTTCAACATCTCATTCAGTGAATCCACAATCTTTCCCCTCCAGAACCCACCCTTGTTAAAACCATGACAGGGTCACAATTGGTCTTTTGGCTCCTCCAGCCTCCCTTCCTCACTGTATTTCTCTTCTCCGTCTCTACCCAAGATCCTCAGTGGACCTATGCAGAACACTAAACGCCTTCAAAGTTTCCCCCCAAAGCACAAAAGTGTCCCCCAATTCTTCCTTTCCTCTAAAATGATCTCCCATCTTCCCTCATTAAAGCTCTCATAAACTCAGCGTCTCTGTACTTTACCAGCTGGGAGAGAGGGAGGCAATTTAATGAAACCAATTCATCCTTAAGATTTGCTATGTGACAATGTCCCAGGCACACTTCCTTTACTTTTAAAGAAAACATTTAGCCCCAAAAGGCTAATAGTTGGTCAAGTGTCCAAAAATAAAAAATTTTTTGTTTGTTTAGTTTTTAAGTAAAAGAGATCAGACAGTGTGAAAGATTTAACACAAAATGTCATTCTTCTAGGCTCAATATTTCACCTTCAAATAAAAAGCTCTGACACTTCTTCACGTTCTGGTTTGATCACTGTTTTCACTACTTCCCAGAACTCACACCTTCCTCCCCACCAAAGTATAACCAAAGAACAAGAATCAAAAGTTTATTTCACCGCTTTTGGAAGAAGATCAAATCTTGTTCTCAACCACACCTTAGTCAATACATTCCTTTGCTGTATATTTTATCTTTTAAATGTGTTTTTATTATTTTGAAAAGAATACATGCATGTGATAAAAAAATTAAACATACAAGACAGTATACTGTAAAAAGTTATTTTCTCACCTATAATAGACCTCTTATCTTATTCCCCCAATGTAAGTACCATCACATTTTCTTATGTACCCTTCCAGATATTTATCATGAATATGTACATACATGTATATAGTTTTTCCTAAATTGAGAAACATAAACAGTTTTTTACTTGGCTTTTTTATTTAAAAATATGTTTTATAGACCTGCATCTATAAACGATTTTATTCTTTCAATTGTTGTATATTATTCTATTCTTCAGATATACCATACTTTGTTGACCAGTTTCCCTATTGATGGACATTGGGTTTGTTCTTAATATTTTCTTATTACAAACAATACTGCAATGAGCATAGTTTGCATATATGTTTGTATATATTTGTGAACATATCTATAGGCTCAGATCATCATTGTTCAATAGAACAGTAAGTGTATTTTGAATTTTGATATTCTCAACTTATCCTCCCGAAGTTTTTCCAGTATACACTTCCTCCAGTGAGTGTATAAATGTGACTGCTTTTTCATACCTTCACCAACACAGTATTTACCATAGATCTTCCTTACCTCTGGGTGTGGAACTGTTGATCATGTGCTCAGTGTGAGGAGCACCAGTGACCATAAATGTATCTTAAACAAGTTGGAATATGAAGTGGATTTGGTTAGTTTTCATTTTATAAATATTTTAACAATTAGACATTTAAATGTATCCTTCAAACTAGCATCTTGGAAAACCATTCTCTTATGCTAAGGATACTACCAATATTCCAAATATCTTTGCAGCTCTTCTTTGCGTATGGTCTCCATAGTCAGCACCACATTAATTTTTACCTCTTCAGTGGTAACAGTCAGTCTTTTAATGATAGATTTGATTTCTCTAATAACCAGAGGCTTTCACAGCCAGTCCTCTGGAAAATAAAATTGGTTATCAAGCAAGCTAAAACATTTTTGGTTAAAAATGAAGCATACCTTAAAATTGTGTGTGTGTGTGTGTGTGTGTGTATGTGACAGAGAGAGACAGACAGAGAGAGAGAAAGAGAGAGAGAGAAAGTGGGTCCAAAGGATGTTTCCAGTGAAGAGTTTAAATATATTTTATGCCAATATATGTGAAAAGTTTCCCAAGGTCACAGCTCTGAAGGACAATTTGCATTTGGATGCAGACATTGTGGTATGTTTGCTTTAAAAGATTATTTTATAGCTACCACTCATAAAGCTGGTGATTGTAAAACGCCTCACTCTACCTTGGAGGCAGACCACACTTGTGGTGTAAATAATGGTGTCAGGTTTTAACTCACCTAAGACCACTTCTGGTCCTAACACACCTAGACTCCACTCTGTACCCAAGTAGCCAGGACCTCTTCTATTCCCACGCAACAAGTATGACTTCTAACTTACATAGAAAAATAAAAGAGAAAAGTATTCTTTTGTTTCAAAAGAATAATGATTGTTAAAGGATAAGAAGTTACTTAAAAAATAACATAGCTTAAAAGATACAAATAAGCATAATATTTGTTGGTGGACATTTTTGTTTGTTGTAAGGGCTTTAAAATTAAAGAGGCAGAGGCCACACTCTATCTTGACTCCACATCTGCAACTTGCCAAGATGACAGTACCCGGGCTGCTCTGTCCCCAGCAGCCCTGCTTTGTCATGATTCAGTTCCAACTGACTTAACTGTCCCCTTTGTCACTTTCCAGTTATACTCCCCAAATCTGCTATTTGCTGTTTTCAAAGCTCCTAATCTCCTACAGCATAGTATTGTATACCTACTACCTCTATGTTTTGTCTACTCATTCCCTTCTTAATCCCATAAAAGGTGGAATTGTGGTTTCCTAAAAAAAGATTAGACTTTAAATCAGAGATAGATTCAAATCTTGGCATTTAGTTGTGACCTCGGTAAATGTAATTAACCTTCCTAAGCTTTCCCAAATTAAAAAAAAAATTTATTGTAGGTTGTTCTAAATTATTTAATATATGTTCATTAAATATGAAAAAAAATGATTATACGAGGCAAGTGTTTGAGTTTGGTGTAGTTTTGTATGCTTATGATACATATATGTTTTATAAAATGGGAACATAATACAATATTTATTGTTCTGCAGTTTGGTTTGTCTCCCTTTACAATGTTACCAGTAATCCAGCCTCTGTTTACACATCTATCTACTGACATGATGGCAAAAGTAGTCCTTTTCGTCGTTGTTGCTGTTATACTGTATTGTAGTTGATATTGGAAGGTCCTTCTCCATTTTGCTTTTAAATCTTCCACCCTCCACTTGCATACATTTGCCCTATTTCTGTCCTCTAGAACAGCACAGATAATCTAATCCCCTTGCCACATGACAACCATAAGACATTAAAAGTAAGCCTTCATATCTCGCTGACTCTTCTTCTCCAACCTAAGCAGGCTTGGGTTTTGGGGATTTTTTTTATCCATTTCTAATCTGACATTACTTCTGGGTCCTTGGTCATCCTAACAATAGCACATGCCCACTCTTTAGCCTCTCCCACCTCTTGAGGCCTCCTTCAGCCCCATCTCTCACCTGAAACCCTTACCTGCTCCATGCAAATTCATCTCTCTTCCCCAACTTCTACTGGACCTTACTCTGTTTTCGTTTCTCTCCTCGGCTAGACTGTAGAAGACGTGTCTTATAATTCTTTTGGAACAAACCTCCTACCCACTCTTCATCTCTGCCATCATCAGCCTCATAGGAGAGTATCTCAAAGCTATCTTTAAATTAGTTTGGTTGACTTTAGCAGCTATTTCCTCTTTTTATGTAACCAATACATTTTGTGCATTGTTTTAATCTTTAAAACATTCTCAAAAGTTAAGTAATAAATCAGAATGTGTTATGGAGTGAAAAAAGAATCAAACGGAATTCCCTGGTGGTCCAGTGGTTAGGACTCTACGCTTCCATTGCAGGGGGCACGGGTTCAATTCCTGGTCAGGGAACTAAGATCCCATAAGCAAAAAAAAAAAATCAAACATAAAAGAGAACTGTATTCATCATCTGAGACCATTTTTATTTTTAAGTGTGTATGTGTATATAGCATAGTTGTCAAAATGATTACCCTGGAGTCAGACTGCTAAGGTTCAAATCCCAGCCACTTAACTGTGGGACCTCTCTGTGCTTCTGCTTCTTCATCTGTAAGATGGGATAATAGTAACTACCTCGTAAGGTTGTTATGAAGATTACCAGTTACCAGAGTTACTGATGATACATGTAAAGTGTCTAGATCAGAAGATGGAACAACGCAAAGCCCTATGTTTGCTACGATCAGAATGAGGATGAGGATGATATATATGCTTGGGAAAATCACTTTTTGTCTTTCTAGATCTCAATTTCCTAACCTGTAGAATGAGAAGGAAAAGGGATAAGTGCTGACAATAGTGATAGTAATACCATGCAATCCTAGAGCCCTCGACATCTTACAAAGCACTTCCATACACAGTAGTTCATTGGGAAACACTCCTTAGTATCTCCCATGCTCTCAGCGAACCTGATTTGCTGGAACAGCTGACCAATGTGCTGCAAAGTACAAATACTGACTCTGGCCCCTGGCTGCCATTTAGCAGAAAGCTTCAAAGTTCCCAAATCGCTTATGCCTCCTCCACGGTCTGGCTTGCTATTGGCAAAATAATTTAGGCCTGTAAAGCTGGGCTCCCAAATGGCACTAAGAGACTGGGAAGAAAAAGACAGGGAAAGAATAAAACAAACACATTCATATTTGTTGAACACCTACAATACAGATCAGTATAATGTCAGTCTCATTGAGTCCTCACTACTACTTAAGGGAAAGGTTTTATTGCTTATATTTCTGAGATAATTTCCTCATAAAGTTCAATACTAGTGCCAAGGTCATATAGCAAACTTTCAACCAGTATTTGAATGAAAGTCTGACTGAGCCCAAAGCTTGAGCTCATGCTAAAGTTCATGCTGCCTCACTGAGACTTGCAATCTACTGGGATTGAGATATCAGTTATCATTTTAATTTTTCTGCTAAATCTCAAGCCCACTAAAAAGCTCTGCTTGATAAAGGTCCCAAGAACATGATGAGGTAAGGGAATTTATTTTATTATGAACAACTAGCCTGAAGATGGCGCTGTCTTTCAATCATGACTGACCCAGTCTGGCACCCATCATGAAAGCTTCAGTGCAAAAATGGCACTGTATTTTGAAGGCACCCTGAGATACCTGTACCTTACAAATGCACCTGTTAAGTGACCAAGACAGCTATTGAGCAATGATATTTCTTCCATATTTACAGTAGAACAGAGAACAAACACATCTGAAGAATGATCACTGTATAATAAATCTTGTCAGCGAATAAACTCATGACACTTTTTTTGTCCTTGTTCTTCCTCATTTATTTCCCACCAACATACTTCTTTGCTACCAGGATTTGATGGGTGATAACCTGAGGGTACATGAGGGTGAAGTCAGCATAATATACACCTGCTGAAAAGTCTTGAGTCATTAGCTGGGATTTGCGGGCCTGTTCAAAAGAAGTAGCATAAAAATGAGGGAGCAATGAAGCCATGGTCTTGAAATCCCAGAGACTTCATTGTGTTTGGCAAACCCTATTAAATTAAAATACTTGGCCTTGAGTAAGCAAAATTACAATTACATGTTAAGATACATCTACATTATCTTCATTGTCATTTTAACAGACAATTGCTATATTTCAGGCAGGGTGCACTATATATTTTGCACTTGGGCCTCACAATAATCCTATGAGGTAGGCACAATTATTTTGCCCATATTTAATGAAGAAACTGAGGCACAGAAATGTTATGTAACTTTCCCATTATCACAGAGTGAAACAATGGTAGCCTAAGGATTCATACCCCAGCAGCCTGACTCCAATGCCCACACTTTCTCAAAGTAAGTTACTGATTAGGATGGTCACATATGCCCATAAACAGGAACTGTTTAGGTTAATAGTTTTCATGAGATTTCCCAATCCACTTAATTCTGTACTAAGCGCTTGGTGTGAAGAAAATGAACACAACAATTTGTATATGCTAAGAAAGCCAAAGCCACCGTGACCACATGAATTTCCTCAGTGAGGTCACTTACCTGTTGGATTACAGACCACACTTGAGTTGGAATTACACTGATAAATTTAGTATGCTTGGAGCTACCTTGTGGTGAATATACTTAAGGGATTACATTATATTATTACTACTGCTTTTCCTCTAAGTCTCTGACAATGAGACATATAGCTGCTAGAAAGGGAAGATGAGGGGAAAACTGTCAGCCTATGGAACAAGTTGTCACTGATTTGTTTCAGAGCCTAGAATGCACACACCTTCCCTTCCTCTTTTCTCCACAAAGGTCCTTCTTCCAGAAAGTTCCTCTTCCCAAAGCCAAGGACGGGTAAGAAATGAGGACAGAACAGCAGGTGCCTTGTTGTCTCAAGTGGCTTTTTGACATTGCTAAGATTTTTCAGATGGGTAGCACCCATTTAACTTGTTATGCCCCTCATAGCAATAATCTTCTTTAGGTACTTTCTGCCTGTTGAGAGGGAGTGGGGTGGGGTGAAGTAGCGAACATGCCATAATATGTCGGGCACTTCTATCTACCTCTCTCTCTCTTTCTCTCTCTCTCTCTCTCCACCCACCCTCCATCCCTGATTTTCAAGTTTAATGTGCCTCAGCCTATGTCAGACAAGGGATGACCCCATTCCAGGAGCTGATTGAAGGTGGCCATGAGATAACGACTGAAAGGCAAAGGGGAAAGAACAGCTCATGATGAGCGAGCTAGGAGACCCCACCCTGGGCAACTCTCCCCTGTGTTATAAAATGTCTGCCAAGGAGCCATGATGAATGGAAGATGGCACATCCCTAGGAGTCAGAAGGTCTGGATCTCACCCCTTGGTTTTGGGCAAACTCCTTCTCCTGTGAGGCCCCAGCTGTCTCTCTGTTATAAGGTGTCACCAGAGGATTGGGAGAAACTGATGAGATCTTATACAGTCAGAGATGCTCTCAGTCACTCTAGGGGCCTGTGTGAAATGCTAGTTGTGAGTTTATTTTTCAGAGCCTGGCCTTGTCTCTCACTCTAACCAGGAGCTTGTCCCTGATCCTTGAGCCTCTCCCCAAGACCAGGAGAAGTAAAACTCGGTTACTACCTTGGGTGTGACCCCGGTCAGGCTTATTAATAAACAACACTTCCTGTTTCTCTACAGTGAGAAAGGAGCAGGGAAGCAAGGTCTGAGGAGAGTGGCAGGGGCCACACCAAGCAAGGACCTCAACAGGGACAGAAAGAACTCACTCAAGCTGAGTCAGTCCATGTTTTTTCCTGTTAAATGATTCACATGCCAAGGCAAATGGGTCTACTCTGCCTTTCATGAGTTTCCAAATGAGTTGGTGATTTTTGTTTTTGTTTTTCCTATTTCACTTCTCTTTCCCTGGAAATATGATTGCAGTGTTTTCCATTTCAGGTTAAAGTTCACACCCCCCCTTATTTAATACCCTGGGGAGGAGGGGTGATCATATCAAAGAAACATCGTGCTGATACTCTTGACTTTGAATCTATTTAAGTGGCCGTTTTAGATGTTATTCAGATTCCTCAAACTTCCTTGTGATTTTTGACTCAAGTAGGTTAAATTATAAATAAACAAAATTTCCTAACATATTATATACAATGAAGTCTGAGCTCCTTAGAAATCAAGCTCTAGATATGTGAATTTTCCATGTATCTTAAAAGGCTTACTGTTGTCAACATCCTAGACTTTTTTCAATTCTTTTGAACGTGAATTCCTTTTGAAATGTATAGCATTTTTCTCCATAATAAAATTTAACTTTTTATTCATTATTAAAAGTCATCTTTACATCCTTTAAACATTGCTAGCTACCATTTCATCCTCCTCTCACATTGAAGTGAGGTCAATTTTAGTTGAGACCCTTCTTCCATGTTCTGCTTAATCTTCATGCATATCCACAGCCATAATATCCTTTTTAGCCAAGTAATTCAGGAAGAGATGGTTTTACTATTTGGGTAATCTGGACAGTGATAACATTCCCCAGCTAAGAGCTTCCAGTAAATTCTCACTGTAGTTAGAGTATTAGCCAAACTCCTTTGCATGACCTACAGAGCTCTGTGTGGCCAAGCCCCTGCCTGTCTCTACAATCAATCTCCCCTTCATCCACCGTGATCCGCACACACCCTTCCTCTCTGTTCCTCCACAGGGCCAAGTTGGCTCCAGTTCTCTGCCCTTGCCATTGCTACTTCCTGAAAGATTCTTCCCTCATCTTCATCTGACTGCCTCCTCTTGCTTAGTTTTGTTTAAGGTCAAATGTCACTTTCTCAGAGAAGCCATCACTGTGTCCCACACCAAGGAGGCTGGAACCCTTTCCTGCTTTATTTTCATCCCATCAGTTAAAGATATTGGAATGCTTTAACTTATTTTCTTATTTATTAGTTTTTATCAATATTTGTTCTCTGTCAGGTTTGTTATGTTCCGTGAGAAGAAGCCCTTTATCTGGCTTGTTCACTGCTATATCACAGCTTCCAGAACAGCTGCCAGCACATAGGAGGCACTCAATAAACACTATTGAAGGAATAAATTCTGGCTCATCTCCACACCTACTTATAGCTCATTTCCATCTATCATGGGTGTTCTGGCTGCCTTGAGTCTTGTTGCACATTGGGTAATCTGGACTGAATTATCAATTACAGTGATATCCTCAGATGGCTGTCCAAACAGTAGGAAACTGTTATTGTCCAATATCATTTGATCCAATTTTGGAAAGAGACAAGAGAGCTAAGAGAACGTTGAGGACACACTCTAATTTCTTGGGTAGGTCTTTTCAAACTTTTCCAATAAGATATAACTAATAGCTTAGAATAGTGAATAATAATATGTAGAGGAAGATCTAAACAGGAGTATAAAGTGGCTCCTAAGGACAATATATCTTTGAAGTCTCACAATTTATTTTTAAAATCTGGATGAATTTCACATTCTAATCCATTAGTATATATCTGGGTTTGATTTAATATAAAAGAAATTTCCCATCAAATTACTGAAAAAAAAAAAAAGTACCCTTCAAGAAGATGCATCCTGCTTACGCTGGAAAACAATCAAGAATCCCCAAGTAAAAATGGTCCAAGCTGATAATCATCTATAGAAATGATTCTGGAGAAGCCCTGAAGGGAACATAGTCCACACCCACCCCTTGCTGGCCCGCCCACCTGTCCCCACCTTTGTTCCAGAAAGCAAAAGCTCTGGAACAAAGACACCTAAGTGAACTGGGAGTTCTAGGAGATATGTTTTGAGAAGGAAGAAGGGATAAAAGTTCTATCTTTCTGCATCACTCTCTTTTCAGACATTTCTCTTAAATCATTGCACTGCTCTCTTTCTTACCATGTCCTTGGTGAGATAAGAGGTTCAAGTCCCCCTCACTCTTGAGAGGAGAAACCCTAGAGTGACCATTTAACCCAGTTTTCTCAGGACCATCCTGGTTATGATGGTTGTCCTGGCAATGTTAGTAGTGCTCCCTTTCATTTGTACAGTATACGGTCACTCTAAGGGACACCTTCCCTGCTCTTCCTTCCACTAAAAAGGACAGGAAGGAACCAAACTAAAGCAGTCGTAGACAACATGATGTAAGTCTTTTTCCAGGCCAATGTCAGGCCACCAAGGAAAAGGAGTCCTTGTGACTCAGATCAGTTGTCCCTTTTATCCATTAAGGAAATCCTGAAAGCATTTGGGGTCCAAACCCAGGTTCATAGTAATGAAATTTTTTTCTCTGATGTATTTGTGCAGTTAGGAATCTATAATCACTACTGGTTGCTCATCAAGGATTGGAGGTTCAGGATCCAGGCCATCGTGCATGCCTTACAATAATAATATTTATAAGGAGAAGACAGAAGAAGCAACCAGGATGATAAGGGTGAATTGGGTTAGTTAGTAAAAGTATTTTTAAATAAAGTAAAATGTGATGAATGGAAAGTATTCAGTCAGAGATGCTGCATGAATTTGAAAAAATCAGCCTTTCAATGACCTAGCATTTGAAGGGATGAAAGAGGAGAACCTTATCCCATGAATGTACCAGAAGACAGGTTGCTGGGATAGTAGTTATGGTGGCCACTGCGGGAAGCAGAGTAGACTGATGGTCCCAGATGCTGCCCTCTGAAATTCATCACCCATTTGTGCTGAGGCCATGCTTTCTGTGGCTGCTCCCAGCCATGACTAAGCACAGCAGGGCTGCTAAGGCAGGCCCATTCCTGGAAGATGCAGGATTCCTCTGACGGGCAGCTTTAGCTTAAGGACTCCCAATTAGCCTTGCCAAAACTTTCTCTGAATTGAAATCTTAAGGCCTTTCTTCCTTGACTTCCCTCCCTCTCTCCTTCACAGAGATCAGTCCTGCATTGTGGTCAGTCAGCCCTCCCAGTCTCTTCCAGCTCCCACTCCATTTTCTCCCACAAGGTCTCCTTCAGCAAATCTCTTGCAAATCTAATCTCATCTTAGCACCTGCTTCTCAGAGGACTGGATGGTGGGGGTGGAGAAAAGAATAATCAGGGTCTGAAGTTATTCATTTGCGTATCTGATGCTACATTAAAAGCCAATTTGAGAATTTGAAGAGATTTCATTGCTTTTCAGCAACATGGATAGTTTAGTTGATATATTTGGGCTGGAGCCCTTTTAAAATAACTACTTTTTTTTTTTTTTGACTTTGGAATGTCTTGCTTGTTATGTTTGTGATTATAAGGTTTGCATAATTAGAAAACATAAATCAGAAAGTTAATTCTTTGTGTCAGATATTAAATTTTTCAGCTCATAGGAATGTATTTATTATAAAAAGCAATATCTTACATATTCATATTCCTTCGAAGTCTACAAGTGTATGGAATTTTGTATCCCCAATGAGATACAGTAATGTTTGTTTAACTGAATTGAAAATTGTTTGGCATACTCTCTTACATTTAAACCTAACATATATCCTATGAGATAAGGAGGGCAGATAATATTAAAACTCACTTTTATCAAAGATGAAACTGAGGCTCAGGGGAGTTAAATAGCTACTACATGGTAAGGTCCAACCCAGAAACCAGGTATTAATAGACAGAAATTCTGGGAATGACTGCTAAGATTCCACACCCTAATTCTTACAATGTGGATGTGATGAGACATTACTCATTCCCATGATTGTGCTGTGTTATATGGCATGGTTGACCTTAAAAAAAGATTATCCAGGTGGACCTAATCTAGTCACATGCACCATTACAAACCTCTCCTGCTGATGATAAAAGAGAAATCAGAGAGATGGCAGAATGTGGAAGTCAAAGAGATTCAAAGTGTGAGAAGCATTCAGTGTGCTCTTGCTTGCTTGAAGATGGCAGGGGCCATGTGGAAGGCATGAGGAGGAAATGAATTCTGCCTACAACAAGTGAGATTAGAAGGGGATCCAGCAACCTGAGCTGAAACCTTGATTTTGACCTGTGAGACTCCAAGCAGAGAACTCAGCTGAGCCACACTGTGCCCAGACTTATGACCCACAAGAACTGTGAAATAATAAATGGGCATTATTTTAAACCACTAAGTTCATAGTGATTTTTTATACAACAGAAAACTAATACATGAGTTTTCTGATTCCATATTTTACACCACCCTTACTCTTAATCAATCCTAATAGAAATAAATAATAGTAAACTGGAAAAGTACAGTACCAACCTTCTAGTTTTGCAAATTTAATTTTGATTAGAAATTTAGCTTTTTTAGATTTATTTTAAGCCTGACTTCAGGTCCTTTGGTTCTGAGTCTATGGGCTTGAACTCATTTTCAAGAAGACAGAACATCCATTTCCTCATGTTGATTGTTTACCTGAAAATATTTCATGTAGATTATAAATAAAACAATCCCAAAAGAAAATATTATAAGATCAAATTTGCTGTCATAGTTTGGGAACATTTAAACTCTCTTTATAAAATACTGAAAATATCATGGGGATTGTTTGAACTAGTGAAGAACTATTATTTTATCTGTCCAATGTACCTCTTTTTGTAAACTTTACTCCCATCCTTTTGGAAATACTCTTCCCCCAGTCAAACCAAGTGGTTCTGAGAAAATGTCCATGTTCGTATATAACTCCATCCCCCCTGCCCCAGAGAACAGTAAATTGGTCTAGAAAGGGACAAAATCTCCCAGTTGAGGTAACAAAATCTCCCTTTTCACCAGAGAAAGTGTAATTTAATCCATCAGCCATGGTAGAAGTTTCAGGATATAGAACTCAGGAAGTGTTGACAGCAGTGTTTCTTGCCATGTAGAAGAAGCTGATCTCCAGTGAAAGAGAAGGGAGACATCCCAGAGAGAGAAGCAGAAGCAAGAGCTGGAGAGAGAGTCCCCAGTAGTGTTTGACCAGTTGTTTCAGTTTTTCTGGAAATCCATCTGCATCCCTGAAGTTCCCATGGTTTGATTGTTTAGTTCTTCACGGCATTCCATGAATCAGCATTTCTCATTTTACCTAAACGAGTTCAAGATGAGTTCAGTCATCTGCAACTAAGAGAGATGTGACTCACCCAATGGAGAAATTTCATTCCATTTTTCCTTGAAAACATTTATCATCGTGTAGTGGGAAAAACTTCTAGCAAAGAAACTCATTCAAGTGTCTCCAGGATGCTGATGATTCAGCAGGGCTTACATTTGGATTCCTTTTACGTCACCAACTGCCACACTCACTTGGTTGTTTTTGCTCACCACACCAAATACTCCTTCCCAAATGCTTTGCACATATAAAAAAACTTTTAAGCTATTATTGCTGTCTTGATTATAGCAGCCTGTATTCTGTCAGTGTCACATCATAAACATTTATTAGACCACGTGTCTCCCTTTTCTAGTACATCTACTTTTGAATATCTTTAGCTGACACTGAACTTAAATGTTTACAGGTGTTAACATATTGCTAAAGAAATTTGGCAAGTCCACAGACAAAGAGAGAGAGAGAGCATTATTCCATGGTAAAAACCTGCTTTTCTTTTCATTTTTATTCATATTCTTAAGGGAAAGATACTATAATAATTTTATGTCAAATATATATGGGTAATATGAAATTATATTTTTACATTTTGACAACTGACCACTTGTAAAGAAGAGATAAGGGTGCCAAGTATAATCTCATTCGTTTGTGATTGGTTGGTTTCACAAATAGAACCATAATAGGTGCTTTAGAAAACATGGAAATAATGAGAGGCATTAGTTAGATTGAACTTTGTTGAGTCCCTGCTTTTTGCGCAAGTGATTTTAAATTCTCGAAGGCCTCTTTTCTAAAATGGGGATCCATAGAGTGTTGTGGTTAAGGATGCAAACTCTAACAACAGATTTCTGGTTCAGACTTTGTCCTCACCACTCTGACCTTAAGTGAGTTGTTCTGGGCCTTGGTTTTCTAGTGTATCCTAAGATAGACAGACACATGCACATATACACACATACATACATATGTATGTATATATGTACTTACATACACCAGGCATGTATAAGAATATTCAAGGCCACATTGTTTGTAATGGCAAAAAAAATAAAATGTAAACAACTCAAATATCCACCAAGAGTAGAATAAATTATTGTAGCAATCATCCAGTGGAATATTATTCAACAGTAACAGTGGATATATCTACACACATCAATAATGATGAGTCTCAAAATAATATATTGAAAAACCAGTAAATTCTAGAAGAATTCATTCTATACGCGTCCATTTCCATCAAGTTCTAAAACAAGAACAACTAAACCATGTATTATCTATGGATACATACAAGGATGGAAAACTAAAGAAAACAAGGTAATGGTTTACACAAAATTTAGGATAGTGGTTACTTTTAGAGGTAAGAGAGGAATGTGATTGGAGAGGGCACACAGGGACATCTAAGGACTGATAAAGTTATATTTCTTAAACTGAGAAATGTGTATTGGGTATTTGCTTTCTAATTCTTCTACAAACTGTACATCATATATATTTTATGCACATATATATAATAATTTCAAAACAAAAATAATGATTATAAAAACTACCACATTTTTGAGAGAACTAAATAAGATTATAGACATTTAGCAACAGTGTCTAGCATATAGTAAGCTCTCAATAAGTGATACAAGCCATAATGATGATGGAGATGTTTGTACCACTTAGAAGAAGAAAATACCAAAAACTATGTCTTCATCTGTTTACACTATTGTATTCCAAAATGCCTGAAAATCTATGTTAGAACCACAGTCCTCTTAGACAATGAAACCTGATAGCTTTCAACCTTCACTAACCCAAGGGATTGTACCAGAGACATTCTTAGATTCTCAGCCACAGATAAGCATTCTACTTGGTTAAGTATCAGGCACCCAGTGGATATCTATACTGATGAATGTGAAGTGTTTAGTTACCTGATATCAGAGAATTAATCCCAACCTTTAAAGAAAAAAATGATAGATTAATACCTGCATCTTAGTTTAGGATCAAGTCTTGAACTTAAGCTATTCTAACTAGGGTCTAGTCACAGAATAATAGAATCATAGAATTAGTAAAAGCACCTTGACCATCATCTCATTCAATTATTTATTGTACAGCTGAAGAAGCTGAAGCTCAGGGAGGTTAGTTAACTTCTTCAAGGTCAACAATGAGTTTGTGACACAGTCAGAACTAGAACACAAGTTAGGATGGAAGCTGCAGAAAATGTTCTACCATTGGTGTTCACCAGACTAAACAGAAGGAAAGATGGGAGGAGGATGGGAATAGAAGGGAAAGTAAGTGAGATCAGAAAAACCCAGTTCCATTCAAAGGAGCATAGGAACTAAATCTATTGAAGCTTCTCTAGGATACAGGCCTTCACACCACTTTTGAGGTAACACCCCTGAATGAACTCCTTTTGAGTCAAATTCCTGGAAAGAAGGCAGACTCAGCCCATTCTAATAGCAGATAACATATGCAATTTCAGAGAAGTCTGGCACCTTCAAACCTACCCTTGTCTCCATCACCTGCAACAAATCCATTTGATGGGCATACAGTACAATACTTGCTCTTGCTTGATTATTCTGCTCTTGAATCATGTTTATCCCTAACCAATCAACAATCTAAGGCTAGCTTTATAATTATTTTCTTCAGTAAGTACTCACAGGAAACCTATTAGAGATAAAGGCTCTGTACTGGGCACCAGAAATTTGATGAAAAGTATTTACTCATTGTGCTGCAATGAACATTGTCGAATCTAAAAAAAAAAAATGCTACTGAAGAACCTAGGGGCAGGACAGGAATAAAGACACAGACGTAGAGGATGGATTTGAGGACATGGGGAGGGGGAAGGGTAAGCTGGGACAAAGTGAGAGAGTGGCATGGACATATATATACTACCAAATGTAAAATAGATAGCTAGTGGGAAGCAGCTGCATAGCACAGGGAGATCAGCTCAGTGCTTTGTGACCACCTAGAGGGGTGGGATAGGGAGGGTGGGAAGGAGGCTCAAGAGGGAGGGGATATGGGGATATGTGTATACATATAGCTGATTCACTTTGTTATACAGCAGAAACAAACACAACATTGTAAAGCAATTATAGACCAATAAAGATGTTAAAAAAAAAAAAAAAGTATTTACTCAAACTCCATTTACCTTGTCCAATCAGGGAGACAGTGATTTATTCAAAAGAAAAATAGACCAACCAGAAGTAACTCTGTGCAGACTAACCCCCAAACTTTATATCGTAAGGACAATTAAATAAAAGCTCATAGGGCTTCCCTGGTGGCGCAGTGGTTGAGAGTCCACCTGCCGATGCAGGGGACACGGGTTCGTGCCCCGGTCCAGGAAGATCCCACATGCCGTGGAGCGGCTGGGCCCGTGAGCCATGGCCCCTGAGCCTGCGCGTCCGGAGCCTGTGTTCCGCAACGGGAGAGGCCACAACAGTGAGAGCCCCGCATACCGCAAAAAAAAAATAAAAAAATAAAAGCTCATAAAGAATCTTGCTTGCTTCAGGACCTTATCAGCTTGAGCCAGCTGATAGGGAAAGTAGGTCTTATGGTTGAACTCTTGAACCAGGAAAGGATCAGTCCAAAGTTTCTGTCAGGTGACGTGACCTACCGAAGTATTCCCATTCCTTGGCTTATCTTTATGACTGATGAATGATTGCCTCTTATTTGCTCTATATGTTTGGAAAATGTGGTTAAATTGCTGAAGCTGTCCCAAGCAAGAAGTTTTCTTCTGGGACAAAAGAAAAATAATCCCCTAAATACAAGGTTTAATTAATGGAAAAGTAGCTTTTGTCTGATGTTTGATGGTTTGGGAACTTTTTTTGAAACAAGCAAAAAGACCTCAAAGCAGAAACCAGACCCTTCTCTAACTTTTATATTCTAATCTCTTGCCACTTTACAGGGCTCGTAGTAGCATACATAACATACTTTCATAACAAGAAAGCCTGACCTCATCAGTTTGCTCATTACCATTCACCAATTTAATGTTTCATTGGAAATTCCCGTTTAGGGGAAGTTTCTGAATCATAAAATAGTTCTTTTTTTGTTGTTGTTCTTTATAAGTAAAAAACATTGACATGTAATCGAAGTACAGTGGATGATTTCTCAAAAGGAATAATTCAGTGGGCAAAGCCAAGTTTAAGCCTCCCTCATTATTAAGGGAAGCTAGATTTGAGATTGTAAAGCAGGAGTGTGACCAAACTGTGTGAGCATCCAGTGACCTCATGCACTGGTACAGCTGAACTAGCTTACACCTTCAGAGACTGACAGTGAATGGCAGAGTTAATAACTATCTATTAAATGACCAAGCAATGTGCATAGACACGTGTTCAAACAATGAGAATAATCGTCTCTCCTCAGATGATTTATTGTCTGAAACACTGAGTTAAGTGGAGCGTCCACTATATCTAAATGCACCAGTCAGTGGACAAAAACTGTTCAAAATTTCAACCGCCATTATCCATTGAGAGAGGCAGTAATTTATTCAAAACGTAGCATCAGAATAAAGTTACTTTTCAGAAATTAATCCTATTATACAGGAAACAGAGAAGGACAAACATAGAAGGTCTAAACAAGTAAATAACAGTAAATATATCTATCACAAAAGATCACAACAATGTTTTTTCATCTCAGAAATTATTCTAATTTAAAGAAAATAATTTGAAAAGACAGATATTTTCATGCAGAAAAACTAGGTTTAAGGGGTTGTCTGTTGGTTTCTTTGCTTATTTTAGTTAACTTTTTCATCGAGGGCCAGTTTATTTCTCAGACCTTGACCCAGCAATAGATTAAAGTCCTTAATCAGAAAAGTGGAATGCCTTATCTAATGACACATATTCTTTCTCTGTCCTTCAAAGCACATATTGTCCCTCCAAAGGAAATTCACGTGAAACTAAATGACACAGCCAATAGGTACCTCGTTTGGAGATCCCCCTGGCTTCCTGAAGACCACATCACAGCACCAGTCAGCATCCTTTATAAGAACCAGCAGATTGCATGTGTAGTTACAGTGCTGGGTAGAGGAAGTAAGGACAGGAGAAAGCAGCCTTAGGTCATCCTCCCAAGGCCCCTGATGTGGAAGGAACAATCACCTCGTACACACAAACGATCATTGTAATCCCCAGTACAAGGGTTTAGGGTGTGGGAAAGGAAACTCGGCATGGAATTTGAAAGCTAGAATTGCAAGGTGAGAGATCTGAGAGCTTCAAGAGGAGTCTGTTTTGTTTGTTTTCAGTCTAGACTGAGAGTAGAAGGACTTAGGAAATATGCTTTAGGTTAGAAGGCACCCGGGGGGTTGTTTTCTTTCTCTACTTAGAGCCCTGAGTAATAATGCACATGCCAGTGCCTGCACTCAGAGCTGACAAATGATGACAGAAATTCCCTCTTTCTTTCCACGTCCAATCAAAAATCAAGGATGACTGCCACTACCTTCTTAGGACCTCCTCCACTTCTTATGTCTCCCACACTACTTATATCTTCATTATTTCAGATGTCTCAAAATTTCTCACCTAGACTAGAGCAATCATCTCCTAACTACTCTCCCCGCTGCCAGCCCCTGATCTGTTTTCCACACTGATTTCTACAGAACAAGTTTGACCATAGGACTGACCAGTTTAAAATTTTTTAGTACCTTCCAATAGCCTTCAGGTTAAAATCCAAGCTATCCTAGTACAGGCTTTGATAACACAATCACCTTGACTCATATCCTGTCTTTGCTACTTACCAACTTAGGAAAGTTTCTTAACCTCTTTGATCCTGAATATCTTCATCTATAAAACGGTATAACAATAGTCCTTCTCCATAGGTTTGCTGTGAAGTTTCAATGAGATACTTCTCTGAAAGAGCTTAGCACTGTGCCTAGTTTTCAGTAACTTTTGACTATTAGCGCTATTATGGTTTCGCCAACTTACTGTTAGCTATGAAAGCACTTCCACGACTTGGCCCACTCTCCCTCTGCAATTATTTGTCTTGCTACTAGCCCATCAATAATCACAGGTCTTATGAAGTACCTACTGTGTGCCAGTCCTCAATGCCAAAGGATTTACATATATTCTTTAACCATTAGCAATTCTATAAGATCAGTACTAGCTTCCTCATTTTACAGGTAAGAAAACTGAGACACAATAAATAGTTAAGCAACTTGGCCAAAGTAATCCAGCTAATAAGTGGTGAAGCCCATAGTTGAAATCAAAGCCCATCATACTCCAACTCTGTTTTTTCATGACTAACTGTGTTGCCTTTACCATACTTTATTTCCCAAAAAATTATGCAACAGTATTTCTGGTCCCTATATGCTTTTCCAGAACCTTGCTACTTCTCCATTAAGAGGTAGAATCTGTGTCCCCTCCACTTGAACCTGGGCAGGACATTTTGACTGCCTCAACTAATTGAGTCTGACATAAGTCAGGCTATGTAATTTCTGAGGCTAGGTCATAGACTGCCTTCTATCTGGCAGTCTCTTTTGGAGTATGCACTATTAGCGGCCTAAGCTTCCATGTAAGTTCAGCTCCCTGAAGCTGCCATGCCTGAGACACCACGTGAAGAGATCACGTAAAGACAGAAATGCTTGAAAAGCCCCAGTTGTTCAGTCATACTTGAAGCAGGCCCAGCAGTCACTGCATAGAATATAAAGGGGCTGTCCCCACCAAGCCCTGACCAAATTACAGATCTGTGAACTAGATAAATGGTCATGATTATTTAAGCCACCAAGTTTGGGAATGTTTTGTTATGCACCAATAAAAAACCAGATCACCCACAGAAACCTCCAGCACTATTTAATCACTTTCATTTCCCCTGACAACACACCTCGCATGGCCTTCAAGTATGCAGCTACCTCTGCCTACAAATCACCACCAGCCCCTAATGCCCCAGCCAGCACACCAATACCCTCACTTAAAGAGTTATTTTGCTTTCAAGGGTCACTGTAGGTAATTTTTGTTGTAGTTTTAGTCATCTTTAATCATTGTTGTAGTTTTAGTCATCTTTCCCCAAATCTGGGAGTGTGTGGTTAAGGACCCAAACTTCAAGTCAAAGTGTCTCGGCTTAATTTTTTTTTTTTTTTTTTTTTTTTTACTGCTTCCAGGTTGTAGGACTTAATCTCTTCAACCTCGGTTTCTCCAAAAGGGAGTAATAGCCAAACCCCTATCTTGGTATTGTAGGGGTTCATTTATAGCTCTGAGCAAAGTTCCTGGTATTTAATTAGAGTTCAGTACATATTGCTGTTATTAGAGCACTAATTATATTTCATTGCAATTATCTATTTCTTTCTCTGTTTCCTCTTCCGAACAAGAACAGTGTATCCTCATGCTTGCCACCTGGGATATGCAAAAAAACATTTTTATTAATTGAATAAATGTATGAAATAATGAACAAACCAATGGATGGATGAATGAATGAATGAATGAATAAGTATGTATAACCTAGCCTCCCTTTCAACTCTTTTTGTCCAGCATGTAGGAGAGGAAAGATGATAGAGATCTCCAGTCCTATGGGAAGCAGTCATAGTGTGCTGGCTGCATGCTTTTCTTCAGGTCCAATTCTTCTCTCTTTTCCTAGTGGTGCTGTAGTACCACAGCCATGCAGAGAGCATGCTCACTTGGTCAAGTGAAACTTTTTACTCCTGAAAATCCAAACCAGATGGCAGGACTGTAAGGAAAGCCAGTGCCAAAATCTCAGATGGCCTCCAACTACAGATTCTCTTTCCTCTTCTAACCATTTTATAGCATGCCATCCAGATACCTGACCTTGCCAAGTAAAACCAGTTAATCTTTTACAATGTCAGTCCCTTTTATGGACTCCACGATATGCCAATGCCATGTGGTGGCAATGCTGTGGAAGGGACTCTGCTCTTCCTGACAAGCAGATTTGTGCTGCACTAAGCAGATAATTCACCTCTTGCCTCGTGCATGATATTTCCCCACTGATTTCTACTCAACAGAGAGAAGTTGAGAGAAATTACTAAACAGCAACACAAACTTGATTAATAAGATGAGATATTCTACACTTAACTTTCATTTTCACCATAGAATTTATATATATACATATTTATACCTAAAATTCTCATTATAACAGCTAAAAAAAAATCTAGATATGCTGGCTGAGTTCCAATAACTGCCATTGGAACTCAATGCTATCTAAGGATATCAATGTCATTCCAGTGCATCTCAATTTTAATACCCCAAAAACCCCAAAGCACCAGTGAGTCCTTCAGTATGCCCCCTTGCCTCAGCATAAAAGAAAAAGTTTAAATAATTTTTTAAATGAGTAAAATCCAGGGTGCTGGCTCTCTATAGTTCTAAATTGCTTTAAAAGTGAATGTGGGGTTTATCTTATTATTGTAGATTCTATGCTGCTTATGAGTTTAATCATTTCTGCATTCTTTCTGGGGAAGGAGCTATTCGAAGGCTGCATAATGCTGAGGGTTAGAAAGATTTTTGAGGCGTGGCACCATCTTCTCTGATTGGGCAGCAGATCTCGAACGATGTGGGCCTTTTGCCGTTGACTCACCAGAGGGCAGCAGCTTTGCAGCTTGATGTCAGCAGGCAAGAATGTCAGCTACTTCTCTCTGCCAGCCGCTCCCCGCAGCCCCCAGCAGTAGCCCAGAATTAAGCAAAGCTGTTTGGGTTAGCCTCTGACCAGCCTCCAGGGCTTCTCGCTGCCCTGGTTACCATGCTCCAGCAAAGAAAATCCCCACCAGATCTCCGCAGGGGAATGCTAAACTCTTCCAGCTATGTGTCTCTGGGGATACCAATATAATTGCCCAGTTAAGGTTTGGATTCTGGGGAGACCAAGTATGGTTTTCCAGGCACCCCTCTTTAACACACACACACACACACCCACACACACACACACACACACAAAACACACAAGTTTTCTCTAGAAGGGAAACACCAGAATGCAGAAAGAAATCTGTAGACAGGCACTAGAAAAATTTCTAGATTCTAGATGGATTGTGTGCCGTTTGTACTCCTCACATTTAATCTGCCTCAATTTTCCGCACATTTCTGACTGTTCCAGCTGAAGCCTCAGATGAGAGCTAGAACTATCCCTGCAGCCCTTTCTATCCTAACTTTCCATGATGCCAAGAAAATAGACAACTAGGAGCTTTCTGAGAGGATTGGCTTTCTGGTGCTCATGAGGCAGAGTTGCCTGCCCCCCAGTAGCTAGTGTCTGAGTACCTATTTTTATTTGTTACATAGTTTCACATCTCCTCTCCCACCATCTTTCCACTGAGCAGAAAAGAGAGCCTTAGTTGTAAGTTAATTAAGATGTTCATATTTGTTTTACCTTTTAGCTGATTCTTGTAGTTTTAGGCAACTGAAAGTTTACACAGATGGTAGCTTATATACCTAGTTAAGATAATCATTGCCAAGGTCAAGCAACCAATTAAACCAGTACAGTTAAGCCAAGGTGAAATTGATGAATCACAGAAACTTAGTGTCTCCTAATTCAACTTGCTAAAATGTGGGGACCCCAGATTTAAGGCTGTTTGATTTGCTTGTTACACTAAGACCTGAGTCAGAAATGCTCTCTATGGTCTTGTCCTCATTCCATTTCTCTATCCTGATGGATGACACCAGCCTCAACTCCCTATTCTGTTTGAATGTCCTCCAGGATCCTCTAGTTTGGTTACTGTAGTGGGCTAAAGCATGATCCCTAAAAAGAAATGTCCATGTCCTAATCCCCAGAACCTGGGAATATGAGCTTATTTGGAAAAAGTTAAGATGTGGAGATGAGATCATCCTGGGTGATCCAGGTGGTCCTTAATCCAATGACAACTATCCTTGTAAGAAACATACGGAGGAGAGACACAGGGAGATGAGGACAGGTCCTATAAAGATGGAGGCAGAGGTGGAGTGATACAGCCACAAGCCAAGAAACTCCTGGAGCCACAAGAAGCTGGAAGAGGCGAGGAATGGATTCTCCTCTAGAGCCTCTGCTGGCAGCACAGCCCCTGCCGACATCTTTGATTTCAGAATTTTTGCCTCCAGAACTGTGAATACATTTCTGTTGTCTTAAAGGAGCCAAGTTTGTGGTAATTTGTTACAGCAGCCATAGAAAACATTTACAACTGCAAATGCCTTATAGGAATCATACAAGTAATGAAATGAGCAAGCAGTCTAGGTAGGGAAATTCTAGTTTTAGCAGCCCATAGAACTTTCATCTCAAAGCAGGGAAACAACAGAGAGTGCAAGCGGTCTATAGCAAGAGTGAGAACAAACATCCTAGCCGAAAGAAGTACACATCACTCAGACCCATCCAGTTGGTACTGTGTGAAAACGAGCCCAGTATGGCCAGATCTTCCCATTTTTATTGCATTTTTATTTTCAACACCCTGCATCTTAAGTGTTGGTTCAAAAATCAAACAGGCAAACTGCACTCTGTTGGCCCAACCAAATATGCTTGAGGTCTGAATTATGACCACAAGTGGCCAGTTGCAGCCTCTGGAGCCACTGACCCTTCTAACAGTATTTAAGGCATGTGCCACAGACCATTCACAACAGAACTAAGAACAGGACCTTTTTTCCCTCCTACTTAACCCGGTCTGCCAGCCTAGGCCACTTACATTCGAAATCTCTCCCACCCTTGATATAGGCAGAGAAATTTTTGGACCCTTGATCATTTAGAATCTAGAAGGGGTGTGTGTGTGTGTGTGTGTGTGTGTGTGTGTGAGAGAGAGAGAGAGAGAGAGAGAGAGAGATTTGAAGAGGACTAGGGGTAGAGATTCTGCAATACAATGTGTGATTACTTTTTTTTTTTGGAGTATAGTTGCTTTACAACGTTGTGTTAGTTTCTACTGTACAGCAAAGTGGATCAGCTATATGTATACACATATCCGTCTTTTTTGGATTTCACCACAGAGCATTGAGTAGAGTTCCCTGTGCTATACAGTAGAGAACGACTGCATGATTACTTTAGGAGGAAAAATAAAAGAAAAAAATTTTCATCAGAGGGAATTAAAAATCAAAAGCCATTTTTGGTGGTTATTTTATCACAGAGCATTAAAATATATTTTACTAAAGGGATTGGTATTTAAGTCAGATTAAACTGAGATATAATTTAATATTGACACAGCCTCTGTATTTAGTTTGTTAAAAGTGGCTACTTCTATGATCATTTATCACATCTTAGAGCTACCTACTTCCTAATTCCAGACAGTAAGTGTCCTCTGGAGCACTACAAAGTAAGACATAACTAGATTGAATTTTTCAGTCTGACTATGAAGATAGTTATGAGCTTTGGAAGCACTACAAAAATGAAAGTAATGCAAAAATTTATATTGTAACTCTCGTTGAGTCTGCAGTGAGGAAAGAGTTGTGATCAATTTTCAAAATGACCCCTGTGTTTTCATGGAAATACTCTGAAAATAAGTAGGGGAAATTTTTGAAGGGTCCCTCTAAAAGGTAGAGGAATTTAAGATTTTCAGGAATGGATAGAGAAATGAGTCTCCTTATCAGTGGACAAGGATCCTTAGTCAAAGTTAAGGATACAAAGAACTCTAACAACACAATAAGAAGAAGACAAACAACCCAATTTTAAAATGAGCAAAAGATTTAAATGGACATTTCACAAAACAAGATGTATATAAATGGCCTACAAGCATGTGAAAATGTTCTTAATATCATTAGTCGTTAGGGAAATGCAAATCAAACCCATAATGAGGTATCACTTCACACCCACTAGGATCATGTCTCTCAAAAGACAGACACTGACAAGTAATGACAAGGATGCTAAGAAGCTGGAAACCTCATATATTGTTGGTGAGGATGTAAAATGATACAGCCACCTTGGAAAACAATTTGATAGTTTCTTAAAGTTAAATATTGATTTTCCATTCAACACAACAATTCTACTCCTAGGTGTCTACCCAAGCGAAATGAAACACTTTCACACAAAGACCTGAACATGAATGTTCAAAACAGCTTCGTTAATAATAGCCAAAATGCAGAAACAACCAAAATGTCCATCTACTGGTGAATGGATAGACAAAATGTGGTATATCCATACAATAGCATGTTATTCAGCCGTAAAAAAGAATGAAGTACATCTGAAATATGTGATAACATTTATAAAGCTAAAAACCATTATACTAAGTGAAAAAAGCGGGACACAGAACACTGCATATTATATGATTCCACTTATAGGAAATGTCCAAAAGAGGTAAAGCCTTAAAAACAGACATTAGTGGTTGCCTGGGGCTGGGGTGGGAATGAGGATTAACTAAATGGACATGAGGATGAAAATGTTCTAAAACTATTGTGGAAATTGTTACACACCTCAATAAGCTTATTAGAAAGCATTGGATTGTGCACTTAAAACGGCTGAATTCATGGTATATGTTATACTTCAATAAAGTATAAAAAAAAAAGCTAGAGGATCATTAAAAGAATAAAACATGACATATAAAACATTTTCGCTCCTTTATCTCATTACCCAATCTATCAACAAATTCATCAATTTCTCCTACCAAACACCTCCTTTTTTTTAATATTTAAGGGCATAATACATGTAGTTCAAAATACATGTACAAAATGCAACACAGTGGAAATTTTTTCTTCTGTTCTCCCTTAGCCACCCAATGTCTCTCCCTGGAAGCAATCAACGTTATCAGTTTCTTGTGTATCATTCTAGAGACATTTTATACATCTTCAGAAATATATATGTGTGTGTGTATATTCTACCTCCCAACACACACACACACACACACACACACACACCTACTTTTTTTTTTTTTTTTTTGCGGTATGCGGGCCTCTCACTGTTGTGGCCTCTCCCGTTGCGGAGCACAGGCTCCGGACGCGCAGGCCCAGCAGTCATGGCTCACGGACCCAGCCGCTCCGCGGCATGTGGGATCTTTCTGGACCGGGGCACGAACCCATGTCCCCTGCATCGGCAGGCGGACTCCCAACCACTGCGTCACCAGGGAAGCCCATACCCCTACCTTTTATTCCACAACTTGTACTATTCTGCACATTTCTTTTTTTACTTAATAATCAATACCATATCAAAATCTAAATATCACTCAAATCTTTTCCCTCTTTACTATCCCACTACCAGGAAACTGGGTTGGACCCTCAGTACCTCTTGCCTGGACCATTATATTGGGTTGGCCAAAAAGTTCGTTTGGGTTTTCTGTAAGATGTTACAGAAACACCTGAACAAACTTTTTGGCCAACCCAGTATTTCATCTAATTTGAGATTCTGTCAGTTATAAGACACATTGGTATTCGGGAGCCATTAAGAGAGAAAATAATACTGCCAATTAAATTATGACATACTGTTGATTGTAAGATGCATCCCAATTTCAGAAAATATGTTTAAAATACATATATATGCATCTAGAAACAATAAAATTTGATATAACATCCTCCCAACCAGTTCTCCAACATCATACCTGGCTCCCTTTCAACTCATAGTCTCTAGATAAACAACAAGGATTTATTATATAGCACAGAGAACTATATTCAATATCTTGTAATAAACTATAATGGAAAATATAAATATTTTCCATATTTATATTTTCCCCAAAAAATATAAATATATACATATATATGTGTATAACTGAATCACTTTGCTGTACACCTGAAACTAACACCATATGGTAAATCAACTATACTTCAATTTTTTTTAAATGATCAATTTATAGTCTCCTTTCAGAGTGATCTTTCTAAGCTCTAGGTTTAATCTTTTCACTCCTTTATTAAAAATTCTTTATGGTCTCCCATCGCTACAGGATGAAGTTCAAGTATCTTAGTGTGACTTACAAGACCCTTTTGTTTTCCGGCCTCATTTCTCTCCACTATTCTATGCTCTAGACATGCCCAACTATTGACTCTTCCTCAAAAACGTAGTGCTCTTTCAAAACCTTGTGCTTTTGTATGTGTTGTTCGCCCCGCCTGGATTACGCTTGACCCTCTTTCCTCCTAGCTAAATACCATGCGTCCTCCAAGACTCATCTCTGGGAAAACTGCCATGAACTTCCCCAGCTCAGTTAAATGTTCTTTCTGTGATGCCACCCTCTGTACTTAATTCCATCAAAAGCACTTTCTGCCTAGTATTAGGCTTCATTGTTTCCTTGTCTGTCTTCACTATTCTTGTTTTTCTCAAGTCACAGGGGATTGCCACAGTGCCTAGTCCATGGTAAGCATTTAATACATATTTATTGAATAGTTGTGTACTTTGGCCCCTGGATAATCATCACATCTGCAATAATGAAGGTGTGGTCAGCTCAATATAGGGGAAAGTACACTGGGTCTGAAGTCAGAAAATGCCAGTTATGGGTTGTGACACTTCTAATTCTCTGATCTTAGCTTGGTCAGTTAATGTTTCCAAGGCTTGGTTTCCTCATCTAAAAACATGAACATTATTAGCTGCCTAGAAGGACTGCTGAAGGAATTAAATGAAGGTAGCATCTGAAGGCACTGGCACAGAGATGGTACTCTCAACATAGCAACTTTCATTAGAGTGACTGGAACAGTCCATGCTATTGAACAGATATGATATACCCTGAGAGACTTCTCTGGTAGTCCAGTGGGTGAGACTCCACACTCCCAATGCAGGGGACCTGGCTTCGATTCCCTGGTTGGGGTACTGGATCCCGCATGCATGCCGCAACTAAGAGTCCACATGCTGCAACTAAGAAGCCCACATGCCGCAACTAAAGATCCCGCATGCTGCAGTGAAGGTCCCGTGTGCCGCAACTAAGACCTGGCACAGCCAAAATAAATTAATTAATTAATTAATTTAAAAAAAAATATATATATATATATATATATATATATATATATATAACCTGAAAGCAAACACAACACTAACGTGTTATAATACTGCATGGACTTTTATCATTACCTCCAAACCCTGTAGGTAATTACCTTTAATAGTTTCTTTTAGATCATTCCCATGTTTTATTTTTAACACAAATACAAGCACTTATAACTACATATTATATTCCCTTCTTTTTGACACAAAATGGCCCATGTTTTTAATATATGTGTATATATACACATACACACACACACACACACACACACACACGCTGTTCTGAATGTTGCTTTTTTCACTCAATAACTAAAGGGGCATTTTGACCTTCTAAGTTTGCCCAGAAGAATTCCAATCAAGTAGACAAGTATGTTGAAAAAGGGACTTTACTAATTCCTCACATCACAATTCTGAACTATAATCAAAAGATTAAAGCTTTGACTCACAACCTCAACTCCTTCTAAAGGGAACCACAAAGAGACTGCATGACTAAAACAGTGAAGGACCGACCACGGGCAAAGAAATCGCAACCAGGCTGAAAGATCTGCAAAGGTCTCAGTATGTTGCCTGGAAATCAGAAGAAATCTGCAAACAGCAGACTAGTAAGTCTTCAGCACTACTGTGTCCTACTGGTTTTTCATCAATGATATGTTCCCTACAGAGCCTTCCATTTTAAATGAAAAGGTTACTTTCAGAATTGCAAAAATGCTCCATTTTAGGGCCGTGGCTCAGATACAGAGCAAGATCTGCATTTTTTTAAGGCTAAATCTGTTTAGAAATCGAGAGCTGGTAGTATAAGGAGGTAGTTCGGGCTTTATAACTAGTTCTTTCAGGTTTGTTCATCACATAAATGATAAGGTTATAAGTACAAGGTTATTAAAAGTTTGCCAAATGTGGATATTAGAATAATAGACCATTTCGTTGGCAAGTTTAATTGCGGCCCGGATTACCCACGTCCTCTCTCCTTTTCTCTGATTTTTTTCTCAGGCATCCATCACCTGAGTTGGTGACCTGAAGTCCTTAAACTTTCATATGAATGGCCCCAGTTTAATCACTGTGCTGTCCACTCCCAAGTCCCTGTCTTCCCACTGCCATTACTGAAGCTATCCACATGGGCAAGAAAACAGAGATGTCCAATGAGTCAGTCAGTAGAAACAGCAGATTCACCATCTCATGCCCAGTAAATTACTGTCACTCTGACCCCAGCTGTCATGTATACACAATGCAGAAAACTTAGCAGGAAGATTAAGAATGAGCTGGGGAAGAGCACAGAAACTCCTGATGGTCTTAGATGGGGCTGGGAGCACAAGATTGTGTCTGACCACATAAGCCAAGAGAAGTAGAAGCCTGAGTCAGTTCTCTACACTGTACCAGCCACAAACACTGCCAGCTCAGCAGGCAAAGAAAAATAAATTCAGGGAGCTATGGGAGCCAGCAAGCAAAGGCACCGAATCTAACAAGGGGGCAGGGCGAGTAGGGAGGGTTATTAGAGCAATCAGGTAAAGCCCATTAACAGCCGATTTCTCAACAAACCATAAAGATACTGATGCAGTATATTTACTATTTGGTGCTTGAGCCAGCATAGTAGAATAGTCCGATGAATGAGCTAGAGATGGCCAGATGGAGAAGGGCAGAGGTCACAAAACACAGAAAAACATTAAGGCTCTAAGTCTTGAAATAACAGGGCATTTTAATAACTCCAGAGAGTTCCCTGTGAATGGATGGAAGAAGGGGGAGACAGGGCCAGCATCATGGTGAGAGATGAGATGAGGCTGGAGAAATGGCCAGAGGCAGATGATGAAGGATCGTGTGAGGTCACACTAAAGATCTTGGACTTCAACCTGAAGGCACGACTGTGAACCACTGCAGGATTTTAAACAGGGCATAACAAGATCAGATTTAAGTTTTGGGAAAGTCAGTCATAGCATGTAGATCATGGATTTGAGTGCTGCTTCCATAGCACCCACTATACTATATTGTAATAGGCATTCGTCTGTCTCCACACTAGTCTGTAACCTCAATAAGAGCAGAAAGCATGTCTGCTTTCTCATTATTACATCTCCAGTACCTAGTATAATGCCTAGCACACAGTTAGCTATGGATGTATGGATGGAAGGATGGATGGATGGATGGACGGATGGTGGGTTCTAATCTCATTCATCTTCTTTTTAAAAAATTGAAGTATAGTTGATTTACAATGTTGTGTTAATTTCTGCTGTACAGCAAAGTGATTCAGTTATATATACACATTCTTATTTTATGTATATTCTTTTCCATTATGGTTTGTCACGAGATATTGAATAGAGTTCACTGTGCTATACAGTAGGACCTTGTTGTCTATCCATTCTATATATAATAGTTTGCACTGCTAATCCCAACTTCCCACTCCATCCCTCCCCTCCTCCCCCTCCCCCTTGGCAAGCACAAGTCTGTTCTCTATGTCTGTGAGTCCATTTCTATTTCATAGATAAGTTCATTTGTGATTTCTTCCTGTCGTTCTACCTGTCATGTCTACAGATTGAAGAGTCCTAAGTCTGATGAGGCATGCTCATAATCATCTTTTTTTAAAATTTTCCCTTCAGATCTTACCTTTATCTAAACTATCCTGTAAGAAGCTTACAAAGGCCAAAACCATAAAGTATTCTAGGGACAAACATAAGCTTCCTACCGTTATACAAATGAAGGGTAATATATTTTTGTCTAATTTTCAAAATTTTTCCAGTGATGATCATGATTTTGTTGGCTTTTGAAGTAAAAGCAATAGATCAAATCAGAGTCTTTACAATGACCACTCAGTCTCCTTTTCATAAACAAGAGCTCAAAGCCCAGTGCAGTGTCCCCTGCCAAGTGTCTCTTCTCTTAATTGTGATAATGGCCACCTACCACTCTCTGCAAGGGTTTCTTCCAACCCTGGTTACCCTGGCCCTGTTCAACAAATTATGGTGTATGTGGAAAAAAAAAAAAAAAAAAAACTAGAAACAACTGATTCTCTTTTTGTTTTCCCTAAATTAATCATTTTCCATTTTGCCATCTAATTTCCACTGTCAAGGTTTAATAATTATTATTATACTTGTAGAGTGCTAGATTTATATGAGGCACTGTTCTAAGTGATTCTCATTATATACATATACTCATTTAATCCTCACAAAATCCCTATGACATCCATATCAATATTATCCCTATTTTACAAATGAAGAAACCTGAGGCACAGGGAAATTGAGTTGTTTGTCAATAACACGTATTCCAAAACTGATATATGACAGAGTAGATATTTGAACCTATGCAATCTGACTCTAACGTAGAGCTGGTGTTCGGTGGAGAAGGAGGGATAGAGAAAAGACAAAGAGTTTTATCTGAGCCCGTCCACTATTAGCAGAGACTCTGGGTGAATTTGCTGAGTCTCAGTTTTGACATCTGTACTGTGAAGATAGTAATTGATACCTCACGGTTTGTTGAGAGTAATAAATATAACCATGCATGTAAAATATCTGGATGACGGAAAGTGCTTAACAAATGTCACTTCTCTCTCGCCTCTACCCAGTTAGTTCTGTCTTTAGGTTATCACAACCATCTGAAAGCCACTGTTAGAAACCATACAGTTTATTTCCCAGCCCTGTCCTGTACCAACTGTATGAACTGAAGCCCCCATTTCCTTTACTTTAACCTGGTAATCATAAAACCCATTGTAAGATTAAATGAGATCATGTTCGAAAGGCAATTAACACAGTGCCTGGCATATGGTAAATGCTCAGTAAATGATAGCAGCTATAATGATGGTGATGATGAGGAACAGGAGGGGATTAGTAAGAATTGTGGTGATGATATTTCCAGCTCAATTCTCTCTCTTCACCAAAAAAAAAACACAAAAAAACAAACCTGCCATCTGCCCTCCAGGACTATAAGAAATAGAAAAGCTTGACTCTGTTACTTCTTTGAGGTAGAGAAATTACTTGAGTCCCCAGAGACTATCCTCAAGCACAACTGTCTCAACCTTCTAGTGCCTAAAATCATTTGGGACATTTATTAAAATTTCAGATAGCAGGGAGCCACCCAGTAATTCTGGTCAATAGGAAAGTCATGGGGTCCCAAGACCCAGAGATCTACACTTTGAACCAGCTCTCAAGTGACTTTGAGTTGGTAGCCCTGGGATCACACCAAAAAACACCATCCTGGGGGCTTCCCTGGTGGCGCAGTGGTTGAGAGTCCGCCTGCCGATGCAGGGGACACGAGTTCGTGCCCCGGTCCGGGAAGATCCCACATGCCGCGGAGCGGCTGGGCCCGTGAGCCATGGCCGCTGAGCCTGCGCGTCCGGAGCCTGTGCTCCGCAACGGGAGAGGCCACAACAGTGAGAGGCCCGCATACCGCAAAAAAATAAATAAAACAAAAAAAACACCATCCTGGGATTAAATCAACATATTTATTGCCTTGAACCAAGATTATTTCTAAGAATCTAAGTGAAATTTTTAATGAGATTTAAGATTGGTTGTTACTTTAAGGGGATTATTTATTGGGAAATATTTATCACTGGTTGCCAACTCAAAGTATTTGTTCAAATATCTCACGGTTTTATTCTTGAGAATAAAATAAATAACAAGACACTTCTTTGATAAATATATATATGTACATATATATACACATAGACTGCTATATATACGTATGTAAGCATCGATGTCAGCAGTTTGAAATACCCTTAAAGGAACTTGCAGTCTACTTTCACGATCTCATACAGCCTAGTCATAAATTTCAGTCCCTGCTAGTCAGATGGTGTCATCAAATATTTATCTATTGTTACTTAAAGGATAATGAATTTGTGTTTCCTGTAACTCTGAAAGGGTTAGCCTTGTTTTATTCAAACTATATTACTCACACACTCATCAAGAATGTTTTAATGCACTTCTCAAAGTTCACCCAGTGAACATTTCCAGTACTAGTAAAGAAAAGTTATGCATGGATAGTGCCACCTTATAGATTAAGAAACTGAGAGGGGAGAGTTTACATTTTCACAGACCACAGAGAAAGGCAACATGATAATTTAACTGTCATCAAACTGATTCTGTGCTCAAGTCACTAGAGCATGTCTGCCATCACCTAATTTGGTTAGCCTTGGTTGGCTTTGGAGAAAAAGAATTTTCAAAGAAAAAAGATAACATTTTCATAATATTTTACTTATGGCCTTTGTTACAGCTTCCACAGTATTATTAAGAAGTTAAAGCTAAAATTCTTCCAGAGACAGAATTAAGCTCGCAACCCAGTGAAGCAGATAAATTCATCTTTACCGATCTTAAAAAAATTTTTTGAGACATTTGATATTTTTAGATGTCTCTGACCAAGTGTTAAGTAAACTAAAAACTAAAGGAAAATTGCAAGTGGTTCTTAATATTGTATAAATCAAGTAACTTGAAGATAATGAGCAACTCACCTTTTACAAGGTTTTTTAGTATTTTTCTAACATCTGTTATGTAAAGAATTGTATCAGGTGAACATCACCAATTAGATCTCCTCTTCAAGATCAAATACTTTAAATCCATTTTTTATAATGTTTGGAAGGAACGTGTTTTAATTGAATCATTTACAAATTAAAAAAATTAACCATTAGCTCAATCTAATACCAAATTTAGAGAAAAAATTAAAAAGCTTAATTTGTGATTTCATAACCCATTAAAATTTGGTCCAAAAACTATTCTAGGTTTTATTACATAGTTAATGTCTTAGTCCTACTACTGAATGTTTTTAATATTATCATTTGAAATTAGAGATTAAAATGGTTCATTTCATCTTGCTACTCATTCTGTGCCTTTTAAAGGTAGAGCTATTTGGCTGGAAAAAAAGGAGGGGGTATTTTTAAGGACTGATGGGCCATCATAAATTAGAATCCTGAGAGATCTTTGCAGATCTTACACTGAGTTGACAGTGTAAGAAACAGGTGCCTGTTAGGTTTCTCTTTGCTTTGACAAGCAGGTGTGTGGTTTGCTGCTTTTGCTGATCCATCCAGACACTCAAGTTCAGACAAAGGCAATCCAAAGTTTCTGTCATTTTTGTTTATTTTACCTAAGTAACTCTTATGAACTCCACCCAGGCTTGGGAGTCTGCTTGCCCAGGGATAATTTTACTAGGTACATTCAGTGGTATTTCAAACTTCAGAAGGATGACTTTATAGAGTTGGCTGATACTCTTTTATAGAACCTGGTCTCGTCTCTCGAAACCTCCTGGAAGGCAATACCAGTGGAACCTATGTCTATTCAAAGTAGATGTTTAAGGGAGAGTAAGTCTCCAGTTTAGTGCATTTAAATTAACCTACTACTCTTACTCATTCATAGACATATTCAGAAAACCATGTTTTGCTCTCAGCCGCAATTTGTATTGAACTGAGTCACATGGTGAGCTGTAGGAGAACGTGTGTAAAATATATAGAATGCTGGTTCTTAGTCTGAGGTCTGTGGACCTTCTGATTTTCTGTGAAAATTGTGTGTGTGTGTGTGTGTGTGCGTACAGTTGTGCATTTTCCTGAGTAGAAGTACCATAGTTGTCCAAAAATTCTCAATGCAGCAACTGATTCCAAAAGGTAAAAAAACATTGACATGGAGAGAATAATAAATGACTACTTGTCTTTGCTTTACTATCAAGTATAATAAAACATTGCAACATTGGCTTCTTATGACCTTTCATAATCACAACAAAGGCTGATTCTTAGGTCTTTTTTCCTCTCCTCAAGGTTACTGTGAGCCTTTCTGCAGGAGGTATTGCTCAGTGTGCCAGGCCCTTGAAAGCTATCTGGCAAGTCAGTTTTAGGGGCAATCAGAGCACTGGTGGCATACCAGACGATTTTAGAAGGCACCGGCATGACATTTAGATAAATTCAGCTAGTAATAGATATCTCCCTTGACATTCTTTTTTAGTTCTTCCGGTTATGGCAAAGAAATAGTACCAGTTGGCATAGGGATTATTTTACCACTTCAGGAACCCTCCCTAGTGTCTCCTTTCAACAGAAATAGCAGGCCTCCAGCTCAGTCTTCACAGGAAACTATATCTGGCAAGAATTTAATAACATTACTCAGTTCATGGTATTTCTTTTTATGATTATCTTCTATTTAAGGCAAATAATACTGGTTTTCAATTTTAGTTAATAAGAAAGTTTATTTTTAAATAGATCTATTTAATATTAAAAAGAAGGAACAACTTAAAGAAAAATATTTTTATTAGTATAGATGACACAAGGATGTGACAAAATCATAAAACTGGGATGTAAATAATAGAAATTTGAGAAATACCAGACTAAACAATTGCTAATCAAGTCATGCTTTTATTTTTAGAGAGATTGACAATCTTTTAGAAAATTCAATCTATTTAGAATAAATCTTATAACCAGCAACAGCAATTTCTAGTAAGCATTTCTGAGAAATAAGTAAAAATTGTGAGAGATGCCTTTAACATTAATTACCTAGGATGCTTTTAAATGCTTGTAATAGAAAACATGACTAAAAGTATCTTCAACAATAAGGACTGATTTCTAATGGTTCCAGCATAGATTCAGTCAGTGACTCAGTGACATCAAGGATCGAGGTTCTTGCCATATTTTCCTCTGCCATTCTTAGCATGTCAGTTTTGTCCTCATACTCATTTTCTCATGATCTCAAGAGAGCTTCCATGGCACCAGTCATCGTCCAACAATGACCAGATTCAGGAAAGTATGAACCTTTTGTCCATTTGCAGAGCAAAGGAAACCTAAAAGTTCCCTTACTTGCCTTCACATTTCTCAAGCAAGATTGCACCTGTATAAAATCAAACATTAGCAAGAAGAAAAGGAATTACACCAGGATTGCCTTAACCTAATCCTCATTCACCCACTGAGGCTAAGGAGGTATCAATAAAGAACATGGGCCTAATAACTGAACAGTATTGGGGTTCTCTTGGCAAGGAATTATGAGGGGAATGTCTGTTGGGTATTCAATCCACATTGTTTGCCATGAGCTTGCATTAACACAAGACTTTAACAAGTTGGGACATGCAGAAAGTCTAAGGATTAATATTGGAGAAAACTCTTATTTCAGTGTCACAAGTAATAGAAACCTGGGCCAAATAGACAAAATACACACAGAAGATGGAAGCTAACAGTTTTTTTTTAAGGGTCCAAATAGAGTAAACTCTCAAAAAAATTTTATCTCAGGGGTTTAAAAAACATTGATTGGTTGATAATCCTTCTCCCCTATTCTACCTGCCTCAGCTACTGTGAGCAGGAAAGGCCTGCAAGGGCAATCTCAGACCAATTTTAAAACTGGTTGTTGTTATTGTTTTTAAGAATTTGATATTTTTAAAAAGCTGCAGAGTAGACATCATGGGGGAAAAAAAGAGAACATTATTGGGCTTTGTTAGACATTTTAATTTTTTTAAATTTTAACTTACATGTGGAATATGCGGAGGGGCACCTTTATCTCACCTGTGCATAGGTCTTGTCTGTGTTTTAATCTGGCCCTGACAGATAGCTTTAGCTCCAGTAAATGAGATGGTCTATAAACCTCTCTCGAGTTACTAGTGTTATAAATGCTTTCTAAGCATAATTCTTGGCTTTATTCCCCAGTCCAGAATGAATGGAATCAAATAAATGACTGAATTTGGATCTGGTCTCAGACATGAGGAGACAGGAAATGGCCATTCAACAAATATTGAAATATTGATTGAGCACCAAAAGGGTGCCAAGTTCTTTGTATTTATTTTGATTTTCATCCCAACAATAACTCTATAATACAGACATTTTTAACTCCAATTTTCAAGATATAAAATTAAGGGCCAAATAAAGGGAGTGATTTCTTAGAGTTTACAAAACTGGTAAATACAGAACAAAGATCTGGACTTGGGTCTTTCTGATCCCAAATCCCATGTTCTTTGCGTTGAACTCTCCTGCCTCCTGAGGGTCTTCACAACGAAATACCGAAGGACAAAATCAAGAGGTTATGAAATGAGATCAAAGGTACAAGCTAAGATGTGGAAGAACAGAAAAACGAGAGTCAAAACCAAATCTAGGCACAAACAGATATTTCACAACTACTATGTGCCGAGTGTAGACTAGAAAAGACGTTGGTATACCTGTCTAGACATGATGGACAAGGGGAAGTAGGTCAAGAATCAATAGTGACTCCAAGATATGTGCTCTGAGATCTAAAGGGAGGGGCTTTTTATATGTTCCTTGGTGTGGGGTTAGAACAGGGAGTAGGTGTGGCTGGGACTTGGGGATAAACAGGCACACCTGGGCAATAGGAATGCAATTGGCTGGGTGGGGCTAGGGAAAACAAACTTGACGGTAAGGTTGCCTTTTCACAGCTAGGTGAGTTTTCCCTTACCTTATGCTTACCTGGATCTGGGGGCAAATTCTAGCTACCTAACTCTTAATTAACTGGCAGACCTTTTCTCCTTGATCATAGCCCAAATAGTTCCATATTTTACATACGGGTAGAAGTTATTTTTATCTTGAATTTTAGTAACCAGAGTTTATTGGGGATTATTAAAGCTCTAATAGTGTTACCATATTTGAGTTCCCTATGAAAAAATAATTGCTCAATTAGCATTTCTTCTGTTCCCATTCCAAAAAAGCTGGGCTATTGTCACCTGAGTTGTCATCTAGGTGTAGTGTTATCTTAGATATCTATCACTTGAAGGTTAAATACCATTATTATGTTTGTTGGCCCAGATGATATACCACACAGTTTCAGCTGTATGACTCATCTTGTGGAAAAGAATGTAATTTCTTTTAGTGTATCAACTCTAACCTGCCAATCTTCATAATGGCCTGCATATTTTTAACCAGGCCTTCTCATACTTACCAGTGCTACCAAGAAGACGTGGCAGTTGTCTGTATTTATGCAAATCTAAAGAATAACAATGTTAGTGCTGAGACATATTTTCAACTTGAGCTTACCAAGAGCCCATTTTAATTTCAACCCAAATCTGAATATACAACACAAAGTTGGGAAAATCCTGGAAGGCCAAACCATGCAATAGAATTTCCTGAGCCATAAAACCAATACTATACCCCTCCCCACCCCCTTTCTCTGAGAGTACAGAAAATGTAAACTACTCCATGTGCTATTAGACAAATGTCAAAAGGTACGTTGATCAGTTCAATCCTAATGGTCCCAGGAAAGTACACATAAACTCATTTTATTAAATAAGTATTATTTACTAAGCGTCCCGTGCCTCCAAAAACATTGAACTCATTTTTTCTAAATGTATTTTTCTGTATTTAAGCATACTTTGGAATTAGCCTGTAAAATTTACTGATGGTAGATTGCATTGCTTCTTTTGCAAAGGTAATATGAGTATTGTCTGCCTGACCTGGGAACAGCTCTATTGTGAAATAGCCAAAAAGCTCTGAAGCTGGAGTCAGAAGGAATCTTAGGTTCAAATTCTGACTCAACCATTTGATTCTACATTACTTTAGGCAAATTACATAGCCTCCCTAAATCTCTTCATCTAAAATATAGGGATAATAAATTTTACTTTAACAAGTGGTTGGTTTGAATCCCATGAGATGATGCAAATAAGCACTTATAACAGTGCATGACTCTGAAGGAGCTATAAAGAAGTGGTTACTTAAATTTAAAAAGCAATAGACTCGGTCAAGAGTCAGAAAAAGAGTCAGAAAGGGAATGTACTTAAGATGTAGAGTGACTATTTGATTATTGAGAAAAAATTGAAGGTTTGGATATTTTGAAAATTCCACGTAAAATATACAGCAACCACCCTCCAAATACCAATGACCTCCATATCTAAATTTTCAGCCTTGGCCTCTCCTCCAAGCTTTAGACTCTGGTATCCAACTCCCCACAGGACTGGTCCATCCCAACATGTCCAAAACTGAGCTCAGCATCTTATCCTTCAAAACTATTGTTATTTCTTAGCTTAGTGGAGTGTGCCCATAATTCACTCAGTCACAAAATTCAGAAATTTGGATGTCGTCCTAGAATCTTCCATCTCTCATATTCCACCCCAAACATCTAAATCAAGGCCAATAGATCTGTGGTTCTTAAACCTGGCAGAGCTTCAGAACTAGGGTGCTTTGTATAAATACCAAGCCCTGCCCCAGAGATTCTGATTCAGAAGGCCTGAGGTATGTTGTGGGAATCTACTTTCAAAAATAAATATACAGAACTTCCACAAAGAATCTGATACTCATCGAGATTTGGAAGCCACTGTTGGAGTATACCTTCTTACCCGATCTTGTATGTGTATCTTCCTCTCCATCCCTACTGCAGCTCCCTTACTTTAGATGCTCATAGCTCTCTTGAATACTAAAAGTCACTCCATTAGTGGTCACTGTGCATCCAGTCCCCCTAACCCCCACTGCATTTAATCTTCTAGTGCTGCCAGATCTATTTATCTGAATCCAAGCTTTAGAGAAAAACACATCTAAATTCAAATCCCTGCTTTGCTAATTACATGCCTATAACCTTGAGCAAATACTTCATCTAAGACTCAGTTTTCTCATCAGGAAAATGAAGATGATATTAATACCTATTAAATGAGATTTGGATGGATAGTATATGTAAATATCTTAATATAAGTACAGGGACTGGCATATAGCAAGCTATTAGAATTATTAAGCTAATATAGTTGTTGTTTTTGCTATTATGACACAAATCTATGTAATTCCTGTTTCATGTTCTCCTCCTGCTCCTAGCCTCCTTTTCAGTGAACAAATCTTAAGTTAGGCCTTCTTCATCACAATTGCCTTTCTCCAACCTGGACCTCTAATAATCACCAGTCATGAAGCATCCTCTGATATGGCATTTGTCCTTCCAGATTTCTTCCCCTGACTCACACCGAGGCCTGCCCAGATTATACAGCTCAGCCAAGTGGAAATTTCTAGTTTGTGTGATTTGGTTCTTCCACTGCCCAGGTCTGACTTATCCAACTACCACCTAACCAGAGTTGGGTGTCCTGACTCTAAATAAAGTTAATAAACACAGTTCTCTATATGTTTTGTATAGGGCCCAATTTACCACAGATATATGGTATACAGTACATAATTATACTCTCCTCCCTAAACATAAAGTTCTTGCCTTAGCCAATACATAAAGTTTAAGCTCAGATAGAAGTAAAGAAAAGTAGATGCTCAGGTAAGCTCAGGTAGAGGTAAAGGGAACCAGTCTGAAGAGATGTCATTTTCTGGAGGTGGGCAAGTCTGGTGGTCAGATCAGCTAGAGTGCCAAAATTCTTTATCAGGGGGTGAAACAACCTGATTCCAGAAAGCCTGTGGCTGGGGGTATTTGAAGGGCTGTGGGAGGCAGAATGAAGGCCTCAGGAAAAGAGATTAGCAGGACACAGCAACAACAACGAGGAGGAGGGTGGTAGCTAACTTTTACTGAGTATTCATCACAGATCGGGCGCTGTGTTAATTCTTTTACAAACATTTTCTCTAATTGTTACATCAGCCCTTCAAGCGGTTGAGTACCAGATGGAAAAACTGAGTCTCGGGGGGGTTAAGAGACTTGCCCAAGATTACACGGCTAGTAAACAAACCCACTCCCCTCAACCCGATTCCCCCACAGGGCCTAACCATAAGAGCACTAAAAGGGGGGATTTCAGCTCACTGAGCACAGCATGTCCCAGGGGCTCTCTTGAATCAATTTGCATACTGCACTCAGAAGAGCAGTTAGTTCCTGTTTCTTTAATCCCCAGGATCCCTCTCCCTTGGTCTGGTCGGACAGGACTGAGCCTGCTGGTTGCAGGTAAGGCTGGAGCAGAGAGGGACTTGGGTGATTCAAGTGCCACTAGGTTGGCAATACAGTTGCAGATACTGGCCTAGACAACACTATTGTCTTAAATCACATAAGAATTCAATCATAGATCCACTAGACTCTGCCCATCACAGAAAAGTAAATAACCTCCCCGAGAATTAATTTTGGGGAATTAATCCAAAATGTTCAAGACACGTGGCCTCAGTAGTTATAATAAAAAAAAAAAAAAAAAAGCCTAACAGCATAGGAATGAATAAGTAATTTTTGGCTCAAACTTACAAAAGCAGTCATTAAAACTTACATGACAAATTGTGCGTGACAACTTTGAAACAACACAAAATAGACTTTGACAAGCTAAAATTTAAAAAGGAGTCAAAATTATATCTACCATATGGACATAATTATGTTTTTGTTCAAAGCATAGAGAACAACAACAAGAATAATGCACCACAGTGTGAATGGGGGTTGACTCTAGTTGGTGGAAGCAGAATTTATACTGTTTATTTTTTTCTTATTGACATTTTATGATATTTTTAATGAGCATAGGTTAATTCTCAATGCAAAAAAAATAAATAAGCTTTGTTTTTTTAAAAATAAAAAGAACTAGCCTCCTGGAAAGTCCTAGTGCATTTTGGAATTGTTTCTGAGTCTGGCTCAGCCCACCTCCTATTTTCTTCATCGTGCAGCCATGATCCCATGACCCAACAGCCTGGTGGCCTGTGGTAATCAGAGCTGTTAAGTAACTTCCCTGAAATTTTGAGGGTTTTGCCATTTTCCCCACTACCTTATAAAGAGTCTTCAACAGGTTTTTGGCTTCATAAACTATCAGAAATCCATTCTTCCTCCCAGCAGTCCATTTTATTAGAATGATGTGGTGAAACACAGGACCACACAAGCAAGGGCTGGTTTTAATTGTTAACCATTCCCCATTGTGTTTGGTTTCTTTCTGCTCCCCGATGGGCTCCACTAGAACTCTTCTGTAAACTTCTGTTCCTTAAGGACTCCCAATCCAAATAGGGCTGCCTGCGCCCCTCCTCCACATTGTATCCTGAGCAGAGGTAGCCAGGTCACAAGCTTGCATCAACCGATGATGTTTCAGAATCCTTACCTAAGAAGGAAGTGGATGCTAGGTGATCATGGTGAACACAGAAATATCAAAGGATCCTTGTTACTGTCTTCCAGTGATGAGTACATTTTCAAGTTCTATTCCAAATACCTTGGCAGCCATTTTACTCCAGGGAGCCAGAGAGGGGAAAGTCTGTTCTTGCATCATTACCAACAGCTTGGGGAAAACCCAGTCCTTTCACATACAAACAGGGCTGGCTGCATTTGATTGCACAGAGCCAGCCAAATTGGGACTTCTTAACAGCTCATGCCTCTGACAGTTACTCAGCACCACCTCTGAGATTTAGTAGAGAGCAAAAAACACTCCAACAGGCCCCTTTCACACATGTAAGTGTGAAGTACACGTGGTTTTCCATACCTCCTATCAGCCTTGCTTTGGTGAAGAAGAAGATTCAGTCAAATTCATTTCCATAAAGCAATGCTGCTCTATATGACTCTACAGAAACCACATTAAAGGTATCGAGTGAGGGCTATCTGTATTACTAGAAAGACACTTTGACAAACAGTAGATTTTCAGAGTGTGATAAATGCAATACAACGCTAGATGAACCCAAGAAGATTAAGAAGAAAAAAAGCTGTAACAGTAGAGGAAGGAGAGGGGCATCTAAGGGAAAACGTAGATCTAGAGATGATAAAGAAAAGAGTGGGAAAAAAAAATAGGGCAAATTTCCATTCTGAAGAAGAAAAAGCACCCACTTTTTACCTCAGTTTGGGTCTGCATCTGAGAGTATAAACGGCATTGAGGAGCCCCGAATCTTCCAACAGGACTAAATTCAGTTTTCCACAAGTAGTTTCCTCACCCAGTGCAGGAACCTTCACACCTTCTTTCAGCCTTCCTCTCTTCCACCGACCGATGAAATTAAATGATCTCCAATATTTACATTTTGCATTTACTTCTTTTTAATTTTGACAAAATGAATTAGAACTGAGGAAATTAAAATTGAAATCTGATACAAGGTCAATTGAAGACGTATTTTGCAGAGATTGACAACCACGTTGGTGTTAGTTGCCCCTGCCTCCTCAGTAAGGTTTGCATGATTGTGGCCTTTTCCAGCTCTCACCAGGGAGCCAAACAAACTCAGTAAAAATCAGCACCATTTATTAACACTCTTATTTTACCAGACTATGAGGTAGCCCAAAAGAAGAGTATACATGATTCCTTCCCTTAAAGAACTGAGAATCTCAAAACTCTGCATACATAAGCCCCAGCTAAGATTTTAAAGGATCTCAGAGCTGGTTTACAGTAAGAAAATGCATATTCATCTGATAATGAAGAAAATATGGAAGGAAGGTTAGTTGTAAGAAAACCCTTCAGATACTCCAAAATTTTCTGGTACAAAATGTAATCTATGGGAGCTTGTTAGAAATGTAAAACCTTGGACCCTGCCCCAGATCTCCTGAATCAGAATTAGCATTTTAACAAGATCCCCAGTATAGATACATGTTTGTTAAAGTCTGAGAGGCACTTCCCTAAGACTTCTCAAGCCCCTTTACACCCCCTGTTCAAATTGAACACAATATGGCTTAAAATGTTGGATAGGTAAGAAAACATAGAGGCAGGTGTAGAGGTAAGATCAACTGTTGGGTTTTTTGGTTTTGGTTTTGGTTTTTTCAAAAAAAAATGAGGCATTTCAGAAAGTGCAACAAAATTAATCAAACAAGTACAAGAAGAGGGCAAACAGGGGTTTCAGTTACTGATAAGCTTGATATGAGTCAATTGACTATGGCTACCAAAAAAGAAAAAAAAATTGAAAAGCAAGCAAATACAAAAGCTAAAGACTGCATTAATAGAAGCATGGTATCTGGATCAGGAAGATGACTGCCCTACTCTACCTTACACTGGTCAAGTCTTATCTTAAGTGCATTCAGTTCAAGATATTGCAATTAAGAAAAATAGAGACAAACAAGAACACGTTCACTTGAGAAAAACCATGATAGTGAAATTAAAACCCTGACCTGGGGGAAAAATTGTTGAAGGAATTGGAGTTGGTAAATTCATTTAAGAAAGGTTTTGATGAAAATAAAAAGCTTAAAAATACGGAGGAAAATCATGTGGGGAAAAAACACTTGGTCTGTGGACAAGCATTTGAGAACCATTGGTTAAGATACCTGAGGACAATTCAAACCCCAGAAATTTGTCATTTAGGACATTATTGGATCTCCAAAGCATCTTCTGCAAAAACCAACAAGGCAGAGAAGCAGGTATCATTCTCCTCAAATTACAGGAGGGCATGATCAGTGATGGAGCCTGGTCTAGAACAAGGGTTTCTGAGCCTTTGTCCAATGTGCTTTCATTACCCAGCCTGCTATGAAATTCCTACCTTGGTAATCATTACAGAAGTAAAGGAAGTAAAAGTGACCCCAAAAATTTATTTTGATTTTTTTCTTCTACCCTATGATCCAAATACAGTTGCCACTAGCCTCAAGCGCAATAGTGTACCAACACATGGCTAGTGGAACTGAGAAACTGAAATTTTATTTTTGTTTAACTTAAGTTAATTGAAAAACTAAGTATAATTATTTTATATCAAACTAATATTTAATTCAGTTATTGGAAAACTTTAAGCATGTTTGAGGCATTTTGGATATATAAATTTAGTTTTTCAGTATTATGAAATCTAAATATTATTTTCAAGGACAATTTAATATCCTAATTGACATGTGCTGTATGTAGGTGGAAAATATGCCCCAGAGAGCAAATATGTACATGAAAGGGGATGCAAAACATTTCAGTATTTTACATATTTATTATATGTTAAAATGTTTTAGATATGTTGAGTTAAACAAAATATATTATTAAAATTAATTTCACCTCTTTCCTTTTACTTTTATAATGTCTTTATTACAAACTTATAATGATCTGTATGGCTCACATTATATTTCTATTAGACATCCCTGTTCTATGTCATTCTGAAAAAGTTTGAAAAGGAGCTCAAACCTCTTTCTCCAAGCAGAGGCTGCCAGTAGTTCACTTTTCTATCAAACATGCCTGACTTAAGAAGGAAAGATGCAAACTCTGCTGAGAAGAGCAAGATCTCCAGCATTGCTCCCTCATCACCCTCCAAGTATTGCAGGGGTTTTAGTAGAGCCCCTTAGGAATGCATAGTTCCCCTGCTGTAAGACACTCTCAGACAGCGAAATCTGACATTTCTGGAATGTATTAAATACAGGGAGAAATCCCTTCTCATTCCTGCACCTTTATTTCAGGTGAGTGGTGATCCCTTAGGTGGTTCACCTCTTTTGCTGTTGCCCTGTCTCCCCTTGGGTGGGACCGATCATAGAGGAGACCATTACCCTGTTCAATCCTCTGCAGGGGAAGCAGTAAAAATCAAGCTACATACACTTGAATGCCAGGAATGAAGTTTCAGAGAGCCTGGCTCTTCCCATCTCCTCCAGACTAAGCCCAAAAGCTCATAATTGGGAATTGTGGTTTGAGAAATAAGCTTGGAATACATCATTCCTTTCCTCTTCTTCTCTACCTGGCTATCTCCTGTTCATCCCAGTAAATTCTTCTTCTTTCAGTAAACATTTCCAAATCCCAACTGCTAAATTTCAGTGTCCTTTCCTCTATCTCCATCATACCCTGTGACTCCTTCTTTCATATTTATCACCACTGTCCACATCAAAGATCTCCTAGAATCTCCTGAGGTGTATTTCCTCATCATTGCCTGACATTCTTAAGGTAAAGGCCAAAATGCCAAGGACGTCCTGACTTTTGAGAGAATCTGACTAGTTTATGGGCCTAAGGGTAGTAAGCAAGGTGATGGCCTAGAGTATTTAACAGTGCTTCCCAATCCTCACATGCCAATTTCATGTTTTTTTACCATACCTGAGTTCCTCCAGAATTCTTATTAATATATCTTTCAATAGCTCATATTTTTAATTTAAATGTGTTTAAAGAAGAAACTTTACATCACTGACATAAATGGAAAACTAATATTTTTATATGCATTAAAAGAACAATCAGGGGCTTCCCTGGTGGCGCAGTGGTTAAGAATCCACCTGCCAATGCAGGAGACACGGGTTCGACCCCTGGTCCACAAAGATCCCACATGCTGCGGAGCAACTAAGCCCATGTGCCACAACTACTGAGCTTGTGCTCTAGAGCCCACGAGCCACAAATATTGAGCCCGTGTGCCACGACTACTGAAGCCCGCGTACCTAGAGCCCGTGCTCTGCAAGAAGAGAAGCTACTGCAATGAGAAGCCCGTGCACCGCAACAAAGACCCAACACAGCCCAAAATAAATTAATTAATTAATTTTTTTTTTAAGTACAAGCAGTCAAAATAAACATTTATCTACTACCACCTAAAATCCTCTCTTCTACCACCAGTGGTATACCCATTACATACAGGAATAATGATCTAGAACGTCATTGGCAGAACAGATGGAAATCTAAAGTGTGGACATGAACTTCCGAAAATTTCATGGCAAACTGATTTGGCTTAGCAAACCAGGTTTTTCAGAACGAAGACTTTCTCTGAACCACGATCCACAGATATGAAGATCCCCTCTCTGGACTCAGAGCCGAGCACAGGATGAGGAATAGGGAAGTACAGGAACCCAGTAAAGTCTAAGAAAAGCAAAACTCATTCTCCAACCCATTCCACTCCCAGCCTCTAGCTCCCAGCAGCGGCATCTCAGTGAGCAGCATACTGAGAGTATTGGCATGGACAAAGATTTTAACGGGGAGGCAACAGGAAGCAAACAGCTGAAGTCTGAAGTTTACTTCGCATGTGCTATGTATCCCAAAGCGGCCGATGGGTCCCTCAAGTGCTTCTCTACCTCCTCCGTCAAAGCCTTTATTTAGTGATAGTTTCATAATCCCCCTTAAAGCAGGTTCTGTGGATAAAATGAATTCAGCTTGACTTTTTCTTCTAAGTCCTCTTTCTTATTTGGGAATTACTATTTTTAGCAGCACAATTTAGTTTCTCTTTATTCATGCATATGAAATGAAATAAAACTCATCCCTTTGGAAAATGATCTTAAAATTCTAGGACCTCAGATTTTATTAAAATCCCCCAGGTGCATATAATGACTTTAGATGTAGACTACACCGTAGTCTTCTGTACATGATCTTATTTCAACCAACTCTCAAATAGGAAAAACAAAACAAAACACTGGTATTAAAAAAAAAACTAAATTAAATAAACATGGATTTTGCATAATATATCCATAGAGATTTAGACAATTAGGATGGCAAAGAAAAAGAATTTCTGGTAGCTAAATGGATAAGAAACAAGCAGTTTCCTTCACACCAAGTAAAACTAAGAGTGCTGCAAAGAGGTTATTTTGAAGGCAGATTTCCACGAATTGTCAATCACTCTCGGATAACAGAAAATTACACCCATATTTCTTAGAAATCTCTCAGTTCCCTCCTTACTGTGTAGTGCTTTGGTGGTAATGTTCCTCTTTGAGGTGGTGTTTGTTAAATACATGTGGCTCGATGTGAAAATGCTAGGGGATTTTTGCATACTTTCCTAGCCTAGATGCACATATGCTCTTAGAAATATTTTGCAGAGATAAATAATGGTTTAACACATGTTCTACATAATCTTTTTTTGCATATAAAAATAATATTTATTAACTTAGGTTGTACTATATATTTAGTCAAACCTAGAGATTAACACAAAAACTTAAGTAAAATCTTTAGACTCCATTCAGCTTGAATTTCATATTCTGGATAGGACAGGAGACTGTCTTTTGCTTAAAACAAAACAAGAAAGCAAAATAGCTTCAATGACATTTTGTAGGAGAGAGCAGACCTGTGGGGAGCCAAGGCTGAGCCAACCAGGCACTGTGGCTAATCTAACGAATTTGCTGCCCATGTGAGAGCCACCGTGCTCAGCCCCAATGCTGGCTTCTTTGCTATGAAGGATAGGATCCTTGTTATAAAAGTTCAAACAAATTTCCAAACCCTCACATCTTCCTTGACGTGGCAGATGCACTGCTGGTTTGCAGTACAGGTGGTCCGGGAGCTGAAATCACTCTGTTGTAGCCTTTTGTGCTTTGGCAGCATTTTCCAAAATTTTCCCTTTCCACTGTTCATAATCCTGTGTCAGATCTTCATCTTTTTGCGGTTTATGTGGGATCTCTACTACATTCTCTATTTCCGTTGCTGAAGGTTCAACCACTGTCTTCTTTTTCTTCCATGGTGGAGTAGCTGAATCTCCAGGCTCTCTGTCGATCTGCTGCCCAATCTTCTCTAACTGTTTACAGAGTCGATCAAACATGGCTTTTTTTACACCGGATGTGGCTGCCATTTTATTTTTGTCCACATTTAGCTTTAGAATCTTGCATGCTGAAAGTAGTGCAGCAGTGGTGAAAAGCGGCCTGGATAAGTCAAGATCCACGTGCTGTGTTTGTGGAAGACTGGACTCATAGCTTTGCAGTATCTTTGAAGCCATGTTCACTGCTTCTGTACAGCTAAACTGTACAGCTAGGTCTCTTATTCCAATATTCGAGTTCAGGCCCAGTAAACACTCAAAATATTTAAGACAACTCTGATACATCTTCTTGTTCAAACCAGAAAGTTTAATTAAATAAGCCCCGTCCAAGGAGCACTTCATGCAGGAAGCTCAGCACCTCCGGCTCGGCGATGCCCAGACGCGGGGCTAAACGCCGGATCAGACCAGGCTCCATGGCGCATACAAAGACTACCTACATAATCTTTTTGAATAGTGGAAATATTGCTCTAAAAATTAATAGCTCTTTAGAGGGAAAGGATTATTTTCTTGGTAGAAGAAACTATATATTGACAATAGCTCTTTTCAACATGTATAACTATTCCCTTTTTACTATTTTGCCTGAAACATCTGACAAATATTGCTTTTCTAGGACCCTTTATAAAGTATGAAGGCAAAATCAGTTAGCCTCCCAGAAATTAATAAGCAGAGAAAATAATATTTTAATTAACGGTAGGGCCAGTACAAAAATATAACAATTTTTACTATGCACAGAAAAGGAATGATCTATAATATTATTAACTTTTAATGTTATTGTACTATATTAACATGAACTTTCACATTCTTGCTTTCTACCCTCAGAGACTTTCATATTCATTATCTCCTTTCAGTTTCTATGAAATAAGACAGCAATATTACCCTGAATTTAACTATGAATAAGTGGAAGTCTAGAGAAGTTAAATACTTTTCCCCAAGTTACAAAGCAAGGTAGTAGTTAACTAGGACAAATTCTACCACTTTATCTTATGGTCAAATGAAATTATCAAACTATGGTGCATCTTCATACTGTGTGTCAACCTTACAAGTTAGAGTGTCTCCTGCTCCTGCCATTTTTCTTCTTTGGAACCTTATGTATCACTTGAACACAGTCCCAAGAAAACCTCACTAATACTATATTACCTAATAACATTTATTCAAGCTATGCTGTAAATGATCACCATGTTGGGTGATCATTTGAGGGAGATATCATTATTCCCATTTGACTGATGACAAAGCTGAGGCTCAGAGAGCTTAAGTCACATGTGCACGGTCAGACAGGCAAGAATGGTTAGAGAAGAAATGGAATCTGGCTCCAGCAAACTGCAGAGCCAGCATCTTTGTTCCTCTCCAAGACTCCTCAAGTGAGGTCATGGAACTCCAGAGTCATTCTCCAGCAAATGGAATTGTTCAAATGTAGACAGGCTAAGAAACTGACCAAAGCTGGTCTTTATACAAGCTAGAAAATTACTTCGGTGAGTCAAATGAATTGTTATATTACAGAAAGATTATCCAAAAGAATACATCAAGCATTAATTAATGTCTCATAATGTCTTATAAAGAAAAATATTAGCAAGTTGTTATTAACCTCAGAGGTAATCTGAAAAGACCCAAAGTTATCCATAGTGATCACTGTGGTGCAGATCTCCTGAAGACTAACGATCCAAATCCAATTCTATTTGGGCAGGAATGTGCCTTTGTATACATATGTGGTTCCCAATCTGCTGTACTTCTCAGGACTCTGCTCTATTCCTCCCTCTGACTGTTGGACACTATGGCATCACCTCTCCAACTGATGTACAGTGACAGATCATCCCTCTGTCTAATCCCACTCCTATTTGGAATCACACATTCCCTGGATTAGAAAGCATTGTTTAATACTTCGGAGCAGCAAACAATATCAAATTGCATCTGAGAATACAAAAGTAAGTAAGCAATAGTGATTAGAAATAATCATTCTCTTTTGCAACACCTAGCCCATAACTGGTGTTCAGTTAAGTATCTGTGAAGCTGAGCCCAATAATATCAAAACAGTTCAAGAGGAAGCTTACCCCAGGGAAGAGAGCCATATGTAAGATCCACAATGGATCATTGAAAATTCGGTGTGCTTATGCTTAGAACCATAGAAATGGAGGAAGATTTAGAGACAGTTATATCACGTGAACAACTAAGGCCCAAAGAGATAGACCCAAGGTCACAAACGTAATTAGTGGCAAAAGTGGGCCATGAACCAACGAGTCTTGGTCACATGCTCTTTCTAAAAACATTGTCATGTAGAAATGTATTTTTAAAATAAACTCAATTGTACTCTCAAATATGTGGTTACTGCAAAGCAGATCTCTAAGTACATGTATGTTTATCACATGCAGATAATTTTTAAATGCTGGATATTCCTAAGCCTGACCTGAGTCAAGAGACCTGGGTTCAAGTCTCAATTTTTTTTTTTTTTTTTTTGCCGTACGCGGGCCTGTCACTGTTGTGGCCTCTCCCGTTGCGGAGCACAGGCTCCGGACGCGCAGACTCAGTGGCCATGGCTCACGGGCCCAGCCAATCCGCGGCATGTGGGATCTTCCCAGACCGGGGCACGAACCCATGTCCCCTGCATCGGCAGGCGGACTCTCAACCACTGTGCCACCAGGGAAGACCAAGTCTCAATTTTTAACTAGCCCCTTGATAGCAAGTCACTTTGCCATGCTGGATATTGGTCTCCTGAACTGTAAAATGAAGATGCCAGATGTAACTGTTAGGTTACAACTGACCAAAAAAAAAAAAAAAAAATCATACTGACTTAAGCAGAAAATTCAAACTGACTTATGTCCAGAAGTAGACATGTTTCAGATGGGTCTTAAACCAAGGATTGCATCATGTCACCAGGATCTAATCTTCTCCTATCTGCCTGCTATGTTCCTCTATATTGGCTGTGCTTTTAGGCTCCATGTGTCACAAGATGGCTGCCAGCTACTCTAGGCCTGTCTCCTCTACAAGTCCTCTGAGTTAGGTAAAATCAACAACTACACTGGACAAAATGCCTTTAAGATCACTAACATTTGCATTGATTTCTGGTTCTATGAGATCCTATTAATGTCTATCTTAGATTATAAGAATATAGGGACTGTTTGGAGGAATGTTAGTAGCTCTCTGTACCCCCAAAGGAAGAAATTTGTTATGTTTCCACTGCCATGGCCATGATGTAACACACACTTCATGGTGTGCCTCACACTTCCTAGTTGTAGTTTCCTCCATGTACTCTATTGTCAAATGTCATTTTGCCTTTGAATACACTCTTCCCTCTGTCTGGGATGCCCTTATTCTTCCTTGTCTGTCTGACAAAAGCTTACTCACTGAACAATACATCACTTTCCCTGGGAAATCTTCCCTGATTACAACCCTCCACTCAAGTGAAATTGATCACTCAGTTGTACTTAGGCCTTCCTACCTACCTGGACTGGAATATATGTCATATTGTATAGTATTCATTTATCTACATGTCTTCTCCAAGGAGTATTAACATTTGGAGGTGAGGAACCATGCCTTATTCATCTTTATGTCCCCAGTGCCAAATAACAGTGCCTGAAAGATAGCAATCATTCAATAAATTTTGATGAATCAATCAATGAATCAATAAAATCTAGTTCCTCTGAACTAGAACATTATGGACTCCCATTCTGTCACCTAAAACACAATTTAAAATAATGCATCTCCCTCCCACACCTCACTCCAACTCTCTGACAATAGCAAATCATTTTACAGTCTTGTATGTTCATAAAGCAGAGTTGATCCTGCTTTCTAACCATTTTTAGGACAAATGTTTATTTGGTTTTCACAAAATGAATGGGATTCCACCACCACTAAATCTGAGGCGTCTGGGCATTAGAAAATATGCTCCCCAATACCCGTACAATTATATAGGTATATCTCAGTATTGCATTCATTTTCGTAGGAGTTCTTTGATGAGAATACTGGAGAATACTTTTAATAGAGTTTGTTGAATGTACAATTTGTGTTGCCTATCAATATTCCTCAGCGATGGTGGTTAATTTGAGAAAAAAATTCTGTGTGCTTTGGGAATCTGTTAAGTAATAATATTCCCCCTCATCTTCCATAGCCAGAGGTTATTATGCCAGAGGACTCTAGGGTGCAAAACCTTGCATTAGGGAACCGCAGGACGGGAAGCTGCGTGTAGGGTTATCACTCTATGGGCCCCACCTATATTCTACCTCATTATTTTTATACAGGGAGAATTAAAGCTTACAAAAGGAAAAGAAAGGTAATGTTCAAAGAGGAAGGCAGGCCATTGCTCTTGTCTTGGTTATAGGAATGTGGAAATTAACTTCTGATGACATCTATAGCTACCAGCAAGCAAGACCAAAGCATGGGTCCCTGGAACAATTTCCATGATTCACTGTCGCCTAGGAAAAGCTCAGCTTAATGGGTTGCAGTACTGACTTGGGTGTGGCTATTACTTCTTAGACCTCAATTAACAGATTGACCACCAGTTTACTGCCTGCCTTGGAACTTAAGGAACCAAGGAATTTAGTGGGATATACTATCTAAGCTCAATGATGTTTCATTTGCTTGACTCACTGACCATGACCTGGGAAAACAAACAAACAAACAAATTCCAAAATCATCTACATCTACCAAAAGAGCTCATTTGGTGTTGTAATACTGATATCATTGCGATTACAAATCCACTTAGAGACCACCCACTACACCACTGGAAAAGAGTCCAATAGAGGCCTCTTAAGAGTTCACCCTCACACTCCTGCTCTAGAGGCTCCACCTTTCAGGTTCCTTGAACAAATCATGCTCTCTCTCAAATCCAGGCTTGGAGCATACTGTCCCATCTGCCTGGAACGCACTTCTCTCACTGCCTTTCTGATCCCTCCATTTCACCTAGTCAAATCTTGTTTTCCTTCAGCTCACAGTTCTCCGGGAATACCTCCCATGATCTCCTGGGCTCAATTATACCTCCTCGCATCTAGAACTTTTCCTTCCCTAACACTTGTCACACCTATAGTTATTTGTTCAGTGTTTGCCTTCCTGGATTGATTGTAAAGTCCATGAAGGCCAGGATCCTTTCTGTCTTGTTCACAGATGTGAACAAGAAAGTGGGAGCATGGAGTAGTCTTATTAAATTTGGGGAGAATTAGGAGAAAGTTCTCTTACACAAATAGCAAAAAGGGGGAATATCTGGGAAAGGAAGAAAAAGTGAAGCCAAAACTAACATTTCAATATATAGTAATTCCCTCTTATGTACCAGGCACTGGACTATGATATGCTTGGGGACTGCAAAGTCCAACAAGTCATGGTTCCTGCTCAATAAATTATGGTTGTCTTGTTCGAGTCAGAAAACAATAGGTTGATGAAACAAAAGGAAATTCGGATTCCTGAATTGGGGAGAAAAGACAGCCTTTGAATATTTTCAGATTTCATTGATTCATTTTACCTTCTTTACCTGCAACCCAAAATATACTCTGAATTCAAATTTGTGTTTTGTAGCTGAATATGGAAAGTAAAGGCCTGTTTCTTAAGATTTATAAGGACATTTGCGGGCTCTTTGCTTTGTACATTATAGTATTCTTTCAAAAAACAGGTCAATCAACAAACATTATGGAACCCCTGCTATGGGGCCAGCACCATGCTTACCGCTGCAGGCTGTAGAGTTTAAAAGAGATGCTTTATCCTGCCTTCACATCTCAGCTCTCCACATCCTTCCTAGATGCATAGCTGCTTGTGTTTGTGTATTTACCTTTTCATCTTCCCTTTAAATCAGCACTCTGTAATTGCAGTAACACATTTTGGTGCTGTGTTAGGTGAGGAAGCTGAGATAGTTGCTTGCATGACTCAACAGAGCTCATGTTCTCCCAAGTTTCTTTTATTTAACATTCCATCCTCATTCTGACCACACTGCCTTGGCAGCACCACTAAGTACCAAAGATGACAATGATTAAGTCCTGTCTCCTGAATAGAAGATACATTACAGATCTGTTTTCTTACAGTAAGGAAAATAATGCTAGTCGCCATCTGAATATTAGAGACTGTACAGTTCTACCAAAAAAACACTCCTGTATTAAATTTCCACTGGCCTACCAAAAAAAAAAAGAAAGAAAGATCAAAGAATGTGTTTATCTTAGTAATTGGAGTTTTTCTTCCAGAAGCTGGCTCTGCAGAGGGGGACTGTAAAAAAACAAACAAACAAACAAAAAACCTCTCCTCCCTATGCTTTGATGGGGACACCCCATGGAGCTCAAAGTGACATGACAAAAGATAAGCGTAGGTTTTTGGAAATTCTCAAGAAGCCAGGAAAGTAGAAGTACCAAAGCAGAAAATGTAAGTTGAACAAGAATTTAAACAAATTAATGTTTACTTGGTAGATGTCCACCCTTCATCCCCCAGATGGTACAAATTCTAGAGACGTAAAAGAACTTGGGGTTGGGCTTCCCTGGTGGCGCAGTGGTTGAGAGTCCGCCTGCCGATGCAGGGGACACGGGTTCGTGCCCCGGTCCGGGAAGATTCCCACATGCCGCGGAGCGGCTGGGCCCGTGAGCCATGGCCGCTGGGCCTGCGTGTCCGGAGCCTGTGCTCCGCAACGGGAGAGGCCACAACAGTGAGAGTCCCGCATACCACAAAAAAAGAAAAGAACTTGCGGTTGATTCAAATGGGTAAAATCAGAAAGCTGGAGAGAATTCAATATGAGCTATCAAAGAAAGAAGGCACTGGGGTAATTAGCCTTCCAGGAAAGCCTAAAAAAGCCTTAAAAAAAAATCAGTGATAGTTCAGAGATTTCTGTGTCCAGAGTGTGCTCCTAAGGCAGTTCCTACATGAAGTCTATAAAGTGGCCCTTTTGCCCAGTATGAAGAGATGGGGTACGAACAGATACTGAATAGAAGAATACCTTCTCCTTCTAGTCAGTTCTCTGGAGTGTTGTCAACTAAGTGAGGAAAGGAAACGTATAGCTTAGTTTTTTCTCCCAAGACTGACTCACATTTTACTAAAAATAATTTGTGCCCCTCTTAATAGTTGACCAAGTGCGTTGTACTGCGCTGAACAATTAAGGTAGGCGCAGCTCATTAGTCCATCTGCAGAGCAGTCTCTGTATCCCAAGTAATGAAAAAGAAAAAAATAACTCAGTAGAAAAGTGACGATAGAATGCAGCAAACAAATTACTTGGGAATTAACACACCCCGACACACACAAAAATAAAGTCTATTCCATCACAGGAGCTTCTTTCTGCTTCCAAGAAAATCTGACGTCTAAAAAGTCAAGTACAGTCTTGGTTAAATTTCAAAGGGAGTCAGGGTATTAATCAAGGAATGCCTTTTTCTTGGTTAGGATCATACCTGCCTCTCTCCAAGAAAGTCTAGAAGACTTTGGACATTGTAAAGCTGTAGTTCTCAGAGTCTAGTACCACTTTCCGTTGGATGCCTTTCTATCAAATCATCAAGAAGTATCTAGAAAACTAGACTAGATTGGCATCCCTGCTTAGGGTGTGTCAGTCAATTCTGTTCTGCAAATGAGCCAGGATCTGGAGGCATCCTTCAGACTGGAGTGAGGAACTTGGTGGGTGGCCTACGAGTCTGGGCTTTGTAACAGAAGGACACAGATAGAACTTCTAGCCATGAGAAGCTGCAGAGGAAGATACTCAGAGTCCAGAGAAAGATGCCAGTCCACATCCAGACTACATAAACACTAAAGAGAATCAGCCCAGGTGCCAACCTAACACTATAAATAAAGAATCTTGGCTTTGTCAGAGGGAAGCCCTTATTATCTTAGGGAATATGTCACAGATACATGGAAAAGCACAGAGAGAAATACATCAAAGGTGTGGGTAACAATAAAACTCAGCATACACATAGTGATTACAGTTGCTAAAGTGCTTTCCCACAAACGATCGCATTGAATCTTCACAACTCCAGGGATAGAAGAAAGGCAAATATTTTATTATCATTATTTTATTATCATTATTGCTGTGCCCACCTTCCAGGTTTATCGTGAGGCTAGAAATCAGATGTTAAATGACACCTATCCTGCATTTGGCCACTCAACACATCTTGAGACCACCCCAGGGAAAAGAGGTCTGATCCTCCATCCTGCATAGAGGAGAGGGCCCATGTTCAGACCCTTTATGGTCCCAGTTCCCACACAGTGAGCTCACCCACACATGACTGGGCCAGATCCCGCCTCAGACCCTCAGACATCTTTGTTATGACTAATCCCACCTTTGGAATGTCTGTGGTCAATTAATTCCAATTAAGTCTTCCATTCTTATAATCCTCATATACCAAAAGAAAGTCAGTTTACCTCCCCGGTTCTTAACCCCTTAAGGCTCTGTACTTCTTCTCTTTGGCTTCTCTCCTCAAACCACTAGAACCTCTGCAGTCTTCTTCCTTTAGGTAAAAGAGAAAGAACCAATAAACACAGCATCTCCCCACATTATGCTATATATTTCACCTACCATAGAACTAAGGAGAGGGGTGAAAATTTATTACTCCTTAATGCCACTTTAGAACCACCACAGTTCCATCCTGGTACCTTTGACATCTGACAATACCACTTTGTACACTTCTATATTTCTATCATCTACTGACCTCCTGGTCACATTCTTTAAGACATAACACTCCTCTTCTCCCCTCAAACTCAACTTCTGCCATTATATTCCAGAAAACTTCAGTGTCTTCGGGAGCAATCCACCCAATACCTTCAATCTACTGTTCCTTGGCCTCAAATACACAATAACTATTCTCACCTCCACTCCACTTAGACTTCCCCACACTGCCAGGGTACATCCTGAAACTTGTCATCACCCAGAATGGTTCCACACCAAAAATTTTAACTACAAACACTGCATTCTCTGACCCAGCTGTCTTTCCTCCGGTGCTCTCAGGACGCTCGCTTGAACACACCTGCTCTTCAAATTCATTTAGTCCTCCAGCTCCTGGGTCTTCATTTCCTCAGAGTCCATCCACCTTCCCCCAAGCAGACTACAAGTAGTTGGCTATCTGACCTACTCACCACCAGCACCCTCAAATCCAAATATGTCTCTTCCTGTATTGCCCTCACCTAGAAAACTCCCAACACAGGATCAATGCCATCTTGGTACCTAAAAGGCTGAGCATTCCTAAGCAAAATGTTAAACCATTCAGATTTATGTCCCAACAAACATATGGCCTCCAATCTTAAGACTTCAGTATATCTCAATCTTTTCACTTAATCAACATTCCTTCCTACTCTCCTCAGTAATTATTTTAAACCTATACATCTCTGTTGAGGCCCCCTCACTCTAAGTAGGCAACATAATCTTTTTCTTCACTGAAAAAAAAAAAATTGATGTCCAGAGAGGTAAGAGGAAAAGGAGGGAGTGTGGTGTCATAAAAGCTAATTTTTTGGAAGAATCCTCTACTCTCTCTAGAGACCATTAAATAGAGAAGTTCTCAGGCTCACACTAAGCTCTCTTCTCTGCTCATTTTCAGAGGTGTATCTCATCTACTCCTGTAGCTTCAATTATCTTTTTATGCAAAGGACTTTGAAATCTCTATTAGCAGTCCAGATCACTTGCCTATATACCATTAAAGCTTTAACTCAACATTTCCATTTATATATCTAGAAAGTATCTCAGATCCTCATGTCCTAAATTATTCTCTCTCTCTGTCTCTCTCTTCCTCTGTTTCACACACACACAGACACACACATCGCTTCTCTTATCTCCTCCTCAGTAAAAGACATCACCACCCATTAGTCAAGACAGAAAACTGATAGTCATCCTTGCCTCCCCCCTCTGCCTCACCCAATTCATCAACAATTTCTACTAATATTGTCTCCTGGCTTTCTCTCAAATCCAATCACTTCCCTGTTCAAATAATGAATAACAGCGCTGTTCAAATAAGGAAACTAAAGCTGAAAGAGGTTAAGACATTTCACGATACCACACAACTAGTAGGTGGCAGAGCCAACTTGTCTGCTTCCAAAGTCCATGCTAAAAATTCGACAGTACTTTTACAGGGGGCTCTCAGAGCCAAAGATATCTTCAAGAAGCACAAATTAGACTGTTCCAACTGCAGAATGGCCCAAAACCCAAGGAAAGAAGGCACAGGGGGTAATCAGCCTTCCAGGGAAGAATTTAAAGCCTCAAACAAAATCAGTCAATCAATCAAAGAACTTCTGTGTCCAGGAGGCTCTCCTGAGGCAGTTTCTACATAAAGACAATAGTGGCACTTGTGCCCAGAGTGAAGAAATAGGGGTACAGATAGATGCTGGATAGAAGGAGAATATATCACAGAATGTGACCATTGATGAGGATACGTCTTGAATGAGAATAGCCTTTTGCTTTTTTTTTTTTTTTTTTTTCGGTACGCGGGCCTCTCACTGTTGTGGCCTCTCCCGTTGCGGAGCACAGGCTCCGGACGCGCAGGCTCAGCGGCCATGGCTCACGGGCCCAGCCGCTCCGCGGCATGTGGGATCCTCCCGGACCGGGGCACGAACCCGTGTCCCCTGCATTGGCAGGCGGACTCTCAACCACTGCGCCACCAGGGAAGCCCCTCTCTTTACACTTTTGATGTCAGTGAAGTTGTCCATTAGAGAGACTGAGAAGAGATGAATGTTAGAGGAAAAAACATTAACGAATGGCAATTTTTCAGCATTCCCCAAAGATGAAGTTACCTTGAAAATTATGTAAGAATACACCATGAGGCCTATGGAAAGGTGATGTAAAGAGGTCTGTTTTTTATACTGTATCATCTTTCTAGAGCTATATCTTTATATCTTCCTGAGTGTGGCAGCCAAAATATTCTTTGCACTAGAAGCTGCATCTACCTCTATTCAGTGGTTCAGAATTTTAAATTACTTTTGGTTAAAAACATGGGCTTTGGAGTCTGGCAGAAATAGGTCCATGCCCTGAGTCTCTGCCTCTTCCCAGCTGTGTGGCCTTGGGCAGGTCTAAGATGAGGACAGTAACAGTATCCATCCCATAGTGTCACTGTGAGGTTTAAACCATCAGTGAATGTACAATGCTTATTGCAGTGCCTGTGGGTCTTAATAGGTGCTAATTATTAATAGTATTAGTAATACTATCGTTTTCATCATTATTGTTATTTTTACTATGAAACACATACACAGGGACATGTATTTGTGTATCTAATCCATAGCAGCTGGGTCTGAAAGACAAGAAAATGTGAAGACTCTTTTAGAAGATGGGAAAAATAAATTCCAATACACATGCAAACTTAAGAATACATGGCTCTTCTGGATAACTTATGAGCTAATTTCTGGAAAGGGATCAAGAGACAATCTCTGTGAAAGTAATATTTTAATTTAATATTTATTTTTATCAAGATAATTCATGTAGATTTAGAGGCAAATCTTACTACCATAAAACTTATAACAAAAAACAATAGTCACTTATTTGGGGTGGGGTAGAGGTGGACTCAAAATACTCATTATTATATGGTGAAGGTGAGAGAAAAGGCTATATCTAGAATAACATCTAGTTTGGGGGACACCTAAGCAACTCGGTGGATGGCAGGCCCATTAACTAAGATAGAGAAGACTGGTGGATGAGCAGGATTTCAGCAGAGAGGGGAAGCAAAGAATCAAGAAACCTGATATTTAGCCATCAAAAGTGAAGATGTTGGGTAGACAATTTGATATACAGCTTAGAGGTCAGGGCATGGGTCATGGGGAAAGTTACTGATTTGGAGATTACTGGCATGTAGATGTTAAATATTTAATATTTAAATGATAGCAACTCAGGTGAAGAAAGCTAAAAAACTGATGCTGAAGCCTTTCGACATGCAGAGCTCAGGCTGAGGAAGAGCACCCAAGAAAGGTGACTGAGAAGCAACGGCTGTTAAGACTGTCAGAGTCAGGAGGATGCTGTGACTCTGGAGTAAACAGTGGTTCAGGGCTTCCCTGGTGGTGCAGTGGTTAAGTATCCACCTGCCAATGCAGGGGACACGGGCTCGAGCTCTGGTCTGGGAAGAACCCACATGCCGCAGAGCAACTAAGCCCGTGTGCCACAACTACTGAGCCTGCGTTCTGAGCCCGCGAGCCACAACTACTGAAGCCCGCACACCTAGAGCCCATGCTGTGCCACAAGAGAAGCCACTGCAGTGAGAAGCCCGCGCACCACAACAAGGAGTAGCCCCCGCTCACAGCAGCTAGAGAAAAGCCCACACTCAGCAACGAAGACCCAACACAGCCAAACATAAATAAATAAATAAATTTATATTAAAAAAGTGGTTCAAGGAGGAGGGCGTGGACAACTGTGTGCCTGCAGCTCAGTAATCACAGTATAAACCCAGCCGCCCTTTATTTCCCTGCTCCTACCCTCAATGGACCACTGGGCTTTTTCTATTATTGTTCTCTTACATTAGAATGGCTCCTCACCTGCCAAAATCCTATCTATCCTTCATGACCCAGCAAGAATGCCATCACCTTGGTAATGCATTTCCTGACTCCACTAATTAAAAATGTTCTCTTCCTCCACAATATTCCATAGCCCATTGTATACTATAACATATTCTGCCTTGTGCTGTAACTATATATATTCTCTCTCCATCCTTCCTGTATCCCAACTGGACTATAGTCCCCCAACCCCTATAATGCAGCAGAATGCTGGGCATATGCTAGGTACTCAGTAAAGATTTTTCACTGAGTCAAATCCAAAAATATAGAACTCAAGCCTGGAAAAGTTTCTTCAAAGGACAATCTCCTTTAACACTTTAGATTTCTGTTTGTCAGCATGTATATCTTCTGCACCCAAGCCCAGAAATTATTTATACATTTTCCTGACCCTCTATAGAAAAATAGTGGGGGGAATCATTCCCCAAAAGCAAAGTTTTTAAATGACATCATTAAAAAAAAAAAAAAACAACAACTACATGACCAAAAAACAGGGTAGTGTGGGCAAAGCTCCTGTCACATGCATTGGCTGCGTATCTCCTGAGCTAATGGCTATTTTAGAAACCATTTAGACTAAACTTTCCCCCAGATCTCAGGTATGAAAATAACAAGTTGCAAAAGTTCCATGGATGAAACAACATTTGTGATCCCTGAACTTCACAGTAACAAGCTAAAAAGATTGTACTAAAAAGATTGTACTAATCCAAGCCTTGGGTTAGCAGCCAGCAATTCTTCAATCTTCTTGCTTCAGATATCATCATGTGCTTTCATCCTCTGACACTGAGGAGGAGAAGTGTGGTAGAAAGAAGTCATTGGAAAGTAGTTCTGGCTAAGAGTTGGAGGAAGAGGAGAGAGAAAAACAGCTTATCAATGGTAAATACAGTCAGAGTCAAAACTTTATAAATCAAATAGAATTTCTACAAGCTTAATGAGGGAGAATTATTTGCCAAGCTGCCATGTGCAACATGCTATAAAAACAACTGGGATTTAATGTCATGAATGTTAATTTTTATGATTTCCTTTATCCCCCCCTCTTTTTTGCACCATGTTGCAAAACAGTTCTCTTTTGAAACTAATCACTCTTTTGTGGTCAACAGCAATTTACAAATTAGACCCTCAGATTTTTGCTAAAAAATTTAGGCCTTTACACATATTTGTAGATAGACAAATAGCCTAGTGATTAAGGGTATGCATTCTTTTTAGTTGCATATGCCAGATCTACCAAATATTTGTGATCATCCAAACTGGTTGTTTTTTGTTAAAATTTCTACTTTCTGCACTTTCAGACCCACATATTCAGAGGTAGAAAACTCTGAGAGTGCAAGGTGATGATTCTTGCAGATGCCCAGCAGTAGACTACATAAGTGTAAATAATCAACGTAGCCCCACTTTGCTGCTACACTAAAAAGTCCAGTAACCTCTTTTTCTTAATGGTGGTGCCAGTTCCACCACATTCTGGAAGGTATTGGTTCCCTTAAGTACAACGTGGAGCCATCAGAATAAAAGGGCAGCATGAGGGAAAACGACAGTGTGGGACTTTGTGGTCTATAGATTTAGTTGCTCATACAAGAACCTGAGAGGGGGAACCCCCCAAAAGATTAGTCACTTTGTTTTGTTTTGCAGAACTCAATTCAGGTTAACAAAGCATTTGCCAACAAAGGAGATGGGAGAATGGCAGTATTCACTTGCTCTGGTCTGAATAAACAAATGTGGGATTTGTGGGCTGAGTAATGTCCTGGGATAAACCAGGCATTCAGCCAAATTCTAGGAGTTTTGATGCAAAGACAGCAAGCCCACACTTTTCTTCATGGAAAGTGCTCCATGGGAGTATTGATGTCCAAAAGGGCAGCCTGCGTCTTCAACTGCCTTAAAGATTCACCCAGGGCTTCCCTGGTGGCGCAGTGGTTGAGGGTCAACCTGCCGATGCAGGGGACACAGGTTTGTGCCCCGGTCCGGGAGGATCCCACATGCCGCGGGGCGGCTGGGCCCATGAGCCATGGCCGCTGAGCCTGTGCATCCGGAGCCTGTGCTCCGCAACGGGAGAGGCCACAACAGTGAGAGGCCCGCGTACCGCAAAAAAAAAAAATTAAAGATTCAGCCACAGGGAATTTTCAATGTTTCTGTAATTGAAAACCTAGATCAAGTGATAGAAGCAGAATTCCTTCTTCTTGGAAAGTGTTAAATATGCCATTCATCTCCTTTTAGAAATGTGTTATCACTGTCCCTTTTTAAATACATTACCCTGAAAATATATTATTAGGTTGCTAAAATGTGACTCTGGTCCTATCTTTCCTTTCATTCACTCATTTCATTCACTGAGTGCCTTATGTATGCTCCAGGCATCATGTAAGGCTCTATGGATGAAACAGTGACTGAGTCAGAGCCAGTCCAGCTCTTGGGAAGCCTCTGGGCAGCCTCTGACAATTTCAAGGGCACTGGAAGAGTATTACAATCTTATAATTTTATTTTTGGTTAGAGGAAAGTATTAAAATTTGCAGTTTTTTTTAGTGGGAGAAACAGTAAGCCCCTCAATTAAGGTCTCAGCATAAGTCTGTGGGGAAGTCAGAGAGTTTCCCTTTATTTGACCCCCAGGATCCCCCACCATGCTGTGAGGACCAGAGTCATCACTTAACCCTAGGCTAAAGTAGATTTTATTACAAATGACAGCTAGTGAAATATTAAGGACTAAGTTTCACAGGTTCTTAACTAACTCAAGAAAAACTTCCCAGCAGCAGCTTATGCAATCTCCTTTAAATCTATAAGACTGGTTTATCTACCCAGATGAGAAATATACATGGCATATGCAGGCTAAAAGCAAAATCCCTGGAATGATTCAATGTGAATATAACATAAACTAGAAGGAGAAAGTTCACTGTGATAATTGGTACAAAGGGAGCATTTTATGGGTCTCCAGAATATCTCCAACCTTCCTTGTAATGTAGGGTCTTCTTAAGTAGTATTTACCCACATTGGAGCCTTCATATTTCCCACATGAAGATGTAATCTCCATGACTTATTAATCCTCCAGAGTCCCAGGAAGAGCCTGCCAAACTGCAAATTTAGATAATTCCCTTTAAGAGGCATTATATGTAACTGCCTTTAGAAGGAAATTCGGCTACATTAGCAGAGATTTCAAGCAAGCTCTTTCACAAAAAACTGTCAAGGAGTGTTTATGAAGTCATCTGATCAGTACCAAGTTTAACATATTTAGATTAGTCTCATCAACATAACTCTTTAGGAATAAAAGTATTACAAAATCAAGGTCTGGAGAAGGAGCATAACCCCTGCTTAATTACTATGAGGAGGGGGGAGAAAGTTGAAAGAGAAAGCTATAGACAAATTGGAAAAGAGCTATTTCAGGTATAAAAAAATAAGGAAGGAAAACCTGAGCCTGGGATTGGATGATAAGCAGATAGCAGAAGCCACCACAGAAACTCTGTTTGACCAGAGGCTCAGTGCTTGCCTTGAAGGAACAAGATGAAGTGCACAGCCCACAAACCAGAGGAAGCCTGCACAGGAAGCGGAGAGGAAGATAGAGGCTTATGAACTTGGGGACAGGATGAAGCCAGTCCATGTGAGGTTCAAAAAAACCAAGTAGGCAATACGAGCATCAAAGTGTTTCCTTGTGTCATTAACTCAGGACCACAACCTGATTTCAAAACACCATGGAACCACGGATGGAAAAACTGTGTAAACTGGGGCCATTTAAAAACATTTCTCTCCACCGTATGCTTGTCAGAGATGATCAGAACCCTCTGAGCACTTTGCAAGGCACGCACTGGATCTCACTGTGGTGAGCGATTTGACCGGCAGTGTCACATTTCCCAGCAAAATTAGACAAGCAGCTTGACTTGACAAGTAGCATGAAATAACATAAAAAGCTTCCCTAGACAGTGCCAGAGAATTAGGTGCCAAAAGCCTGAGGTGATTATTAGAAAATGGTTCCCACCTCTAATTGTCTGACTACAGTCTCTTCATCACCAGGAAGCTGCTACAGCAGAACCCAGCCAAAGCAATCACTGCTCCCTTAGGAAGCATTCACTGTTCACCGTGAGCTCATGCTAACATTCCCGCTGTTTGCAAAGTGGCTAGATGGGGATATGACAGCAATTCCTGTTGTCAGTGAAAGAGACATTGCCCAACAGGATTTTAACTTTTAACTGGATTTCAGCCATGCTGTTTCCTTTGGTTACCTGTCAGCTGAAACTTCTTTGGTATCCAAGTTCTAGTGTATTTCATTTCTATGGTCATCAGAGCAGTACAAAGGAAGAAAAACTAGAAAGGGGTCAGGACACCCCAGTTCTGTCCCTAATCAACTGCAAGGCCTTTAGCCTGGCCAAGTTGCTTCCCTTTTCCTTTAATCATAAAATGAGATAATATAAAACCTATCTCAGAGGGTTACAGTCATAGGAGAGAACAGATGAGCAAAATGTTATAGAAGGTATATTCATATATAATACTTAAGCGGTGTGTGTATGTGTGTGCACATACAACTTTTTAAATGTTTTCCAGTTGCATAAAAGTGAGGCGTAGATCTGGCAAGTACCTGGATAAGAAAAGTGACATGGACAATCTGGATATTTAAGAACAAAAATGCCTCCCTTGATTCTACAGGGAAAAGATAATTGTCTAAATTGTTCAGACCATTTTTCTTCTCCAAGTCTTAGTCATGGAATCTATACAAGACTGAATTTCATGATTGCTGGCAGACAAAATATTTTGAGGAAAAAATAACACTAGCTGTTGATTATTAAATGTTTACTATATGCTGGCCAATCTGTGAAGCACTTTACAAATATTACTTCACTTCCTCTTCATTACAATCCCATGAAATATGTATTATTTAATAACATTATACACTATGCCTAAGTTTAGGAAAGCAATTATACTCCAATAAAGATGTTAAAAAATGTACTACATTATGTAAAACCTTCCAACACATTATAAATTGAAATGTATTTAAACTCATAGCCCTGGGTTTAAAAATCAGGAAATAAAACTGTTTCTCTTGCTGAACTCAAAAAAAAAAAAAAAGAAAGAAAGAAATTTATTGTTTGAACTAATATTTAAATTCAGGTCTGTCTGACTTCAAGGCCCTTGGTCTTAATCAGAGCCATTACAGCTCTGTGAAGGAAATTATGTTTCTCTTTTGCCCCAACTTTTTGCAGTTACTATTAAAAGTTGGCCTGTGTGCTCTGGCTGGTTGGAGGGGCAGTCCTTGTGTGGCCCTTTGTATAAGAGCTGACAGTTACTGGAGGCCCACATAGAGGGAGTGGTATGAGGGAAGAGTTCTAAACGGAGAGGGAAAAGGAGCTTCATGGGTAAAGGACCTGTGGGACTTACACTCAGTTCTGAAAAGCTGCATTTCTTGGGTAAATGCCACAGAGGTTTGTCTTTAGACAGAACAGGAAAGAGTCCCAGAAATACACCCACACTTACATGATCAATTAACCTGCAACAAAGGAGGCAAGACTACACAATGGGAAAAAAACAGCCTCTTTAATAAGCGGTGTTGGAAAAACTGGACAGTTACATGCAAAAGAATGAAACTGGACTACTTTCTCACAGCATACACAAAAATAAACTCAAAATGGATTAAAGACAAATGTAAGAACTGAAACCATAAAACTCCTAGGAGAAAACATAGGCAGTACACTCTTTGGCATTTGTCTTAGCAATATTTTTTTGGATATGTCTCCTCAGTCAAAAGAAACAAAAGCAAAAATAACCAAATAGTACTACATCAAACTAAAAAGCTTTTGCTCAGCAAAGGAAAGCATCAATAAAATGAAAAAGCCACCTACTGAATGGGAGAACATATTTGCAAACAATATGTTCAATATGGGGTTAATATCCAAAATATATATTTTTTAAAACTCATACAACTCAATAGCAAAAAAACAAACAACCCGATTAAAAAATGGGCAGGGAATCTAAATAAACATTTTTCCAAAAAAGACATACAGATGGCCAACAGACACATGAAAATATGCTCAACATCACTAATCATCAGGGAAATGCAAATCAAAACTACTATGAGATATCACCTCACACCTGTCAGGATGGCTGTTATCAAGAAGACAAAAGATAACAAGTGTTGGTGAGGGTGTGGAGAAAAGGGAACCCTTGAGCACTGTTGATGGGATTGTTAATTGTTGTAACTGCTATGGAAAACAGTATGGAGATTCTTCAAAAAATTAAAAATAGAACTACCATATGATCCAGCAATTTCACTTCTGGGTATTTAGCTAAAGAAAACAAAAACACTAATTCGAAAAGATATATGCACCTCTATGTTCATTGTGGCATTATTTACAATAACCATGTTATGGACACAATATAAGTGTCCACCAATAGAAGAATGGATAAAGAAGATGTGATACACACACACACACACACACACATATATACACCTTCATACATACATACACACACAGAGAGAGAAATATTACTCAGCCATAAAAAATGAAATCTTGTTATTTGCAACAACAAGGATGGATCTATAAGGTATTACGGTAAGAGAAATAAGTCAGAGAAAGACAAATACCCCATGATGTCAGTCATATGTGGAATCTAAAAAACAAACAAGGCAGAGATTGGTTGAAGATGGTGGAGTAGAAGGATGTGCACTCACTCACTCTTGCGAGAGCACTGGAATCACAACTAACTGCTGAACAATCATTGACAGAAAGACACTGGAACTCACCAAAAAAAGATACCCCACACCCAAAGACAAAGGAGAAGCCGCAATGAGACGGTAGGAGGGGTGCAATAACAATAAAATCAAATCCCAGAACTGCTGGGTGGGTGACTCAAAAACTGGAGAACACGTATACCACAGAAGTCCACCCACTGGAGTGAAGGTTCTGAGCCCCATGTCAGGCTTCCCAACCTGGGGGTCCAGCAAAGGGAGGAGGAATTCCTAGAGAATCACAGTTTGAAGGCTAACGGGATTTGATTGCAGGACTTTGACAGGACTGGGGGAAACAGAGACTCCACTCTTGGAGGGCACACACAAATTAGTGTGTGCATCGGGGCCCAGTGGAAGGAGCAGTGACCCCATAGGAGACTGAACCAGGCCTACCTGCTAGTGTTGGAGGACCTCCTGCAGAGGCAGGGGGTGGCTGTGTGTCACCATGGGGACAAGGACACTGGCAGCAGAAGTTCTGGGAAGCACCCCTTGGTGTGAGCCCTCCCAGAGTCCGCCATTAGCCCAACCAAAGAGCCGGGTAGGCTCCAGTGCTGGGTCGCCTCAGGCCAAGCAACCAACAAGGAGGGAACCTAGCCCCACCCATCAGCAGACAAGCAGATTAAAGTTTTACGGAGCTCTGCCCACCAGAGCAACATCCAGCTCTACCCACCACCAGTCCCTCCCATCAGGAAGCTTGCACAAGCTTCTTAGATAGCCTCATCCACCAGAGGGCAGACAGACAGCAGAAACAAGGAGAACTACAATTCTGCAGGCTATGGAAGGAAAACCACATTCACAGAAAGATAGACAAAATGAAAAGGCAGAGGACTATGTACCAGATGAAGGGACAAGATAAAACCCCAGGAAAACAACTAAATGAAGTGGAGATAGGCAACCTCCCAGAAAAAGAATTCAGAATAATGATAGTGAAGATGATCCAGGACCTCGGAAAAAGAATGGAGGCAAAGATTGAGAAGATGCAAGAAGTGTTTAACAAAGACCTAGAAGAATTAAAGAACAAACACCTAGAAGAATTAAAGAACAAACAAACAGAGGTGAACAATACAATAACTGAAATGAAAAATACACTAGAAGGAATCAATAGCAGAATAGCTGAGGCAGAAGAATGGATAAGTGACCTGGAAGACAGAATGGTGGAATTCACTGCTGTGGAACAGAGTAAAGAAAAAAGAATGAAAAGAAATGAAGACAGCCTAAGAGACCTCTGGGACAATATTAAACACAACAACATTCACATTATAGGGGTCCCAGAAAGAGAAGAGAGAGAGAAAGGACCCAAGAAAATATTTGAATAGATTATAGTCGAAAACTTCCGTAACATGGGAAAGGAAATAGCCACCCAAGTCCAGGAAGCGCAGAGAGTCCCAGGCAGGATAAACCCAAGGAGAAGCACGCCAAGGCACATAGTAATCAAATTGACAAAAATTAAAGACAAAGAAAAATTATTGAAAGCAGCAAGGGAAAAATGACAAATAACATACAAAGGAACTCCCATAAGGTTAACAGCTGATTTCCCAGCAGAAACTCTACAAGCCAGAAGGGAGTGGCACAATATATTTAAAGTAATGAAAGGGAAGAACCTACAACCAAGATTACTCTACCCAGCAAGAATCTCATTCAGATTCGACAGAGAAATCAAAAGCTTTACAGACAAGCAAAAGCTAAGAGAATTCAGCACCACCAAACCAGCTCTACAACAAATGCTAAAGGAACTTCTCTAAGTGGGAAACACAAGAGAAGAAAAGGACCTACAAAAACAAACCCATAACGATTAAGAAAATGGTAATAGGAACAGACATATCAATAATTACCTTAAACATGAATGGATTAAATGCTCCAACCAAAAGACACAGGCTCGCTGAATGGATACAAAAACCAGACCAATCTATATGCTGTCTCCAAGAGACCCACTTCAGACCTAAGGACACATACAGACTGAAAGTGAGGGGATGGAAAAAGAGATTCCATGCAAATGGAAATCAAAAGAAAGCTGGACTGGCCATACTCATATCAGATAAAATAGACCTTAAAATAAAGAATGTTACAAGAGACAAGGAAGGACACTACATAATGAGCAAGTGATCAATCCAAGAAGAAGATACAACAATTATAAATATATATGCACCCAACATAGGAGCACCTCGATCGACAGTAACACAATAATAGTGGGGGACTTTAACACCTCACTTACACCAATGGACAGGTCATGCAGACAGAAAATTAATAAGGGAACACAAGCTTTAAATGACACAATAGACCAGATAGATTTAATTGATATTTATAGGACATTCCATCCAAAACCAGCAGATTACACTCCTTCTCAAGTGCACACAGAACATTCTCCAGGACAGATCACATCTTGGGTCACAAACCAAGCCTCAGTAAATTTAAGAAAATTGAAATCATATCAAGCAACTTTTCCGACAATGCTGTGAGATTAGAAATCAATTACAGGGATAAAAACATAAAAAACACAAACCTATGGAGGCTAAACAATACGTTTCTAAATAACAAAGAGATCACTGAAGAAATCAAAGAAGAAATCAGAAAATACCTAGAGACAAATTACAACAAAAACATGATGATCCAAAACCTATGGGATGCAGCAAAAGCAGCTTTAGAGGGAAGTTTATAGCAATACAAACCTAACTCAAGAAACAAGAAAAATCTCAAATAAACAATCTAACCTTACACCTAAAGGAACTACAGAAAGAAGAACAAAAAAACCCAAAGTTAGTAGAAGGAAAGAAACCATAAAGAGCAGAAATAAATGAAATAGAAACAAAGAAAACAATAGCAAAGATCAATAAAACTAAAAGCTGATTCTTTGAGAAGATAAACAACATGGATGAACCTTTAGCCAGATGCATCAAGAAAAAGAGGGAGAGGACTCAAATCAATAAAATTAGAAATGAAAAAGGAGAAGTAACAATGGACACCGCAGAAATACAAAGCATTGTAAGAAACTACTACAAGCAACTCTATGCCAATAAAATAGACAACCTGGAAGAAATGGACAAATTCTTAGAAAAGCACAACCTTCCGAGACTGAACCAGGAAGAAATAGAAAATATGAAGAGACCAGTCACAAGTAATGATATCGAAACTGTGATTAAAAATCCTCCAGCAGGGCCTCCCTGGTGGCGCAGTGGTTGAGAGTCTGCCTGCGGATGCAGGGGACGTGGGTTTGTGCCCCGGTCCGGGAAGATCCCACATGCCGTGGAGCGACTGGGCCCATGAGCCATGGCCGCTGAGCCTGCACGTCTGGAGCCTGTGCTTTGCAACGGGAGAGGCCCGCGTACCGCAAAAAAAAAAAAAAAAATCTTCCAGCAAACAAAAGTCCAGGACCAGATGGCTTCACAGGTGAATTCTATAAAACATTTAGAGAAGAGATAACACCCATCCTTCTCAAACTCTTCCAAAAAATAGCAGAGGAAGGAACACTCCCAAACTCATTCTATGAGGCCACCATAACCCTGATAACAAAACTAGACAAAGATACTACAGAAAAATATATTTTTGTAGTATCAATATCAAATATCACTGATGAATATAGATGCAAAAATCCTCAACAAAGTACTAGCAAACAGAATCCAACAACACATTAAAAGGATCAAACACCATGATCAAGTGGGATTTATCCCAGGGATGCAAGGATTCTTCAATATATGCAAATCAGTCAATGTGATACACCATATTAACAAATTGAAGAATAAAACCCATATGATCATCTCAATAGATGCAGAAAAAGCTTTTGACAAAAATTCAACACCCATTTATGATTAAAAAAAAAACTCTACAGAAAGTGGGCATAGAAGGAACCTACCTCAACATAATAAAGGCCATATACAACAAACCCACAGCAAACATCGTTCTCAGTGGTAAAAAACTGAAAGCATTTCCTCTAAGATCAGGAGCAAGACAAGGATGTCCACTCTCACCACTATTATTCAACATTGTTTTGGAAGTCCTAGCCATGGCATTCAGAGAAGAAAAAGAAATAAAAGGAATACAAATTGGAAAACAAGAAGTAAAACTGTCACTGTTTGCAGATGATATGATACTATACGTAGAGAATCCTAAAGATGCCACCAGAAAACTCCTAGAGCTAATCAATGAATTTGGTAAAGTAGCAGGATACAAAATTAATGCTCAGAAATTTCTTGCATTCCTATACACTAATGCTGAAAAATCTGAAAGAGAAATTAAGGAAACACTCCCATTTACCATTGAAACAAAGAGAATAAAATACCTAGGAATAAACCTACCTAAGGAGGTAAAAGACCTGTACTCAGAAAACTATAAGACACTGATGAAAGAAATTAAAGATGACACAAACAGATGGAGAGATATACCATGTTCTTGGATTGGAAGAATCAGTATTGTGAAAATGACTATACTACCCAAAGCAATCTACAGATTCAATGCAATGCCTATCAAATTACCAGTGGCATTTTTTACAGAACTAGAACAAAAAATCTTAAAATTTATATGGAGACACAGAAGACCCCGAATAGCCAAAGCATTCTTGAAGGGGAAAAGGGAGCTGGAGGAATCAGACTCCCTGACTTCAGACTATCCTACAAAGCTACAGTAATCAAGACAATATGGTACTGGCACAAAAACATAAATATAGATCAATGGAACAGGATAGAAAGCCCAAAGATAAACCCATGCACCTATGGTCAACTAATCTATGACAAAGGAGGCAAGGATATACAATGGAGAAAAGACAGTCTCTTCAATAAGTGGTGCTGGGGAAACTGGACAGCTACATGTAAAAGAATGAAATTAGAACACTCCCTAGCACCATACACAAAAATAAACTCAAAATGGATTCGAGACCTAAATGTAAGACCGGACACTATAAAACTCTTAGAGGAAAACATGGGAAGAATACTCTTTGACATAAATCACAGCAAGACCTTTTTTGATCCACCTCCTAGAGTAATGGAAATAAAAACAAAAATAAACAAAATGGACCTAATGAAACTTAAAAACTTTTGCAAAGCAAAGGAAACTACAAACAAGATGAAAAGACAACCCTCAGAATGGGAGAAAATATTTGCAAACGAATCAACAGACAAAGGATTAATCTCCAAAATATATAAACAGCTCATGCAGCTCAATATTAAAAAAACAAACCCAATCAAAAAATGGGCAGAAGACCTAAATAGACATTTCTCCAAAGACGACATACAGATGGCCAAGAAGCACATGAAAAGCTTCTCAACATTACTAATTATTAGAGAAATGCAAATCAAAACTACAATGAGGTATCACCTCACACCAGTTAGAATGGGCATCATCAGAAAATCTACGAACAACAAATGCTGGAGAGGGTGTGGAGAAAAGGGAACCCTCTTGCACTGTTGGTGGGAATGTAAATTGATACAGCCACTATGGAGAACAGTATGGAGACTCCTTAAAAAACTAAAAATAAAATTACCATATGACCCAGAAATCCCACTACTGGGCACATACCCTGAGAAAACCACAATTCAAGAAGAGTCATGTACCACAATGTTCAATGCAACACTATTTACAATAGCCAGGTCATGGAAGCAACCTAAATGCCCATCAACAGACGAATGGATAAAGAAGATGTTGTACATATATACAATGGAATATTACTCAGCCATAAAAAGGAATGAAATTGGGTCATTTGTAGAGATGTGGTGGGATCCAGAGACTGTCATACAGAGTGAAGTAAGTCAGAAAGAGAAAAACAAATATCGTATATTAACGCATATATGTGGAACCTAGAAAAATGGTACAGATGAACCAGTTTGCAGGGCAGAAATAGAGACACAGATATAGAGAACAAACATATAGACACCAAGGGGGGAAAGTGGCGGGGGGGTGGTAGTGGTAGGATGAATTGGGAGACTGGGATTGACATATATACACTAATATGTATAAAATAGTTAACTAATAAGTACGTGCTGTACAAAAAATAAATAAAATAAAATTCAAAAACAGAACCAAAAACGATAAAACAAACAAGCAAAATGAAAACAGACTCATAGATACAGAGAACAAACTGATGGTTGCCAGGGAGGGGGGAGGGGTTGAGCAAAATAGGCATAGGCAAAGAGGCTTAAGAGGTACAAATTTTGACTTATACATAAGCAGGGATGTAATATACAGCATAGGGAATATTGTCAGTAATACTATGGTAACTTTGTATGGGGACAGTTGGTTACTAGACATTATGCTGATTACTTCATAATGTATGTAAATGTTACATCACTATGTTGTACACCTGAAACTAACATATTGTGCATCATCTATATTTCAATATATAAACAAATATATTCTAAAAGAGCAGGAAGGAACTTTTCCTATATTCTCTGGTCAGTCTCATTTAGACCCAAATTGTTCTTCAGATGTGGCAATGAGCTGTTCAGGAATTTTATTCAATTAGGATTAATTCAATTAGGATGTCTAAAAGGTTTTTGTGTCCTATCTCCCACCAGTTACCTCAGACCATTTCTTTGGAGTTAAATACATTCCAAATAGGTATCCCAATTTTATCCTCAAAAGCAGTGCTGACTCAGGAAAGGTTTCTAATATCCTTCACAGTAATGCTTGAACCCTAGAAGAGCCACATAGCATATTAGCCTAGTTATTAGATTTTATTTTAAAACTCCAACTGGGAAAGATTTGAACAATAGGAATTCAGAATTGAGAGTAGTAATAGTTGGATAGCTGATATTTACTGAGCCCTTATAGAATGGAAAACATAGTGCCACACCTCTTATACAAATTATTTCATTTGAATCTTGCAATATCCCTATGAGGTAAACACTGTTATGATTTTCATTTTCAAATAAGACTAGATTTGTAATTAATATTTCTTCAGGTCAAATGGCCACCAAGGACTTCCCTGGTGGCACAGTGGTTAAGAATCCACCTGCCAATGCAGGGGACACAGGTTCGATCCCTGGTCCGGGAAGATCCCACATGCCACAGAGCAATTAAGCCCATGTGCCACAACTACTGAGCCTGCTCTCTAGAGCCCGTGAGCCACAACTACTGAGCCCACGTGCTGCAACTACTGAAGCTGGCGCACCTAGAGCCCGTGCTCCACAACAAGAGAAGCCACCGCAATGAGAAGCCCATGCACTGCAAGGGGAATAGTAACCCCCGCTCCCCGCAACTAGAGAAAGCCGTGCCCAGCAACAAAGACCCAACGCAGCCAGAAAAAAAATGGCCACCAAAATGACAAAGGGGTAGAGTTAGGGCAAGAGTAATAGAACATTTTAATATATCCCCCTCCAACCCCCTCACTTCTCCAATGTTCTCTCAAATATCTTATTCCATCAACCAAGGTGGTTCAAAATTCATTTATTTGTCCTACTGCTTCCCTGACATGGATTGGTTACTAGATATATCCCCAAAAATTATCCAGAAAAAAAAAAACAGTAAAACCTTAAAAGAGGCAATTAAAGACATTTAACTCTTTAAAGGACCCAAGAATGAAATATGCCTCCAAGAAAAGAATATATGCAAATTACAAAATTGTGAAAGCTAAAAATCCAACAGAGAACCTAACTGTCAGGCTAGCCCCATGAACAGACTCTTCCATGTAATTCAGTGGAAATGATTCCACTGGAGTTATGCAAAAGAGGAGAAAGAGAGATTTGCTGAGAAATGTAGGATCAATTAGGCCAATATAATGAAGAGCTTTGGTTGATATGCACCCTTTGGCCAGTTCCCTCCCTCCAAGAGAAGGCCACAGCTGAGAGATTTCTTACAGAGGCACGCGACTACCTGGGGCAACGGAGTTAGTACAAAAACACATTTATAAGATGGCAGTGACAAGCTAGCTGCTGATGAAATCCAGCTCTAAAATATACCCAATGACTTACATCACCCTTGGTGTTTCCAACAATATTTTCTCAGTGTCTAACCACAAAAAAGCTGGATCTCAAAATCTCCTTAAAGGGAGAATACTTAGGAAGCAGTTACATAGTAGATCCTTTTTCTATTTTTGTTGTTGTTGCTGTCTCATCATTAGCTATGTTTTACAATATATCTTCTTTAATGGAGACACAATGTTCTTCAACTCACCAGTTCTTAGAAGTATGGAGTTGCAACAGTGGTGAAGGTGTATCTTTTCAGTGCTCAAGTCAGAGGTAAAATAAGTTCTTCTTTCTCACTGCTCCACCAGCATCCAGACTTCCCCTATAAAACTTGTGAGGATGAAACACTTATACCAGCATATAAATGAATGCAAAGAATCAGTTGCATTTATACATAGTTGCAGCAACAATATACATATACATATCCTCAGGGCTCTTCCAGCTTTAATATTTTGTGACAATATGTTTATAAAAATATTTATTTCACTACTTTTTAGCAGAGAGCTAGAAGAATTTTGCCTTTAATAGATTAAGCACTTGTACCAGAGAATGCAGAGGCTTTTGAACAAATGCCTTGTTTCAGTAGGACAAAGATATTCTCACTGATTAGAAACTGGAGAAACAAAAAACAATTAGCCAAAAAAAAAAAAAAAAGTATTTTAATCTGATTTCTTCCACTTAATCCTGCATTCTTAGAATGGGTTTAATTGACACTAACATCCTTTTTCTGAGATTATTATTCTGTTTGACTAACAGCAAATATATTTGATAAAAAGTGTTTTAATCTGCCACCATCACACTCCAATTTTTGTAAAATAATCAGGTATGAAATCTCAGCTAACTAAAGAATAAATACTAAAATATTATGGCATGTACTAGTTACAGCTGCTCTATGCAAAATGAAGTTTCAATTCCACTGTTCCCTCTTTCCTGCCCTTTTGCTTCACATTGTGATAGGCATGCCTGTGAGAGTTGCAGAGATTAAATAAGATAAAATTAAATGACACATGTAAAGCCTTTAATAAATAATAGCTCTTGTTACCGTTGCTACGGTTATTATCATTATTTATTCATTTTATTTTTTTCTGCCATTCCTCACTTTCAAAGGTAACTCCTACATATAGAGCTTCCCAAAGTATGATATGTGTAGTACTAAGAGCACTTGAGAAGACTTGGGGGTGCACACAGACACACACAAAAATATTTAATTTAGAAGTCATATATTTATATTAAAGTATATTTGAAAATATTACAGCTATCACATTAACCTAGTGTTTTAACAAATATTATTATTATTAAATAAATGTAATTACATTAAAAATAGTAGTATATTTACAGAAGCACAATAGTACAGGTGGTATGTGAATATAGCAAAAATTATAAAGATGGTACAGCAACAACTGAAGTTTGGGAAACAAATAAAGCATAAACAACTGCTTTCACAATCTAACAAGTAGGGAAGGAGTGCCACATTTTGAAAGAGGCAAATCTCTTGCCTACTACATTACAAATCTCTTAAGGGAAAATTCAGTCTCCATCTGGGTCAGTATGTTAACATGTGCTCAACAACTGAAAGCTACCTAAATTTGAAGGTAATTAAAATGTGTGTGTGTGTGTGTGTGTGTGTGTGTGTGTGTGTCTTTAATCAGAACATTCCCCTTATTCAGAGAGCTCTTACTGAAGAAAAATATCTTACAAAGGCAGCAAATATGGACAAGGCTTAAACTGTAATTCATACCTTATTCAACACCAACAATTTCTTACTATTGAGAAAAACGTGTGAATATGAGACAATCTTTACCAATGTTTAAAATGCATGGATTAAAAAACTTCTAGATTTCAAATATATTTGGAGAAACTTAACCACTCACTCTTCACAACATTGGAAGAGTCTAAGCACATAGTAGCATTCAATACTGCTTTGTTAAATGAATGATTAATGTGGATATTATACCAACAAATAACATAAAGCTTCACAATCGTATAAAGTACAGACCTGATAGCCCTTTACAATTGGTTGGGGAGGGAGCTAAAAATTAAAAGAAACAGATGGGATTAAAATTCCTATATAAACAATGTTATAATAGTGTTACAATGACAGCCTATTAATAGGAATGTCATAAAAACTCATTGTAAATAGATTTTCAAAGCATGTACAGGGCTTCCCTGGTGGCGCAGTGGTTGAGAGTCCGCCTGCCGATGCAGGGGACACGGGTTCGTGCCCCGATCCGGGAAGATTCCGCGTGCCGCGGGGCGGCTGGGCCCGTGAGCCATGGCTGCTGAGCCTGTGCTCCGCAACGGGAGAGGCCACAGCAGTGAGAGGCCCGCGTACCGCAAAAAAAAAAAAAAAAAGCATGTACATATTTCATAAACAAGGCAACACATTACCTAATCATAAATATTATAAATTTAATTGATTAGGAGGATTTAAGAATATCATTTAGCATCAATCATTCTTGTACGATTACGTAACAAAAGAGACTTCAGAGACTCTTGCTGAAGCATAAGGGCTTTTTGAGAAGTAAGTTCAGTCATACCTGCTTTTCTTTCTTTAACGTGATAAGGCCAAGGTGAACATTATGGTAGAATATTTTAATCTTACTACTGGGTCTGAGTACTTGTGAGACAACATGCTGAAGACACTCAAAGACAATGTGGATTGAGACCCCTGAGAGTGGTGCTTCCAGCAGCGCTGCAGTGGTGGCCTTCTCCAAGACAAAGTTGGGGGGTATGGCAGGGAGGGTGGGGTTTACTCTGGACTCACAGTGAAACAGATGAACAAGTCTTCACACATCCATGAATTTTATGTGTTCAAATCTATAGATACTCTTCCATGCCATACCTTTCCAAAGAGCATTTGTGCACTTTCTGTTTTTTAAGAGACTTGGATTATTGAGCTCTGCGAATGGTAATATTTTTCACTGTGTACTATAATTATTCATCATAGATCCTCAAAGGCAGGAAATGTCTGGTTCACTATTATATTTCTAAAGCCTAGGTCAGTGCCTGATGCATTATAGGTATTAAGTAAATATTTGTTGAATGAATGAATACATGATTTTGGAAATGAATGCTTCAGTCCCTAGAGAGTTGGCAGAAGAAAGCATTTGGGAGAGGGAATAGGAAAGAGAATTTCTGAAATCCAAAGTCAGGCCATTTATTTCAGTTCCTCTTCCACCCACCAGGCCTAGGAATGAGAGAGCCAAGCAGTGATCTCACCCGTAGAACCTGCTGGGCTAGTCCAGTCAGCAAGTGAGGTGAGTCCAACCACTCATCAAACATAGTAAACTTGGCTAATAGACTCCCAGAAGTACAGTGTGACTGCTCTCTCCATCCAAATATGCCCTGCTAAGCTAGATCTAATTATCCACCATGGAATTTGGCCAGTTACACTGAGATTATGGTATGTTGAGAAATTTGAACTTTAACCACACATAAATAAAAGCATGGGGATCAGGGCCACTGCTTCTGTGTGATTTTTGAATTTTTTTCAAACAGAAAACAGTTGCTTTGGAGCCTGTGAGTTTTCAACTAGAAGGAAATATATTGTAAGTCAAATTGATCCAATTTTCTAATGTACAGTGTCTTCAAATGTCTTTATTAAAATAGTGTAAATTTATTGAATAATATCCAGATATATCTAAATATAAATATCTAAATAAAATACAGCACCTTTTACTAATCATCAAAAAAAAAACCGTTGTTAGGTGCAGAGAAAGAAACAAAGTAAGTAAGATACAGTCTCTGGTGCTGCCTTTTTCAGTCAGATTTCAACTGAACTAGTTCAAAACCCTAAGAAAATGCTCTCCTTCCTCCTTTGGCAATAGATGCAGAAAGGTTTAGTCTTACCAACTTACAATAGAAGGTCATAATGAGAATGCCACATGTCCCTGCAGTAGAATTAAACAAATTTTAATGTTTCTCTTTAAGCAAATTTTCCTAGTAAACAAAATTTGTCTCAGGGTTATGCTGGTGTGATATTCTCAAGCTTTTGGGGTATAGCTGGGGAAAGTCCTCTCCAGAAACGAACTAGAGGTTGATCAGAGTTTTCTTCACTTTGAAAAATCATTCCCAGTAGGACCCCAAAGGCTAGACAATTTCCACAGTTACACTTTTGTTTGCCTTATATGCAACTCCTCCGGATGATACCTATTGAAGAGGTTCAGGTGCACATGTAACATTTGTTCTCCTCACTACTTCAGAACTGACTCCGAAGTTTTCATTTTCTCTCTTTTCCTTTCCTCCCAATATATCCCTTTTCTCTTTTGCAGTAATGGACACCACTTTGCAACATGCCTTCTCCTTATCTCTTTTCTCTCTTACACCATTAACTCTCTGGTACATTTGTTTTCTGTTTTCATGGGAATTTCTGCCTTGCCAGAGAGTTATTTAATGACAAGGAGGGAATGGTGTAAAACCACAGGGGTGACTAAGAAAAGTCAAAGAAAGCAACGCTAGTTCTACTGGCAGTGAGAAATGATAGAATGCTGGATTGACTTCAGAAAACCTAGGGATTGGTTCTGGCACCAAGGATTACCTGGTGGACTTTGAATTCAGGGAACCTCTTGTATTTCAGTTCCCTCACCCACATAATCAGCATGCTCACACTGGCCCTGCCTACCTGACAGAAATGACAATGAAATTGAATCAGACTGCAGAAGAGTTTTATGTTGCATTCATTTAGAAACTGTATATCTCTGTATTACATGAGATGTGGTTGTTAATGATATTAGATACCCAGCTGCAAAGGGGTCAATCATGCACACCAGCTGTCACAGCCTGCTGCTGTTTACTCTTACCTAGACTGGACTAACTCAGGGGTATTTAGGAGTTCATTCTTCAGGGTGCAAGTAATCCATATATATGAGCAATCCTACCATCTTTAGTACACTCTATCTAGTTGGTTGACTTCATAAAGCTTCTCCCAGCTTGCTTTATTGGCAGTCTGATGCTGACCATGATCTCCTTTTCAGCCCATAAGCACTGCCCACACCCCCAGATGCAATCTGGTTGTTTGTGAGCATCTGGATTGGACTAGAATTGAGCAGGGTGATGTCGCTCTGGAGTCAGATTGGCTTGAGTTCAGACACTGGCACTATAATGAAATAGCTGTGACACCTTAAACTTGTTATTTAATTTCTCTGAGGCTACATTTCCTAAATTGTACAGAGAAGCCACTAATAGCTACACTGTAGATATTCCAGTGGGATGAGTAAAAAACAATAAAGATTTATTATATCCCAAGAGCTAAAAGTAACATACATCACAAATATGGGTATTTGGAATTGTCTAGATATTTGAGTTATAGTCTTAAAAACAAAAGATTTTAAAGAGAAGCAGCTGTGCAATTAGAGTAAGATACACTTTGTGGTTTCTTTGAGCTCATAACTCTTGAGTAGATTATCACATCTGTACTGGCACAGTAATTAAGCCTAGTAGGTACTTAATTTTTTTGATAATTAAATGAGTAAATAATTAAATGAATGAATGAATGAATGAATGAATGAATTCTACTGAAGTAAATTTGGAGAAATGTTGCATTTCACATCTCTCCTCTAGGTGGCGAAATGATACCTCCTATAGTGTATTGCATTTCGTTGTCTCAACAACTGACCTGAAAATTGTACTTTAAAAATCCCTAATTTTATGTCTGTCCTAGTGTAGAAGTACAGTCATAAATCTATTTTCTTCCAAAGTTATCTCTTTATTTGTACATCTTTAAGATTTTTGTCCAAAAATTGTTTATAGAAAATCATTCAGAAATATGATTGTGTAAGTACTATAAAGAAATTGAATTGTGCAAGAGACTTTTCAAAGCACTTGTGCAAGATTACTTTGGGTACTTTCAATTTTCACGAGTACTTACTCTTAGGAAAACATTGTTTTGTCCAAAGTTCATTATTATTTTTCTAGGGAATTCACTGTTCCCTAAATAAGAAAAAAAAAAAGGAATTCTACTAAAAATGATTTTTTAAAACCAAGCCCCAAATATATTTTTTTTCTTCGAGATTCATTGTGACAGGAACAGATAAAACTAAGAGCTGAGTACATTATCCTGTAAACTGAATACAGAAGAACAATTAAATGAGATAAATTAACCCAAATACCTCACTTTAATTTTCCTTTGAGCCAGGATATGAGTTCCCTGAATGATTTAAATAATGTCCCCCAATTTCCACTTCCCTTTATAATGACATAGTCTATATTTTCTTTTTTCTTTTTCTTTTTTTTTTTTTTTTTGTGGTACGCGGGCCTCTCACTGTCGTGGCCTCTCCCGTTGCGGAGCACAGGCTCCGGACGTGCAGGCTGAGCGGCCATGGCTCACGGGCCCAGCCGCTCTGCGGCATGTGGGATCTTCCTGGACCGGGGCATGAACCCGTGACCCCTGCATCAGCAGGCGGACTCTCAACCACTGCGCCACCAGGGAAGCCCTATATTTTCTTACACAAGAAATACAACTGGAAGATATCCTGGAGTGCCATGAAAGCTAAAAGGCAAAGCTAAAAGCCACCTGAGAGCACACCAAACAGGAACAGCAGGAACTGAAGAGGGGAGGGGATGAGTGAAAAGAACAATGACATGTTATAGCCCAAAAGCTAAAATTAAATGCATGTAAACAGTTCTTGTTGAAACTAGAAGCCAATGTAGATTAGGCAAACCAGGCAAAGAGTTCTTTCCTGCCAAAACATGCCAGCATAAGAATCACCTAGCACTGAGACACGGCTAGTGATACAAGTGAGGTTAACATTGGAAAACCACAGAGGACTCTGAACTTGTGTGGCAGCTCTTAAATTCTACATAGTAAAGTAGGTACCTAAAACCCATGTTTCTTCTTTATCCCACCCAAAAAGTTGAAAGCCTGGCTTCCCTGGTGGCACAGTGGTTGGGAGTCCGCCTGCCGATGCAGGGGACACGGGTTCATGCCCGGGTCCGGGAAGATCCCACATGCCGTGGAGCGGCTAGGCCCATGAGCCATGCCCACTGGGCCTGCGCATCCGGAGCCTGTGCTCTGCAACGGGAGAGGCCACAACAGTGAGAGGCCCGCGTACAGCAAAAAAAAAAAAAGTTGAAAGCCAGTTGTTCAGATACAGAAATATGAATGAGAATTTCTAGCGGTGGTTGAAACTTTCAAAAATACAAAGATGAATAAGGTATGGTTCCTACACTTAAAGGAGTGAAGAAGCCAGACATGTACACAAATAATTATATGAGAGCAATCAAGAGAAAAGAAGAGAAAGGAAGGAGCTAAGGCCAAATTGGTACATTGATATGAGAACGTGGAAGAGTCACGTTTGAACCCCATCCCACAGGTGCGTTAGCAGCAACTTGTCTGACCAGAGTCCAACCATAGTATTAGTTTTTGCTGGATTTCCAATTACACCTACACTGCTGGGTCTCTGATGCAGCTAAATCATGGAAATAGACCTGAAGTAGATATAAATATATATAAAACACCTTTCCAAAAGCACTTTGGGCTTGTTTCATGAGATCATTCTCAAAGGCATACAAGAAGCCAGGAGTTATGGAAGAAAACACCACCCATTAAATTAACGTACAATTCCTAACTTTGTCATGAGCACACAAGTGTAAAACCTTTCTAAGTAAAATAAGAAACAAGCTAAATATCCATTAATAGGGGAGTATAAATAAATTATAGAATATCTCATACAGTGATTTTAAAAGAATGAGGTAGCTTAGCATAGAGACATGTCCATATGTATAGAAGTGAAAGAAAACAATCAGGAGGAAACAATCTAGGCTAAAACTTGCTTTGTTATTTGATGCAACTTAAACACTTTTTCAAAAGGTTAAGCAAAAGCAGAAAATGGCACGAATATGTAAATAAAGTATGAAATATTATGCATTCTTTACTTGTCACTATCATGTTTTATCTCCAGAATTATAATGATTTACAGTGAGTTTTTAATTAAAAATTTTTTTGAGTGTTTGGATTAGTTATTTTACCTACCAAAAAAAAATTTTGTCTTAAAGTATTGTCTTAAAGTGCAGTGTGTAAAGACTTTTAATATTATCCTTAAATATTACTAGGTTGTTTTAGACCCTTTCTCTGGAGCCACTTTTGCAATCTTTATCTTCATTAATGTTTAAAGCCTTCAATCTAATTAGCCAGTGCACACTATAATTTCAAGTCAAAAAGATAAAAGTGAACTTTGACCCAATTTCTGTTATTAAATGGATATCTTGCCTTCATACCAGCCCAAAGCACATTTGTTATCATTTGTCTTTAGTCTTCATTATAAGAAAGGCAAAAGAAAAGGAGAGGAGGGAAAAAAGCTCAAGAAAAAAGAGAAAGGAACTGACCATCTTTTCGATAGTGGGAAGTGAAAGTCATCTGTTAAATGTAGCCCCTACGTTTATGATAAGTCAACATCCCAGGCCCCATTCTGTGGCTTCTGCCTTACTGTACAATTCTCTCCTCTCACAAAACATTCTCTTTGAGTAAGTTCATGTCTACAATGACTCAAGACCTTCAGATGTGATCATAGCCTTCTTTCCTTCTAGGGAAATTCATAAAGATATAGAACTAGAGTCTCACTTTCATGAACCAAATTCACCTCTAGAAATGAGGCTGCATGCCACAAAGAGAAGGCCAGTACAGTATGTGGGACTCAGCCCAGCAGCTCAAATCAGCCAGTGAGGTTTCACAAAGAAGAAAAAGGCAAATACACAGAGAAGCAGCCACTACATTGATGCCCATGTTACACAAGTGGAACAGGTACATCCACCCTCTCCTGGTGCCAGAGCCCAAGCCAGACACACCCAGACTCTCCCACTCACAGGGCCACCAGGGCTGGTCTGAATTCAGTCAATAGAAGCTTATAGCATGGGGAGAGGTGAGAGCTGTGTTTGATGCCAATCAACATATGCATGGTTACCCAACAAGGAAAATGAAGAAAAGCAACACCTGTACCCGTTTCTATTAAATTCTTTTCAGAGTCCTTTTCAAAGGACTTGAGGTAGAGAAATTAGAACTAAGAGAGAATGGTATTAGCTCAGTAAGTATGAAATAAGCACCAACCCTCTCTAAAGCAACTTTCCAATTCCAGGAGAAGAATTTTCAATGATGAGCCAGCAAAACACAGTTCCAACTGCCCTCAGTAGCACTTATTGGTTTGCTGTAAATACATTAGACTGCTGAAACAACTGAAAAAAACTAAAAACTTAAAATAATAATACTGTGATGATGATAATAATAATTGTAGTTACTATTTATTAAGCACTTATTAGGCACCAGTTTGCTGTATTTAGCTACGCAGCTTAATCTTCATAACAGTCTGTGAAGTAGGTTTTATTGTTCCCATTTTACAGATAAGGAAGCTCCATCAAATGTAAATTAAATATCTTTCCCAAGAATACTAGCTAGAGTTAAAGAGCCATACTCGAACTCCACCTGAACTGTTTCCACTTATACCAGGGGTCAGCAAACTATGACCCTTGTGTCCAATCTATCCTGCTGCCTGTTTTTGTAAATAAAGTTGTACTGGAATGCAGACATTCTCATTCATTTATGTATTATCTATGGTTGCTTTGGTGCTATAACAGCAGAATTGAGTGACAGAAACCATATGGCCCACAAAGGGTAAAGAGTTTACTATCTGGCCCTTTAGAGAAAAAGTTTGCCACCTTCTGCAATGCATTATGCCATTAAGATTTTTTAAAAGGTTGAGTACAATAAATACTTTCAGAGAATTATGAAATTCTAAGAAAGGGGAGTACACTGCAATCAATTTCGTTGTTAGGGCATTCTGCCTGTGCATAGATCTTTCTTCCACTCCTTAAAAACTCCACTAGGGAAAGAATATTTGTTTCAAATGTTAGAATCTGAATTTTATCAGGTAATCCCAGTCCTGCTTCCAGCTCCTTCTCACTTTAAGTTCTCACAGGACATCTCATCAAACTAGGCACCTAAGAGAGAAAGAGAGGAAGTAACACAATGAAAAAATAGTGCTATAGTTTCAGGGAACTTCCATTCCATTCTCAGACCCTGACTGCCTGCCACAGGGGGACTCCGAAGGAACAGCATGCCAAATTGCAGGGTTTACTTAGCTTAGGCTTGTCAGATTGGTGCACCTGGGTGGATGAATTTATAGACTAGGATAATAGAATTTTAATATGGAAGGCACATTAGCTAATAACCAACTGAGATGATAGAGTTTATCAACTTGAAAAACAAAAACCCAGCAAAGCTGGGTAACTTGTCCAAGATTAAAAACATATCAACAGAGAAAAGGCCTCTCTTATCCATTCTACCACACATTCGACAGGATCTATCGAATCCTATTCACCAGTGTCCATATATTCACTAATTTCATGTCCTTTATCAAGGCCACAACTTCGATGGAAAGAGCACCTTTGGGGAATCAGGCAGACTTGTGTCCAAGCCCTGACTTTGTCGCTTACTACTTGTGTAAATTTAGGAAAATCAGTAAACCACTTTAAGCCTTAGTTTTATATAAGTAAAACATAGTTTATTGTTCCCTAACTTTAGAGAAGATAAACTGAGATAGCACATTCAATGCCTAACAATGTATCTGGCACATAGTAGGAACTTTCTCAGTAGATGGAAAACACTAGTATCGTTCTTACAAGATGAGTAAAACTGCATCACCTCAGTCTCCTTTTGGACCAAGGTCAGTAGGTATTAGCATTTGGACCAGGTAGCATCTCACTGTTCAAGTATAGATGATAACCTGCTAGCTGGTAGAGGTAAAGAATGCACCTGAGAAAGCTAACTTTTACGTTTCTAATCAAGACTTGTACCAGTTGCATATAATTGTTATTATATGTATAATTTATAGACAACCTTGTTTTTAATTACAAGGTTTTTATTGGAGAGACAGGTTTTGGGGTGAGTCTGCCATCTGACTTGCCAGCACTTGTTGGAAGTTTTTACGTTATTCATTTACTTGTGTGTGTATGTGTGTGTGTTTAGGAGTGCTATTATTAAATTTTGCTGGCATATAGTGAGGAATCTGTGATTCAAATTCATCCATATATACACCTCCCCTACAACCCACTCTATCCCTTCACATACTGCACCCCTCCCCCATTTATCAAGGTCTAGGTTCAGATTATTTTCAAGGTCGTATACAGATAGGCTCACTTGGAATGGTCCTTGCCTAATTCTCTTTAGCTACTTTTACATGTGAGATAGTAGCAAACACTGCTTAAAATTAAAAATCTTTTCAGTATGATGATGTAAAGCATGCATGTTATTTCTTCATGCTCAGTGTTGTGAATTTTGTAGAAAGAGTACCTGCAGAAAAAAACATCTTCCCATTGAAGTCAGCAAGTGGTACTGATAGATAAGTGCTATAAACTGCCTACAGAGGAAAAGAGAAAACATAATTATACAAAGCCCACAAGGAATAAAGACACCCTCACAAATAGAAAAATGAAAACAAAATAGAATGGACAGCAATGAAGCAACTCCATGATGACTAAATAATACCAACAGCCAAACCTTTGTTAAGTACCTCCTACATATGTACATGAAGCTTATATATGAAGACCAGGGCAGGACATTGTGGAAAAGTATACATGATAATGTTTTGCAGATGGAGGAGTTCTCTTTTGTGTTGTTATTGTCTTTAAGTTTCTAACTGCTCTATTAATTAAAAGCATAGGAAAGAGTAGAAGAAATGAAGAGAAAGAGGGATAGGAGGAAAGAATGGGAGAATGAGAAAGAAAAAGTGTCCAATGTTAGATATCACTGTCCATTAGAACTGCAAGCACTTGGGGCCCATGCACAGCCATGATCACTTGATCCCACCTCACTGAATCACTTCTTAAAATGACCACTGTGGACTTATGTTATATGTTTCTGAATAACAAATTAAATCACCTCCCTCCTAAAAATGAATGGCTTACAATGCCTGTGGGTCAGGATTCTGAGGTTGGTGTAACCAGGTCCTCTGCTTCACAGTCTCTCACCAGGCTGCAGTGAAAGTGTCCATCAGGGTTGGGGTCTCATCTGAAGGCTCACCTAGGGAAGGAGCTGCTTCCAAGTTAACACACATGATTGTTGGCAGGATTCATTTCCTTGAGGGACGTTGAACTAAGGGCTTCAGTTCCCTGCCAGCTTTGGCTGGAGACTGCGCCCAGCTCCTCTCTCCTATGGCAGCTTTGCTTCATCAGAATCAGCAAGAGAGAGAGTCTTCTAGCAAGATAGAAGTGATAATCTTTTGTAAACTAATCAGGGAAGTGATACCTCCTCTAAGTTGCCACATTCTATGGGCTAGAAGTACTAAGTTACTCAAGTGGAGGGGATTACACAGGCATGAATCCTAGGAGGTTGAGCTAATCAAGAGCTATCTGAGAAAATGCCGACCACAACTTGGCAATCTACTCTCAGTATTTTTGTTTGCTAATTTTTTTTTCTCTCTGATCGCTATTCAAATTACCACAAAAATTCCAAAACAGTCATGGCTAAATAAACAAAACTTTGCCTTTGGTTCTAAGTTTGTGTTCCTTAGAAGAGGTAGTAGTACATTAGAAGCATTAGGTTGATATAGAGAAAGCATGAGTACAGGCCCAGGCCCAGGCCCAGTTCTGGCTGTAAAATTTTATCCATGAACCTGATTTTCTCATCTTTGAAATGAGAATAATTATACCTTCTCTGTTTGCCGCATATAACTGTTATGAGGACCAAGGAAGATCACATGTGTCAATGTTTTCCAAAGTACAGTAACATAGCACTGGAGGTGCTTGAGATGATTATAGGTGGTACCTGGACTATAGGAGGAAATTTTTTCAAGTATTTGTTTTTAGAGTACATTAGGAAAAACATAACTTGCACAGCAAACCCATGATTTTACAGCTAATGTTGCTTAAATAAGACTTAAATGAAGTTGGGGAAAAGGTGAGTCAACTTGAAAAATATTAAGAAAATAATGTAATAGATAGTCTAAGAATAGGGCAAACATTGTGAAAGTGGTATACAAATGACTGCATAAATTTTAACATGCTCAATAAATGCATCAAATCTTATTCATTAACTTATGCCCCATGATTCTGGTTTAAGAAGGTAACTAGATATATTCTTTGTTACTAATGGAGCAAACCTAACTACACCTGATAAAAGAGACCACTGCTTGAAAATCCAATGCTAAATTTTTTGACTACAAATAATCCATCACCTTTTTTATTAATAAAACATTTGTTCCCTGTGCATTTTCTTTTCCTAGCAATGTATTAATAATAACTTCCATTTATTAGGAGCTTACTGTATGCTAAAACGTGCGTAAAAAATTTCAGTTAATACGTGTCCTATGAGGAAGATTGTATTATCATGTCTTTTGAATGAGGAAACTGAAGCTTAAAGAGATTAAACAACTTGGCCAAAATAACTCAGGAAGAAAATAGCAAAGCTAGAATTTAAACTCAGGTCTACCTATAGCTCCAAAGCCTGTTTTAATTCTACTCTGCCAGTAATGTCTTAAAGGATTGAACTTCTACTCACTATGCCCACACCTCATGTTTTTTTGACTTCTTACACTTTTACATTTCAGCATCCCAATTTTTTTTTCCTCTGGAATGTGGGAAAATATATCAACACCAGGGCATTCAAAACAAGGTCAAAGAACGAGTTTTGTTTTTTTTGTTTTTGCCAAATACCCAGACAGGACATACACATTAAACAGAATAAAAGAAGCAGTTGCTTCCTGGCCCAAACTCTTTCACCCAACTCACTCCAAAGGGTAGAGGAGCAAACAGAAAGATAAAGTTCAGGCACTTCCTAGGGCTCCTTCCAGGCAGGGATGTTGGTACTCACCACTTCCTCTGTATGTCCTTTCAACCAAGGACAAGTCTACAAACAAAGAAGAAGCACATTACCCATGGGCTCCAAACACCTAGTGAGCTATTTAACTGCAAAGAAGTCTTTCCTCAAGAAAAGACAGCATCTGCCTTTTGCTTTTTCAGTATGACATGTAAGTTCTGACTAAAACCAGATTTTCCAGGTAATAAGGGTAACTAAAATGTGTTTAATTCTCTTTTCAAGAAGAGCTTTGAGCTTTATGTCTTTAGATCAAGAAAAATAGACTTGAAAAACTACTTTGAGAAAACTGATTACTAAAGTTACAGCTCATGAACCAGTGGCAATTAGAATTCAGGAGATTACATAGAGTGGAAGGTCCTAGATGGGAAATATTACTTTCTATACTCAGATTATCCACTATCCATTTTGCAATAGGAAGCAAGTTTTTGCTTATTTGAATCATGGGGTATTAATACCACAATATTCAGACCTTAGTGATCACATACAAGGTAAAATGTACTTGTAAAAAGACAAAGTCAGAAGTAAATACATGAAAATGGAAAATTCTAAGTAAATATTTGAAAACAGGCCATTGAAATATTCTCTAATAATATACAGATTAAATTTAGAAGAGATGTCTTCCCATTGCTCTTCTCTGCCCTCATAGCCCTGGAAGATGACCACCACTAGCAGTAGGTGTGTGCCTCAGTGGCACATACCATACTGACTACCACAGTCTTGTGGGTTGGCGTATACACCAGATGAGAGGTGCCATCATAGCATGGCCACCAACATTCTCTATTCTCTGAATCCTTTAAAGAGTCCTGGCCAGTGTTCCTGCAGAACATCCAACAATCTGGATTGGTTAGACTGTCTCCTCTGTGATTAGATTCACATCAAACATTCCATCAAAAACACCACGTAGATGAACCTCAAACTGTACTAACAAAGTATACATCAAAATCAGTAACATTGTTTTATAAACATTATCTAATACTTCACTGTTAAATTTCAAGTGCTAATTTGAGATTAGGGTGCCAAATTTAAAATCCTAAAATTGCCTTTATATTGCTTATGTTTCTGCTATCTCTTTACGTGAATTTGTTTTGAAACTTTCATTTCAACACTGCCTTGATTATAACCACAACAAACACAATTTGAGACTAGAGTGTCAAAATTAAAATCCAAAAACTGCCATCATAGTGATACTGAATTTTGGCTTATGAGAATTTTTTTTTAAACTTTCATTTCAACTATGCCTTGGTTTATAACTGTATCTAGTTCTTCAACACTGAATTATGAGTACTCATTTAATATGGGAATAGCAAAATTAGAAACCCAAACCCAACATGCCTTATTCTGGTACCTAGGTCTGTTTCTTGAAGCTTTTATTTTAACTCTACCAAGGTTTCTCTAAGATGAATAATAATTTTGCCTTCTGTTTATGATTTTTGTGGAAATGGTTTTATTATTGATTCACTCATATAACAAAAATTAGTTTTAAAGTCTTTATATGATATGAGTATTGATTTCTCATAAGCCAGACCTTGTATGTTTGAGGGTGGAGTATAAAATATGAAGTATATTCAATTTTAAAATAACCTCTCTTAAGTATTATTTCTATAATTTGATTAACTTTACAACAAAAATTGCTAGAATATAAGAGCCATGAAGATGGGGATCTTTTACTATTTTGTCAGTGATGTATCTTAAGAGCCTAGAAGAGTGCCTAGCACATAACACTCAATAAATATTTGTTGAGTGACTATTAGATGAATTGAACAATCAAAACAAACTTGCACACAGAAATGAGCAACCATGAAGAAAAGCATTCCTCATTCAGAAAGGGCATTATTTTTAGATAATTTTCTAATAATATTGCCTTGCTCACTATTTTTTTCACTTAGTAAGAGTGCATATATAAAGAGAAACTTTAGAAGAAACTCTTATCAGGTATATTATGTGGTAAATGCCTTCTCCTGACATTGTTTCTGAGTGTTTTTCATGTAGTTCTCTGAATTTTCTCAATAGATTATTCCAAGTTTGAATTCAATAGATTATTCTAATATGAATTACAGGCCTCATTTTATTGCACTTCACTTTATTGTGCTTCACAGATATTGTGTTTTTTATAGATTGAAGCTTTTTGGCAACCCTGCATCAAGCAAATCTATTGGCACCAGTTTTCCAACAGCATATGTTCACTTCGTGTCTGTGTGTCATATTGTGGTAATTCTCACAATATTTCAAGCTTTTTTATTATTATTTTATTTGTTACGGTGATCTGTGATCAGTTTCTCTGATATTACTGTTGTAATTGTTTGAGGCCACCATGAACTGTACGCACAGAAAGAAGGCAAACTTAATGGATAAATGTGTGTGTTCTGACTGTTCCACTAACCTGAACTTCCCTGTCTCTCTCCCTCTCCTCAGGCCTCCCTATTCACTGAGACATGACAATATTAAAATTAGGCCTATTAATCACCCTACAATAGTATTCAAGTGGAAGGAAGAGTTGCAGTTCTCTCACTTTAAATCAAAAGCTAGAAATGATTAAACTTAGTGAGGAATGCAGGTCAAAAGCCAAGACAGGCCAAAAGCTAGGCCTCTGCACCAAACAATTAATTTGTGAATGAAAAGGAAAAGTTCTTGAAGGAAATTAAAAGTGCTACTTCAGGGCTTACCTGGTGGTGCAGTGGTTGAGAGTCCGCCTGCCGATGCAGGGGACGTGGGTTCGTGCCCCGGTCTGGGAGGATCCCACGTGCCGCGGAGCGGCTGGGCCCGTGAGCCATGGCCGCTGAGCCTGCGCGTCCGGAGCCTGTGCTCCGCAAACGGGAGAGGCCACAACAGTGAGAGGCCTGTGTACCGCAAAAAAAAAAAAAAAAATCCTAGGACCATTAAGAACTATGCTAAATCTACTCTGCCTATGCTCTATAAATGGAACAACAAAATCTGTATGACAGCACATCTGTTTACACGTCGTTTACTAAATAAATATTTTAAGCCTGCTACTGAGACCTACTGCTCAGAAGATTCTTTTCAAAATATTACTGCTCATTGACAATGCACCTGGTCACCCAAGAGCTCTGACAGAGACATACAATGAGATTAAGGTTGTTTTCATGCCTTCTAACACAGCATTTATTCTGCAGCCCATGCATCAAGGAGTAATTTTGACTTTAAAGTCTTATTACTTAAGAAATACATTTCATGAGGCTACAGCTACCATAGACAGTCATTCTTCTGATGGACCTGGGTAAAGTAAATTGAAAACCTTCTGGAAAGGATTCACCATTCTAGATGCCATTAAGAACATTCATGGGGCTTCCCTGGTGGCGCAGTGGTTGGGAGTCCGCCTGCCAATGCGGGGGACACGGGTTCGTGCCCTGGTCCGGGAGGATCCCACATGCCGCGGAGCGGCTGGGCCCATGAGCCATGGCCGCTGGGCCTGCGCGTCCGGAGCCTGTGCTCCGCAGCGGGAGAGGCCACGGCGGTGAGAGGCCCGCGTACCAAAAAAAAAAAAAAAAAAGAACATTCATGGTTTATGAGAAGAGACCCAAGTATCTACATTAACAAGAGTTTGGAAGAAATTGATTCCAACCTTCATAGATGACTTTGAAGGGTTCAAGACTTCAGTGGAGGAAGTAACTGCAGATTTGGTGGAAATAGCAAGAGAACTAGAATTAGAAGTGGAGCCTGAAGATGTAACTGAATTGCAGCAATCTCATGATAGATATAACTTTAACAGAGGAGGAGTTGCTTTTTATGGATGAGCAAAGAAAGTGGTTTCTTTTTTTTTTTTTAATTTATTTATTTGTTCATTTTTGGCTGCATTGGGTCTTTGTTGCTGCGCGCGGGCTTCCTCTACCTGTGGCGAGCGGGGGCTTCTCTTGTTGCGGAGCACGGGCTCCAGGCACACAGGCTTCAGCCGTTGTGGCTAGCGGGCCCTAGAGTGCAGGCTCAGCAGTTCTGGCGCACGGGCTTGGCCGCTCCGCGGCATGTGGGATCTTCCCGGACCAGGGCTCGAACCCATGTCCCCTGCACTGGCAGGCGGACTCCCAACCACTGCGCCACGAGAGGAGCCAAAAGTGGTTTCTTGAAATGGAATCTATTCCTGGTGAAGATGCTGTGAAGAGTGTTGAAATAACAGCAAAGAATTTCGAATATTACATAAACTTAGTTGATAAAGCAGCATCAAAGTTTGAGAAGACTGACTCCAGTCTTGAAAGGAATTCCACTGTGGGTAAAATGCTAGCAAACTCCATTGCATCTACAGAGAAATCTTTCGTGAAAGGAAGAGTCAATGGGCACAGCAAACTTCACTGTCGTCTTATTTTAAGGAATTGCCACATCCACTCCAATCTTCAGGAACCACCACCCTGATCAGTGAGCAGCCATCAACATGGAGGTAAGACCCTCCACCAGCAAAAAGATCATGACTTGCTGACGACTCAGATGATGGTTAGCATTTTTTAGTAATAAAGTATTTTTTAAATAAATTTATTTACTTTTGGCTGCGTTGGGTCTTTGTTGCTGCACACGGGCTTTCTCTAGTTGCGGTGAGCGGAGGATACTCTTCGTTGTGGTACACAGGCTTCTCATTACGGTGGTTTCTCTTGTTGCAGAGCACGGGCTCTAGGCGCGCGGGCTCCAGTAGTTGTGGCTCGCGGGCTCTAGAGTGCAGGCTCAGTAGTTGTGGCGCATGGGCTTAGCTGCTCCACGGCATGTGGGATTTTCCCGGACCAGGGCTCGAACCCGTGTCCCCTGCATTGGCAGGCAGATTCTTAACCACTGTGCCACCAGGGAAGTCCCTTTAGTAATAAAGTATTTTTAATTAAGGTATGCACTTTGTTTTTTTAGACATAAGGCAATTTAGCACTTAATAGACTACAGTGTAGTGTAAACATAATTTTTATATGCACTAGGAAACCAAAAAATTTGTGCAACTTGCTTTATTGCGATATTTGCTTTATTGCAGTGGTGTGGAACTGAACCTACAATATCTCCAAAGTCTGCCTGTATATTTATATCTTGGGAACATGTCCTTATATACAAATAATCAAAGAAAATGTTAAGACTACAATTTTTTAAATAAAAAAGAATTAACAGTGTAAAGAAGTGTAAAAAAATCTTCAGAGTGACTAAGCAAATTTAGGGATGGAAGAGGTGGTATCAACATATTTTATCAAATTTTTTTGCTGGACAAGTTTCAGAATTACTATAACATCTACTATTTTTTTCTGAAAAATAAATGAATCTTCCATGCTAAAATTGTGACATAAAATTTCATTTCTACACTTGTCAGTATAAATTAGTCTACATTTAAAATTTGCACTCCTCTCTGAGCTCTAGACTAATATTGAACATCTTTCAGCTCTTTCTAATATTGAACATCTCCACCCTGGATATATCACCATGTCTCAAGTTCAGGCTCTCTGAACTCAAACTTGTGATCTTTACCTCAAACTGCATCCTCATCCAGTGTTCCCTGTTTTGGTAACCATGATCACCAACCTCTTCAGCTATACAAACCTGCATAACATCTTCCTCTCCTTTATCTTCTATCTCAAGTTTATTGCTAAACACTGTTGAAGTTATTCCTTAATTATTAAATATATCTTAAAGCATTCTACTTCTCTCCATCTTGCATACAGACACTTTAGTTCAAACTACCAAAATCTCTCCTCTGAACTCCCAGCCTGCTAGTATCTGCTTTCGCTTCTCCAAACCATTCTCCAACGTTCATCTAAAGTGATTTTTTTCTTTTTTTATGTAACTGAAAATCTGATCACATCACTTCAATGGCTTCTCCTTTTCTTAAGATAAAGATAAAAATTCTCACCATGGCCTATACTGCCCTACAAGATCTTGCTGTGCTTCTTTTTCCAACCACAGTAGCCATACTCTCCTCCTCCACCCCTATGCTTAACCATAACTTCTTCAATACATCCATGCTTTCTCCCACCTCACAGCTTGCCAGATGCAGTTCTTTCAGCCTGGAATGCAACTACTGCCCCATTCCCTTGATTAGTTAATACCAACATAGTCTTGCAGATCTCACCTCAAATATCCCTTAATTTCCTCGAGCACCAGACTAAGTCAGTTCCCTCATTATGCATTCACAGAGCATCCAGGACATTTACCTAATGGCAGTTACCATGTTTTATAGCTAATACTCTCTGATTTGCTCATCACTTACACCTAGCACATAGTATCTGATATTTAGTATGGACTCAAATCAAATTTCTTAATGGATAAGTAAAAAATTTTACAGATAGCTAATAGTTCAAGATTTTATTTTAGCATTGTTACTGAAAATATGGTTGAATTAAGTGTGAATTAAGAATATATTTTTAGGAAGATATGAACATGTTGGTATTATTTACATCACACACATGACATATTGGTGATATATGAGAGGACGGCTTCATGAGAGGCAAGAAAGTTAAAAGCAGCAAGAAAAAAAGAGTCCATCGGGATACAAAGCTGCAGAAAGAAACTACAGTCAGATGAAGACTGAGATTATTGTATCTAGCAACAAGAAAATCATTGGTAACGACTTGCCAAGTGGTTACCTAGATTCTGAATGAAAGCCAGATTATAAAAGATGGAGGAGTGAATGGAAATAGAGATAACATTCCTCTTCCAAGGAGCTTAAATTCTGAATATGTAGCTTCTCTAGCAATGCATAAGGTAATTATTTAATTGTGTCTGTGCTGTGTGATTAGCTCTACAAGAGCAACAATTTCAGATGAGAAAAAAATCCACTTTTCATTTCACAGTAACTCATGAAGATGGAGGCTTGAATGTAGGGCTGGCTCCACAGCATATCATATTAATCAAATCTTCAAGCCAATTCATCCTGCTGAGATATTTGTATATGTGCTTGTACAGGCACATGCATTTTTTTAAACAAAGAAGCCTGGTAAAATTTTTTAAAACGTTCTAAAAAATTACTACATATTATAAAGAGGGTTTTATGCCAAGAGCCCTGGGGGGTAAATACTTTAACAGTTATGTATGAATCATGGATTTCCCTGGTGGCGCAGTGGTTAAGAATCCGCCTGCCAATGCAGGGGACACAGGTTCGAGCCTTGGTCCGGGAAGATCCCACATGCCGTGGAGCAGCTAAGCCCATGCGCCACAACTACTGAGCCTGCACTCTAGAGCCCGTGAGCCACAACTACTGAAGCCTGCCCGCCTGGAGCCTGTGCTCTGGAAAGAGAGAAGCCACCGAAATGAGAAGCCCACACACTACAATGAAGAGGAGCCCCTGCTCGCCCGTGCGCAGCAATGAAGACCCAACGCAGCCAAAAATAAATTTATAAAAATGAAAAAGAAATGTATGCATTATACCTAATGAAAGATTAGTACTAAACATAGCTCAGAAATAACATATCTCTGAGGAAAAAAAACACAAATTAAATATGTAATTTATGCCAAATAACAATCTTCAAAAGAAAACTAAGATAAAGTAAAATTCTCAATTCACTGATCTTTTTTAGCATATTTCAAGAAATTAAGTAACTATCTCTACTTTGAGAAAATGTTTTTCAGGTAACTCAACCTCTCATTCCCCCTCCTGATATTCCATCTACAATAGTAAGAGTTGTGAAATTCACCAGATCCTAACATTAAAACTAGACATCCAATATAAGAGAAAGACAGAGAACTTCATGTCACAAGTAATTACTGACTCCTATATTGCTGTATTATTCAACATGTCTAAGTTGAGCAGTAAGTCCTCTTCATGTAGGTGAAAATGTATGTAAGTCCTCATTCATGTAGGTGAAAATGTATGTAAATATTCTGATCTAAGAAACTATGTTTTATTTATAAACACAAAGGCTTAGAAATACTATGACCAACTGGGTAGCAATAAGGTCCCCAGCACTCAGGTTGTGCTTTTTAAATACCATTTCCCACTGAAAAATAATCAGTGCTCCTTTGAGAAATGGTTGATACCATGCGTAGTGCGGGAAATGTACCGGATAAGAGTGGAATATGTTGTCATACCAGAAATCAAGGATTCTGTCAAAGACTACTGAAGTCATGTTAAAAAGACTCAAGAGCCAACTTGCAGGAGCTCCCAGTGGCCAAAGATAGGGCTTGAGCATCAATAGGAATGATAATTATAGTAAATTGAAACACACCAATTATGTTTAAATGCATATGTTTACAATAATTTAAAAATCAGTAATCACCTTTGGAAGAGGCTAGGGACTCAACTCACCATTTTGAAAACTTTAAAATAAAGTATTCATTCTGTCTCTTATATATACCTGAGGGCAACCAAGCAGATAATAAAGAAAATTTTCTCTTTATAGAAGTATTCCAGCTAGTGGATGAAGAAGTGTTGATAGGATTAAAATATCACCATTTTGCAACCCCTAAGGAAATATTAGATCTAAGAAATAATTATCAGTGGCTGCTGAAGTCATAGAAAAAGAGATAATCGATTATGTGCCTCTTGGTGGAAGTTTACAATTCTACTTATGAAGTATTTTTGCCAAAATATCAAACCTGAGTCTCATCCAAACTCTAGATCTAAATACCACATGATAAGAAATACAAGTGACAGAGAAAAATGTTAAATATCATCATGAAGAAGCATTCTGTAAAGTCCAGACTTCAGAAAACCACAGAATTAACAACTCAATTCCTGCAACAAATCAATTGAAAGGGAGAAGAAGAAGGATGAGGAGGAGAAGGAGAAGGAGAAGGAGAAGGAGGAGGAGGAGAAGGAGAAGGAGAAGGAGAAGAAAGAAAGAAAGAGGGGAACTGATAGATTAGAAGAGACACAAGAGACTGGTAAAAATTTCAATCAATTTCAATGTGTTGATTTTATTTTCATCCTTATTCATATAAATAAATTATTAACAACAGTTTTTAAAAAGCAATGAAAAGTGATATGTGTAAAAATTGGAAGAGACTCCATATGGACTGAATTGTGTCCCCCAAGATTCATATGTTAAGTCTCTAACACCCAGTACCTCAGAATGACTGTATTTGAAGATAAGGCATTAAGGTGATTATGTTAAAATGAGGCTGGGGGGGGGCCCTAATCCAATCTGACTAGTGTCTTTATAAGGAGAGGAAATTTGGACACACAAAAGAGATAGCAGCAGCTTGCATGCTCACAGGGCGACTATGTAAAGCGGCAGCAGGAGAGAGACCATCTGCAAGCCAAGGAGAGAAAACCAAAACTGAAAAAATAAAATTCTGTTGTTAAAGCCACCCAGTCTGTGGAATTTTGTTATGGCAGCCCTAGAAAACTAATACAGATGCTAAAATGATGTATATGTCCATCATTCAATTAGACTTAGAACCATTTATGGGGATATAGAAGGAGCTATACTGTGGATCCTGGAGCAATAAATCTCAACTGATGAAATGGAGAGAATCAAGCCTCCTGGTGAGATGGGGGTCATATATAGCTTGAAAAAGCCACGAAAATGATTCTGAATTTCTTTCTCTCCCAACTTAGAATCACTGTCTTAGATCCAACCAAAACACACACACACACACACACACACACACACACACAAGTGAGGACATGATTATGGAACTACTTCTCTTGGTCACTCAGCTGATTTTATTCACACTTTTATAGTGAGTTCATATATAGTTTCACCAACTAGAATATAAACATTTTCACTAGGGATCTGAACTATTTATAATATTGAAACTGATTCTATCCCTTCCCTTCTATTAACCTCCTAAATTCTATGCCAATTTACTGTTTACTTTCTCTCCCTTCTCACTTGTAAATAATCCACCCTATTAAAAGGCAGAGCTGTGACTATTCCAAGTTTCAATTGCCCACTATGTTCTCATCCATTTCATCTCTTAAATGTGTCTAAAGCATTACCAACAGGTTGTGTTTCACCCTAGAGACAGCTGGGTTTCAGGAAGAGGTAAAACGTTTCATTATCTCACTCTATTGTCCAAGACAAATGTGCTATTGTATTATGTGTGAAAAGTCACCTTTGAAGTCTATTAAGGATATGTTGTGAGGGTGAGCCATCTGGAAAACACACTGTAGACTGAAAAATAATTATAAACTAGTTTATTGTGTTTTCTTTCCAGTTAAGCCTACAATGACAGCTGCTAAAAACCCTATGTAGTGCAAATGGTAGAGGATCTGAAGCCACACAGGTTAGACTACACCTCCAGCAATGATTAGCTAGTATGCCAGTGACTTAACTTCTCTTTTGTCTTGCCTGTAAAAGTGAGATACGAGTGCATGTTGCATAAGAGTTTTATGAGGATTAAATAAAATAATACTTCAAAACATTTGGAACAGAGTAGACAAGTGTAATTTCTCCTCTTATCTTTTAAGCATAGAGGATATTTAATATTCTTTACATAGAGAATATTAGAAAATCCAATAATATTTGGAAACCAGGTTGAGCAGGTTGGTTTTGTAAAGAAGTCCACTGAGCTTCCATGTGTTTCCTTTAAATTTCAGGGGAGAAAAAGGCCTTGGAAAATCAAGTTTGAAGCTTCCTCAGGAATTCTCAGTTTGGAGTGGGTTAGGACCACCCAGATTTTGCTTAATAGAGAAGCGCTGTCCGTGGTGCTAGTAACCACGCATACCCCTGGCAAAGTTTTTCCCTGCCCAAAGTTCTTTTCCAGCCAATTTGTCTAGTGCAGCTCACATATCTGCCTCTGGGAAGCTTATCAATATTTCCGCTCTTTGGGTTTTTTCCTGTCTTAACATTCTTTATCTATGTCTCCTTCAACAACAACAACCATTCTCTTCCATCTTATCAACTTCAAATAGTTTTTATTTCTTAGACACTTTGCCCATACCCACTACTTAAGAAGGTGGCTCAAATATTGGCTCAGGCTATATTTTACTAACCATTTTGTTAAGTTTTAAGGAAATCCGAGGCTCAAAGCAAGAACATAGGAAACAGTTGATTTTCAATGCATTCTTTAAAGACTCTCTTCAGCTGCAGCACCTCTAAGGAAATTCCCTGCACTTCTTAAGTTCCCCTCTTTCTTACTTCCAAGGTACCCTGTAGATGTATCTCTCAGTAAAGTTATCACATTAAATTGAAACTCTTGTTGTTAGTTTTGTTAGTTTTGAGCGTCACTAGAAAGAGTTTCTTAAAATCTAGGAGCCTTTTTTCTTTTAAGCACTGGCCAGCTTGTACCCACTCCACTCTTCCTCTCTTCTCCACCATGTCATATCTACCTATGCTGATGAAGCATGCAGTTTCAGAAGACTAGGCCAGGAAAATTCATTTCAGTTTAAGGAAAATTTATGATCTTAGCTTTCATGCTCACCTGGATTTGTAATTCATGCAGGCATATTTTTATGCAGTCATACAAGTATTCATTTTAGAGTTGTATACTTATATAGTAGTAGTAATAGTCATAGTAGTAGTAGTATATTCAAGCACTATTTTCATCTATCCCTACGTCTACCTTTTCAAAAAACAAATCTGCATGTAATCTGTTGTTTTACTGCTGAGTTCTTGAGTACCTTGATTATCCATCGCTAGTAGCCTTTCCTTCAGTTCCTCAATCCTAATGCTGTCTTGTCATAGGACAGAACTCTCATAAGAGTAAATTCTATCCTGAACTCATTTTGGTTGGGAAATCTGAAACTTTACCTAGGTTTCCTCTGTTGTTCTGATCATGAGCTAGGATTCTATTTCATCCTGGATGGCCCTCCTCTGGAACCCAGACATCGCTACCTCTCTGACCATTGCCAGGAGTGGCTCTATTTATCATATTTTGTAACCCACACGAGGAATTTATATTTTCCATCCTTACAATTCTAATATCTGTGGCCTGGAAATCTTGGTTCATATAGAGAGAACAATTTTACCATGAGATGTTGGAAGAGTCCCATTTAAGCTCTAGATGCTGCCCAATCACTTCAGGCTCTTCATGCTAAGAGACCAGTTAGGAAGTAAAGGGGTCATCTCTCCTAGAGAGGATAATTGATCATGTTTATCAGGAAAAGATAGGGCTTCTGAATCTAGAAGCATTCAGTAAAAAAGCATTTGATACCCAGGTAATCCACTGGAATATCTCGATATTTATCTGTCCAATTGTGATAGTAAATGGACAAGTATACCAGCCATGGTGTGAAAAGGGCATGGTTACTAGCTCACAACTCTCAGGAATGGGGGTCTACTTAACCTACTAAGTTAGACACCTAGATAACTAGATGTGCTAAGAGTGAGGGAATCTAGAAAGGGAATTGAAGAGGGAGACAAGGATTATTAGTAGTGGCTTTGTAACCAGCTGCCGTAGCAAGGGCTGTAGTTGTCTTCCTAACCTTCACAAGTATTCTGACTTGCTGTAGGGGTGAACTAGATTTCAAATTAGAATATACCAAAGGAGAAATTATAGAGCTGAGAAAGAGGAGACTGTTATTACAATAAAAGTGGGAAATGCGTTTTTTACATTTATTTAAACTAAAAAAGAGAGAAAGTTCAAACATTTTTCACACACTCCCACCCCCTGCCTCTGGTACCACCAATCTGTTTTCTGTATTAATGAGCTTGATTATTTTTCTTTTGTTTCTTGGGGGGTGGGGGATTGTTTTTGTTTAGATTCCACATATAAAAGAGATCATATGGTATTTGTCTTTCTCTGTCTGACTTATTTCACTTAGCATAATGCCCTCAAGGTCCATTCACATTGTCATGAATGGGAAGATTTCAGTCTTTTGCAGCAGATATATATATATCAAGTTCTTTATCCATTCGTCCATCAGTGGACACACAGGTTGTTTCCATATCTTGGCTATTGTAAATAATTTATATGTCTTTCTGAGTTAGTATTTTCATTTTCTTCAGATAAATACACAGAAGTGGAATTGCTGGATCATACAGTAGTTCTATTTTTAATTTTTTGAGGAAACTCCAACTGTTTTCCACAGTGGCTACATCAATTTACATCCCACGAACAGTACACAGGGGTTGCCTTTTCTCCACATCCTCACCAACACTTGTTATTTCTTGTCTTTTTGCTAATAGATATTTTAACAGGTGTGAGATATCTTACTGTGGTTTTGATTTGCATATCCATGGTGATTAGTGATGTTAAGCATCTTTTCATGTACCTGTTGGCCATCTGTATGTTCTTTGTAAAAATGTCTATTCAGACCTTCTGCCCATTTTCTAATTGGATTGCTTGTTTTTTTGCTACTGAGTTGTATGAGTTCTTTATATGTTTTGATATTAGTCCCTTATCAGATATATGGTTTGGAAATATTTTCTCCCATTCATAGGTTGCCTTTCATTTTGTTGATGGTTTCCTTTTCTGTGAAGAAGCTTTTTAGTATGATGTAGTCCCACTTACTTATTTTTGCTTTTGTTGTCAGAGTCAAAAAGTCATTGCCAAGTCCTATGTCGAGGAGCTTACTGCCTATGTTTTCTTCTAGGAGTTTTATGGTTTAAGGTCTTACATTCATGTATTTAATTCATCTTGAGTTAATTTTTGTATATGGTGTAAGATAGCTGTCAAGTGTCATTATTATGCATGTGGCTGTGCAGTTTTCCCAATACCATTTATTGAAGAGGCTTTCCTTTCCCCATTGTATATTCTTGGCTCCTTGGTCATAAATTAATTGACCACATAGTGTGGGTTTATTTCTGGGCTTCCAGTTCTGTTCCATTGATCTATGTATCTGTCTTTATGCCAATACCATACTGTTTTAATAACTGTAGTTTTGTAATGTAGTTTGAAATCAGAAAGTATGATGCCTCCAGCTTTGTTTTTCTTTCTCAAGATTGATTTGGCTATTTGGGGATTTTTGTGGTTCCATAGAAATTTTAGTACTATTTGTTCTATTTCTTTGAAAAATGCCATTGGAATTTTGATAGGGATTGCATTGATTCTGAAACTCTATTTGTTGGTTTAAATGCCACTAGGGAGAGTTTCTTAAAATCTAGGACCCATATCTTATCCAACTGTGAACTGTGTTATAGGATATGCTGAACTAAGTTTTGTTGAACTAAATTTAATTACTGAATCCATTAGAGGGCAGATCCAACAATACTCCTTTAAAAGGCAGCCTGCCTTGTTGCATTTGGCTGTGCACTAAATTTCAGAGTGATCAGGCTGTTCTGATGAAGATATTCTTGACTGAGCCCATTTGCCACCACACCCACCAATATCAGTCTAGTGACTCAGGCCCTCCAGGTAACTGGCAAAGAAGCAATGCCATTTATTTCAAAGGCCCTGGCTTCCTACCGTCCATCTTTTCTCTTCCTTCTCCCGTTCAACTGGCACACCTGTAATCCCCAATACACTGTGCATGGGAACTGGCCTCTAAGACTAGATGAAAACAGCTCATCCATGCTTTTCACCCAGCAGTAGACTTCTATTCTTCTGGCCAGACCATAATAGAATCATCATCAACAAATAAAAAGACAGTTTTTTGCTAGATAAGAGTGGAGGTTCAAATAAGAGTGAAAGGTAGAGGGAAGAGATATGGGGACATATGTATATGTATAACTGATTCACTTTGTTATAAAGCAGAAACTAACACACCATTGTAAAGCAATTATACTCCAATAAAGATGTTTAAAAAAAAAGAGTGAAAGGTAGAGGAATTAAGAACCTGAAGACTAAGAAATGTGGTGTGGTAAGAGAGAGAAAAATTGTTATTAATGCTGCCCCCTTCCATTCCCCATCCAGGTTAATTTCAACTCTGTTGAGGCTCAATCAGCAAATCTTTAGCCATAATCACCACTTCCATGCCACCCCCTACCCTGTCTGTAAAGAGCTCTTCTTTATTCTACAGTGGATTGGGAGGAGGGGAATCCAAGCTAAGATATGCTAGAAGAAACACGTGGAGTCTCTCATTTGTGAGTAACCAAGCAATTGCCCTCACTTTAAGATTGTGTTTCTCAGTACTCTAAACCAAAAATGACGTTATAGATAAGAGCTGTTAAATGTTAGGAGCATGAGAACTGCTCACCAAAGTTTTCAGGCAACAGATACATAACTTGTGGTTCTCTTCCTATTTCAGTAGAGCATCACCTGTAATTTTTTTTAACCTTAAAAGCAACGCATGGGCTTCCCTGGTGGCGCAGTGGTTGAGAGTCCGCCTGCCGATGCAGGGGACACGGGTTCGTGCCCCGGTCCGGGAGGATCCCACATGCCCTGGAGCGGCTGGGCCCGTGAGCCATGGCTGCTGAGCCTGTGTGTCCGGAGACTGTGCTCCTCAAGGGAGAGGCCGCAACAGTGAGAGGCCCACACCCGCAAAAAAAAAAAAAAAAAAAAAAAAGCAACGCATATGTTAATACAAACTCACTTAAAAAGATTAGGAAGAAAAGCAAAGCATTTGGCCTTTAAATCTTCAGAAGTGGGTTTAATGACAGTTTAATGACAGCCTGTTTAATGACAGGTCCAGAACCACATCCCTGTTTTATTATGTTTCATTATTACTGCATAATTTCCTTTATTACCTATGATAAATGGAAATCAAATACTTGCTGAGGTGGGTTTAAATAGGTAAGAGTGCAAAGAAAAATAGGTTGTTCAAATATCATGAAACTGGGATCTCAGATTCTTAAAATATATATTTATATTTTTAAGTGAGGTACCAAGCTATAACTCTCAATCTCAAACTAGCTGTGTGTGAGAGTTGTTTTTTCGTTTTTCTTGTTTTGTTTTGTTTTAGGATTGTATCCATAATTCAAAGATGAAAAGAATAAAAAGTACATTCAAAGCAGCATTCTCAGGATTTTTCACTTAGACTGATTTTTGGCTCATTCAAGTAGGAAGATACCCCCCCACACACACAAATTGCTAAGGTTGATGCAAGACGTGAAGCTAGTGAAGTTCAAGTACCGCCTGGGGATGAATTTCACCAGCATGACAGGTGCAGAGCTGTCACTTTAAGACATCTTAAGAGAGACGAGGTTATTTTAAATGCCTTTCTCTCAGCCTTTTGATTACACAGGGAGCGACTAACTTCTAGTGAAACCAGCTGGCCCGGGACGGAAGGAATAGAAATCCTCTGCTCCGCCTGCTGGAGGGAGGTGATTAAGAGCTGAGTGCACTGATTCGACCTTTCCAAAAAACTTAGCCTAGGATTGCTGGACACCCCGCAGCGAGTTGCGCAGCGGGCTCCGCTCTGCGGTGTCTGGCGCGTGCGGCCGGGCACCTTCTGGGCTGCTCTTCCTGGCCCCTACCCTCGCGGCTGTAACGTCAGCTGCCTGCCAGGCCTCTCAGCCAGCACAGTGGGACATGCCCGAACGGACAGGGGGCGGAGCCTAAGGAGGTGGGAAGCACCCAGCCCGACTGCCCAGCTGGAAACGAACTCAGTCCCTGCCGGCTCTCCACTCCGGCAGAGTGTAGCTCGGCGGTGAGGACGCTGCAACGCGCCCGCACTCTGCGGCCAGAGTGGATTCGCGCGACGTTGCGGCTGCGCGAGGAGCCTTTTCCTGGGAGCCATCCGGGAAAAGCCCGGCTTAACTACAGGCCTTTCGGCCATTGGACGGACCCCCCCAAGCCGCAGAAGGACGGCGAAAGGGGACTGAAGCTGAACTGAGCTCTTTCCGAATGGGGAGAGCCCGCTAGGGCGAGGTGGGAAGGAGGGGTGGGGCGTGTTGTGAAGCTCACGGCCAGCGGTGGATTATCCGGGACACTTTGCGCCTGGGGGCTGCGAAGTGAGCGAGGAGGACAAGGGCATGCTCAGTGGTGGCGGCGGTGATGCGGCCCTTTCCAACGCCGCGGCGCGGGGGCAAGTGGAGGCCGTGCGGCAGCTCCTGGAAGCCGGTGCTGATCCCAACAGACTCAACCGCTTCGGGAGGCGCCCTATCCAGGTAGCTGGGGGCCCCGGGCCTCGCCGTCAGGGGGCGCACAAACACGGCACCGCGGCCTCCGTGGGAAGCGGCTGGGGACTGAGATCTCCACCGACTTAGACCTCTGTCTCTCTTGCTCTAGTATTCAGCTCAGGTGTAAAGCAGGTTTTCACCCACAAAAAATTTTAAAGAAAGGTATTGGAAACCCCACTACTTGTTTGGTTTTCTTTTTAATGGGGGGAAAAAGACCAATATCCCCTCTCCCATTTCATAAGAGATGCAAGGGATAGGTTCAACTGGAGAGGAAAGGGGAAGAGGAGAGGTTATTTGGGGAGGAGAACTGTTTTGTCTTATCTGTTTGTCTTTCAACAAACAGCGATCAACTTTCAACGATAGAGATAATTAAATTACAAGGTACACAATTTGGACTGAATTTAAGGAATCATACAAAATCACAGCACATGAAAAAACAATCACCCTGAATCTTTAAGCTGTGATGTGAAATTTTGTATTCTTTCCTCATACAGACGAATTGAATACAAAGAAAAAAGACAGGATTCCTCAACCACAATACTTAATTCCTTTTATGTAAGCAGTGTCTCTTGAGTGTTACGTAAGAAAAAAATGTGCTTCTATATATTTTTATTTAGTTATACTGAATGCTTGGATTACATAAGCATTGCTGCAGCTTTGTTAAATGGCAAAGGGCCTTCATAAATAGTCTCTTCATTGTTAAAATTCATTTATTCAATATGTTTAACTATTAATCCCACTTTAATTAGTGCTAAATATATTTTTTAATTTCTTTAAAATATAAGGTAATGTTTTGTGTTTTATTGTTGACTATTATGGTCATATTTAGTATTCACCTCACAATCACCTTCCAGAACCAAGCCGTTATTAAGGAATCTTGTTAATTGTGTAGATTTTAAAGAAAATATGTATTCATTCATTTTGAATTCATAGAAAATATTGGAAGAAATGACGGATTGTTTAAAGCAGCAACAATATGTAAAGTAGCTCTTAAAGACTTCAAATTATATTAATTGTAGAAAGAGGTTTGTCGTTTTTAATTCAGCATATTCTGAGATATTAAGAACCACTTTTCCGCCTCTTCTCTATGTATGAAATGCCCTTTACTTCACTAATAGAAATCATATCATGGTTTCTAACGGAGGAAATAGATGTTTTTAATATCCATGAAACAAACAAAAAAATTTTACATACTATCTTTTGATTCCGTGGTACATTTTAAAACATAAACTCACAAGAACATATAACAACATTTTGTATATTTAATTATCAAAAATTATTTTATTATATATGGAATCTAAAAAAAATGGTTCTGAAGAACGTAGGGGCAGGACAGGAATAAAGACGCAGATGCAGAGAATGGACTTGAGGACACGGGGAGGGGGAAGGGGAAGCTGGGACGAAGTGAAAGAGTGGCATGGACATATATACACTACCAAATGTAAAATCGATAGCTAGTGGGAAGCAGCCACATAGCACAGGGAGATCAGCTCGTTGCTTTGGTGCTTTGTGACCACCTAGAGGGGTGGGATAGGGAGGGTGGGAGGGAGACGAAAGAAGGAGGAGATATGGGGATATGTGTATATATATAGCTGACTCATTTTGTTATAAAGCAGAAACTAACACCATTGTAAAGCAATTATACTCCAATAAAGATGTTTAAATAAATAAAATAATGGAAATCGGAAACTTGAATGGATAAACATTAAAAAATTTGTTTTATTGTTAAAATGGGAAAGTAAATACTTGCATAATGTACATGTACACAAATGGATACTATAGGATTACTGCTCCAAAACATCCTTTTTCTAAATTATGCATTGCTCTGATGTGACTGCTAAGATCCAAGCTCTTTTTTAGATAGCGAAATGTTTACTATTCAACATTATAAAATCCTGTACAATGTAAATATAGTGTTTATTTTACATTACCTCAAATATATTATCCTCTAAACGTTAGCCTTTATCTATAATGTTAAATATTAAAAGTGGTGAACCATTCATTAAAAACAATTTGTTTTCATCATCTTATAAAACTATGCATGACTTTACTTTTTCCCTTTTATCTCCAATTTTGGCTCCAATTGTGGGACTGTATTCCCTTTATGAGCAGAGACATATATAACAGTGAAAAGCAAACGTCTTCCACAGGGGATTTACTGCAAGAACTAAACAAAGTAAACCTTGTTTTAGACTTAGTTGTTTCTTATTTTCTCTCCTAAAGCACTGCTCTAACTTCTAAAATAAATATATCAGCTGACTGCCTAGTAAATTTTGTAGACTGGGATTATGGCTGGGGTAGAGGAAAGAAAAAGGAAAATAATTAAGACTTTAAAAGTCTTAACTCCGCCCATAAATCATTTAACAAAATAGACTCCCCTGTTTCAATGGAAATTTTAAACAAATCTCCCACAACGGCGATAAGCAGTTTATCATCAGCTCTTTCTTGTCTTCCCACGTTTGGAGAATAAAATGGAACTAATTAGGGCTGAGTAGAGTATAATTGGGGCTGGGGCCGGGGGTGGGGGGGGGGATGGTATTGCGTCAGCAAATGAAGCTTAACTAGACTCCTGAGGCTTTTAAGAGTCTCTGGATCATGAATAGGTATTTCTTTGAGAAGACTCTACCTGCCCCCACCCCGGTCCTGACCGCTCTGCTCTCTCCGACAGGTCATGATGATGGGCAGCGCCCGCGTGGCCGAGCTGCTGCTGCTCCACGGTGCGGACCCCAACTGCGCGGACCCCGCCACCCTCACCCGACCCGTGCACGACGCCGCCCGGGAGGGCTTCCTGGACACGTTGGTGGCGCTGCACCGAGCCGGGGCGCGGCTGGACGTGCGCGACGCTTGGGGCCGCCTGCCCGTGGACCTGGCTGAGGAGCGGGGCCACCGCGACGTCGCCCGCTACCTGCGCGCGGCCGAGGGAGACTGATGGCGCTTGCACACAGCCGCCCCAAACGATTTTTCTTTTCTCTCCAGTTCCTCACCCCAACTTAGTTCAATGAGGTCTGCAAACGTGGAGCGGCGGAAGTCTTCCTGGGCGACCTGATTCCCCGCAGGGAAGGAGGGGCAGACCGGGAAGAAATTTTTTTTCTCTTTTTTTCTCTGGATGCAGCCCTCGACACTCACCGTGAAGTGAAACGCAGAGAGGTGGGGCAAATGGATTTCCAGCGAGATTTAGGAGCCGAATGTGGAATTCCCAGGTTTATTTTTCAGGGTTTTCTGGCGAAAAGTGGCACATGAAGAAATCCGCGAAGGAACCCAAGCGCTGCGAATCTTCACACAAAAGATGCTGGGACGGAGTGGGAGGCGGCGGTGACTGGCATTCGGGTGGGAGGCAGGTGATAACGTTCGCCCCATTGACCTTGAAGGACCCCCCCCCCTTTAAGCCCCTACTTCAGGCGTTAGGCCCTGGGGATATGAGGGCAAAGCTGAAGACGGAGGACCAAGCAATGATGACGGTCGTCGTGGGCTCTTTCTTTACAAGCTGCACGGAGCAGAGCAGGTCACGTGCAAAACGCTCCATACTGGAAGCCTTGGGGACTCGCGCCCAGCTACACCGGATAGTGACGGAGAAGAGAGGACCCGGAAGCCACCTCGAACTTGCCTGCTTATTCTAAAGTCCCCAGGGCAAGGTGGTTCTGAACAGCTCTCCGAAAGGGGCGCTCGTTTGCTGTTGTTAAATCAAGGCGAGATTCTTGCGGCGTTCCAGCAGTCCGCGCACAGACTGAAGTCGGGGATTGTAGCGAGAGCAACTGTAGGTAGGCCGTTAACTGTAACGATTTGTTTAATCTATGAACGGTAGGATACAGAGAGCCCCCTGTAAATTGCCACTTGAAAAGATTTCGTGATATTTTGTACTTCTGGGTGGTTCTTCAATAGCAGTCTTACTTACGGAGACTTTAAATAACAAAGTAACTCGTGGCCCTTGGGAAAGAGGTGAGGAAGAACTACAGCTTTTACACGAAGCTATGGCACAGTAGCAACGGCCAGATTACTTTGATCCTTAACCTATTTATTTCTCTGTTAAATTTTCTGTTTCCTTTACTACAGCCTCAGGGGGTCAAACAATGAAATATTACAAATGTATTTTAGAAGATCCATGCACTTACCCAGTAAATTATCTCGGGATATTTCCCAAAGCGTTGCTAAAAGAGTAGATTGAATATAAAACTGTTGAAAATATATGATGATGGCTCGCGGAATGTCTTAATATCTGCTGAACAAACTAAAGGTGTACTGTTTGGGGATTTAATTTCCAGTGTTGCTTGATACATTACAGCATTGGAATAACTGATATTTCACTGTTTTAATGTAAAAAAAATTGAGATTGGACTCCAAGATTTTGGCTTAAAACATGATTCCATTCCTAATTTAAAGAAATTGTGGAATCTGATGACAACCTGATATTAAGGGAAACTAAATCAAGAAAATGTGGTTGGGTACTATAGGGTTCTGTGAGATCCACAGCCATATATATATTATATATATTATATATATATTTGGCAAATATATATATATTCGGCAAATATATATATATATTTGGCAAAACCAAAACATCATACATTATTGGAAAATCAAGTACCACGTGGTTGCACTGAAATAGTAATTTATGAATACATGTAAAAGTAAATTCAGATTTCAAATCCACCTGGTAGGCAGATTTGGTGAATGTGTTTTATCAGCAGCACAAGAAGTATATACTGTTAAATCTGTTTAAGATTTCACTTTGAAGGATACATGCAAGCAAATATAGCTCTATATACATGAGCCCTGCTTCTGGCTCTATTTTACAATTACAGAAAAATATACATGTTAATTTCTGTATCTAAATCTAAAATATTACCAAGGTTTGTACACATCTTACTACCTGACCTTCATTGCAAGATCTGGAAGTGAAATAAATTCAGAATTCAATAATGTATTCATTTGGCCTCATTTTTATATTTCCTTTTTCAGCCGAGTGAATGGATGAGAAAACAAGGATGATTTACTATGAAAGCAAAATCTATTTAAAATTTCCTGTGTTCTAATGGCTAAAATTAGTAATTTCAGATATAAGGAATGAAAAATAGATTCAAACAGAGAGCTCAAGATCCATACAGTTCCAAATGGCTTTGGGAAAGTGTGTTCATAGGAATGCTTTATTATATTTTATTTCTATATTATGACAAAAGCAATATGAATATGGTGTCCAGGACCAAATTAGTTCATTTTATGAAGCTAGGTAACTGACCTTCAGCAAATAAATAAAATTAATTTAACTTAGACCAACCACATTGAGATTCTATATTGTCCTTCCTTTTATGGGAAATGTTAAAAACAAACTATTTGTGTGTTAATATGTAGTAGTGAATAGGGATTTTTTTTTACCACCTCTGCAAGTATCAATTATTTTTTTAAAAAACAAAAGAAATGCTTATTTTCCTTTTATGCTTTATCAGAGGCTGATTATTTTTATGATAGGGTGTAATTTTTCCAACGTTCAAGACGTTGCCACTCTACCAAAAGAAAAGAAAAGAAAAAAGAGCAAGTAGAAGTAGTCATCTTCAAAAATGATAGAAATAATCTTGGAAGCACTCTTGTGGACTGCCTTCTGAAACAAATGCAAAAGCTGGTGTCATCTACAGTCATCTTCTTAGCAGACTAAGAAGTCTGCTTTGGTATTTATGTCAGCAGCTAATCATAACCAAAATCTGACATGACTACTAAGTTTTCACTATCAACAAACTATTTCATTATCTTGTGAAAACTTGAAAAATAAATTTTAGGTTGGCATAATTTCACAGTGTTCAATTACCAAGCTTAAAAAGATGGAAACGGGGAGAAATAAGTAAGAAAATAAGAACATTTTAATTTTAAAAATTACTTGAAGGAGCAACAAGAGTTGAATCACAATACTTTCAATATCTTCTCCTGTTCTATTTATAATCCCAGGGAAGAAAGAGGGAATGAAGCAGAGATAAATTAGGACTTGATTGGAAGGTAGAAAACCTGGGTTCTGGTATTAGTTCTTCAACTAATTCAATATATGACCTACCAAATCATGTGACATGATTAGCTCCAATTTCCTCATCTATAAAAGATGGGAGTTGGACTAGATTACTTTTAAGCTCCCTACCATCACTAAAGTTTTATCGCTTTATAAGTTTGTTGCATACATGACTGTAATGGGGTCTTATATTTTATTAGTAATGATTTTGCCACTTTGCTTGTCTGAGCCAAGAAAAGTTATATAAAGGAATAGAGAGAAGAGATGCATTTTTAAATTCTGGAGCCTTGAGGGGTGGGGGATCTCCATAAGCACCACCTCCACCAGTTAGCTGAGAAGTTACCAACAAGTTTGTGGAAACTAGCACAGAAAAGATGCTTTGCAAAATAAATATGTAGTTTAATTTTAAGCTCTTTCTTACTTTGTCTTACCTCTGATTTTTTTTTCTGTTGCATTTTGCATTTCTCTCATGTGACTCATAGCCACCAAAAGAATTCACTTCTTTAAGTGAGATAAGCAGGTAGACCCAATACATTTATTAAAATAATGCTGAAGTAGGTGTTTACAAACTAATGTAAATGCTCTGAAAGAAACAGTGTTTATTAAGTAAACATATAACAAGTGATACTGACCTAAATGGGGTTGGTATAGGAGTTGTAACCAAGAAAAAATGTTGGGGGCATTGGAAGGAATAGAAAGTGCAAAGGCACGAGAATGCTAAAATATGTAGAAAAGTCATTAGAAGATGAATAACTCTCTGTAAATAGCTGCTGTGGAGTTTACAGACCCATTTCTAAAGGTCCGTTCTTTCTGGTTTGTTTCCATTGGATTCCATGAAGTTTTAGGTCCCTAAATGTTACCTGGATGATAGTAGGAACCAGCTGGTCAGGGAAGAGCTCTGTATCACCTCAATATCAATACATGTTGATTTATATTACTGTGATTAATATGTAATCCATGCCAGTTACATATTATTTCATTAGTAGCACTGGCTTCAAAGCAGAATTTCCTGTATTACATAATTAACAAAGGGGTGATATATACAAGTTACCATTTCTATAAAGTATTTGTTTCCTTTATGCAAGGAATGCTATTAAAGTCTGAGTAAGGAATTCAAGAGGCCAAAAAGGACTCCTACCATTTGTAAAAGCTGATCCTGAGAAAAGTTTTATAGAAAATCAAGACAGTAGGGAATGAGCAGTTTCCCATTATTTCAGGCCTGGGAATATTTCACAAGCCCCACCAGTGTGTAGACCATAAGCAGTTTGTTTTGGTTTTATTTGATTAATTCTGTTAAACTACTGATCCATCTTCCATAAAACACCACCATGCCTCTCCTCCTTCTATTCCTTTTGTTACTTTCTTTTCATCTCATTCTCTGCCCTCCTGAAATGGCTGACTTGTATTATAATTTGAAGTTTGAAATCAATATAAACCAAAGATTTTTCTGGGGAAAAAAAACTATGAAGATGATACACAGACTGTCTCACAGACATCTACGTTTTATTGGAAATTTACAAAGGAACCCCAAACACCTGTTAATGCCCTTCTCATTCAGAAGCCCCTGACATTAGACCTCCAGTAGATCTATAGAGTCAGTGCTGGCACATAAAATGTTTTACAACAGAGTTAAAGTGAAAACTTTAAGACCAATTACAGTAATTAAACCATGGCTCATTTCCCTTTCAAATTTGGCCTTCTCCCAAAATGCATAATCTATTTGTCTATCTTCTCTTTGGAATACTCTATATTATGAAAGGATTGGTGCTACTTCCTTTGAACCCTTTCTTGTGTGACCTCAGGGTCTCCATTGCATTTTAACCAAACGCCACTCTACCTTCTTCTCACTTTACAAATTTCTTCATCTCCTTGCCTTAGCTGAAAACTGGGTCTCCCTGAGAATTCCACTTTCTTCTGACCAGATAATAGTTACTGAGCTGTGGATAAGAGTGGGAGTCAGAACCAGTCATGAGTGTCTGCTGTTTGGGTGGCTTTCAGTATAGTCCTAAACCAGATAGGTAAAGGTTATTCATTGTTCTTCAGTTTTCACTCATCTCATAGTATAAATAATTGCATTTTGTTTTCCTTATCAAATTAAGTTGTAAATAATTTCAGTGTGTGTCATTATTTTATAATATGTTTATAAGAGATAATATATAAACATAAAACAGTAAACATTTTTTCTGTTCACAAAGCCACAGATAGGTCAACAGATTATGACAACACACAGAGTTTTCTTCTGAAGGGTGAATGTTGGAAATATTTATATCCAATGGCTTCTCATTCTGTGGGTTATGAACACTAAGCTCTATCACCTTTCCTAGGGCACAGCAGTACCCTGTACAGTCTCCTATATCTGCTCCCAATATGCCACCTTAGAGTTATAAGCTATAAACTTGCCTAAAATATTTTGTCATCCTCTACTACTCTCTAATGTCTAGACTGCCTTGGACAGTTAGAGATATCATATATGGATCCATTCCAGAGCTGCAGGAGCCTTTTGGTCTGTTTAAATCCCACCTTGAACAGAAGAATTTAATGTCATCCCCTTTCTAGGGAAAAATTACATGACATTTCATTTTACATTCACCCTCAGGTATTTATTATGTCTGTACAATGATGGTGCTGTCCCCATCAGTCATTTGAGACCAACATATAGGGAAGTTGTTCTCAACCCTGGCTCTCAATCATTCATGTTCTAAATTCTGAATTCACTGACCAACTTCAGGACTACAAAATTAGAATCTCTAGTTTTGGAGCCAAAAATTTCCATAGTTGTTACTCTAAAATTCTTGTTCATGGTTAAACTTTCAAACAGTACAGAAAGTAAACAGAATTAATATCTCCTGAAACCTCCCTATCCACCATTCTCACTATCTAGGAGTAACCACTATTTTTGAAAACTTTTAATCAACTTCCCAGAAATATAGGTACACATAATTGTAAACAGCCCTGCCCCAACACACACATTTAGGAAACCATTCTGCAACTTGTTTTTTTTTTTTTTGATAGTAGATCTTTGACAACTTGCATTAGGAAATAAAGATGCACTTCATTTTTTGTATAGCTGCATAGTTTTGTATTTTATGGATAAACCCAAATTTTTTAAAACCAGTCTCTTATTAACAAACATAAAAATTATTTCCTTTTTTTTTGCTACTACATATGCTGCTATAAAGAAACTTTTTTTCATCCTTGTATGAGCAATCTGTATCAATTTATAGAAGTGATATTGCTGAGGCTAAAGGTACATCTGTCTCTTTTTTTCTCACACAAACACATACCATATATGTCTGCACATATGTGTGTGTAAAATCTTTACATACTTATGTGTGTATATATATGTGTGTATGTGTATATCTTCATTAATATATATACACGTATATGTGCATATATACTTTTCATACTTAGACGAGTTATAGGAGTGGAACTGCTGAGTCAAAGGGTAATACATATATACATGCATATGTAATACGTATTTTTTCCATACGTATATACACACTACATAAAAGTATACATATTTCCATACATCTATTTATGTATGTGTATATTTGCATACATAAACTCAGTGGAATTGCTGAGTCAAAGGGTATGTATATGCACATACAGTTTTAATAAATACTGTAAAGTTGCCTTCCAAAATGAATGTACCAAGTTACAATAGTATGTAAGAAGATTGTTTCCTGACAACTTTGCCAATGTTATCACTCTTTTTATTTTTGCCACACCTGTAGGTATATGTCAGTGTTTTTGTTACATTTCTTTACTAACCAGTAAAATTGAATATATTTTCATAATTTTTTAACCATTTGACTATTTGAATATCCTCTACTCTAAACTGCCCATTATATTATTTGCTAACTTTTCTACTGGGTTATTTTTTTACTCATTTATGTATTTATATATTCTAGAAGTTAATATTTTATATGTGTTCAAATAATAGTTTTAAAATCTTCTAGTGTTTTGTGTCTTATACCTTTGGGGTTTGTAGTTTGAGCATGTGCAATATTAGGGAAGTTTCTCACAGAATTTTGATAATCAAGAGATACCTGAGGGAAAAAGCTGGTGTCCTAGGACATCACAGCTAGAGGGTAGTTGGGTGGCATGGCACAGACAAGGTATTAGTAAAATGCCCTCTCCTATCTCTGCCTGTGGGATGAATTTGCTGATCCAAAATAGAAAATCATTTTAAAAAATAGAAAATAATTTTCCTCCATTCAAAAACTCAGCTGCCAAGTCAGTTTTTAGGCCAAAGGAAGAGAGCAAATAAAAGCTCTGACATTCAATGATCCTCTTTCTGCAAAAATGACCCATCAATATTTCACTTCCTATTGACTCTGTTTAGCACAATAGAAAGGGCACAAGGCTTTCAGTCCAAAGACCTTCTTAATGATTCCAGCCCTGGCACTTGCTGGCTATAAAGTATCTAAGATTTGAGTGCCTCTAGGCCTCAGTCTTCTCACCTGTAAAGTAGGGTAGTAATCCCAAATTCAAAGAGCCGCTGTGAGGATAAGTAATACAAGTGAAAGTGTGCACAAATAACACTGATCAGCTCTTGATCATACTCTTCTTGAAGAACACAAAGCCAAAGTCATCTGGAATTCCAAACGTGTTTGGAATGCCACAAATTAGTTGTGTTGCTAAAGATTCATCTTCATAATTGTATTTTGCTTAGTCTAATATTAAAATTAGATAGAATTCCCCTGCATACCACAACTAACAAAACACAGGTGTTGGGTAGCAGGGGAAAACCAAGATGGAATTTAAGTTTAAGTTTTAAATTTTATATTCATTGAACACAGAGCTTACTGTATAGTCATCTTACTCAGTGCTCTTACTCAAATGGCATTCCTCTGAAGTGGGTAACTACCCTTATCCCCAGAACAAGTTTGGGCGGAGAGGAAATGGTTATAGGTTAAGCTATACAGGCCCAATCAATACAGAAAGATCACAGAATGTAAACTTGGTTGGGAAACTGAGGCTCAGCAGACCTTTCAGGCATAATAGGATAATGTGAGGTTTAATCTTATGTGTCAACTTGGCTAGGCTGTGGTACCCAATTGTTTGGTCAAACACCAGTCAAGTTATTGCTGTAAAGGTATTTTTTAGATATAATTAACATTTAAATCCATAGACTTTAAATAAAGCAGATTATCCTCCATAATCTGTGTGGGCCTCATCCAATTAGTTGAAGGCCTTAAGTGAAAAGAGGTTGCCCAAGGAAGAAAGAATTGTCTCCAGGCTGCCTTCTGACTCAAAACTGCAACATCAACCCCTCCATGGGTCTCCAGCCTGCCTACTTGTCTTGCAGACTTCAGACTTGCCAGCCCCACAACTGGGTAAGCCAATTCCTTAAAATAAATCATACAAGCGCGTGCGCGTGCGCGCGCGCACACACACACACACACAATTGGTTTTGTCTCTAGAGAACCCTGACTAATAATTTCAAGAAATGTGTAATACAGGTTTTCTCACCCTCCCGCACCATGGTTTACTGCCACAGCTAGTAACTCTGCCTGGGTCCAGGAAACCCTTCTCTCTTCCACTTCTCCAGAGCCCTTAAATGATACTGTGCTGAAACTGGGCAGCATTTCCCCTCCAGGATGCTTTCTCTGATCCCCCACCTCCTAAAGTACCCCTCTTCTGTTTGCCATAAAATGAAATCCCCTCACTATAATTGTATGTTTTTACTAGTCCATCTCTCTCCTATGAGGTTTATTTTGGGGGTGGTGGTGGAGGAGGGGAATCATAGGTGTGGTGCAAGACAGAGCAAGACCGGCCTTCCACGGAGTTTACATACTAACTACTGACAGACAAACAAGTAAACAATTACTAATGACAACTTCTGTATGGTAAGTGCTTTAGGGGAAAAAAAAATACGGTGCCTGGAGGAAGAGTCTCTGAGGGGGGCGGGGGGGGCGGATATACCTGAGAAGCGCCCTGAAGGAGTAGGAGCTAGCCTTGTGAAGAGCCAGAAAGCGCATTCATTCTGTCACAGTGGAGCGGCAAGCAGCCTCAGCATGGAGCCTGGATGTTCCGTAAATTCTGAGGGAATCCTACAGGAGAGGGGAGAGGTGCATTTGTAAAATTTATTTAGAGTGGCTATTTAAGCCTGGTCCCTAAGTCTCACTTCAGCCGGCGGGTCAGGAGGCTACATCCTGTGCGGAGGTGAGGGACGGGAAGTGGGAGCAGCCTGCGTGCCGCTGGACCAGGTCTCTCAGTTACAGTACGGTGGCTTGCACCATCCAAGCCTCACTTGCCTCCTCCAGATAGTGAGAGGCTTGGCGTCTGTCTCGCTACGGATCCAGTCCTGCAGCTCGGCCAGTTGGCTCGGCCACAAGTAAAAGAAGCCACTTCGAGGCGGGCCACCTTTCAGGCCCCGAAGGCTGGGCCTAGTCCCACATCCTCTCTTACACGCCGGGCCGGCCAGGCCGCGCCTCCAGCCCGCGAGGCTCTCGGCCCATCGAGACTGACTTCAGGCCTGGGAAGTTGGGGCATCGGGTCAGCACCGCCCGCCTGAAAGGGGCGTCCTGGGCTCGACCACTCGCCTTCGGGGGAGCCGGCGAACCAGCGCCAAAGCTCCATCCAGCCCGACAGCCGGAACCCGTCAGTCTGCGCTCTGGAACCCGGCTCCTGCGTGTCCTCAGGCCGCCTCGGTGTCCTCGACTCACCCCTCCTTTATGCGGCTCTTCCCTTTCCTTCCCCCGCTTTTCCTGTGCCGAGTGGACCCCAGCAGCGCGGGGGGGCGGGGGGTATCCAGAAAGAAAGGGTCAGTGATGTGGAAGAAAAGAGGGGGAAGAGGGAGGAGGGGAGGAGAGAGGAAAGGGACCACGCTGAAGAGTCAGGCAGCAAGAGGGAAGGGTGTCGGAGCGCCGGGCGGAAGGAGGAGGAGGAGGCTGCGGGAGGAACGACCAGTGGACGCGGGGACAACGGGAGAGCGGGGAGCAGCCGTGGGGGAGGGGAGCACCGCGGCAGGAGGAAAGAGGAAGAAGCGTTCAGATGCTTCTCTGAGCGGGATGTTAAAACCGAAAATAAAAATTGCCTGGTGAATGGACTGCCGGCCTAGCCCAGAGCCCTCCGCAACGCGGGAGCAGGCAGGGGAAGGGGCGCGCCGATCCAGCAGGGGTTGGGGTTCGGCTCCGCCTACCTGGTCCGGCGCGGGGCCCGCCGCTCCAGCGGCGCCAGCGCCACGCAGTGTCCAGATGTCGCAGCAGTTTCCTTTAATTTCGCTCGTTTCCCAAATCGAGAAGTGGAGCATAGCGCCATTTCTTTAAAAACTGACATCCAGCCTCCTGAATGGCGGATAGACCCATGAGATAAATTTGCTTTTTTTTTTTTCTTTCTTTTTCTCTTTTAAATAATCCGGTTTGGAGAAAGGAAGAATCCCCAGCGTGGGGAGCGAGGAATAAAGGAAGGGGGACAGGGAAGCAGGGACGCGAGCTGGACCGCGGCGGTTCCTGATATGGCAGGGTCAGGTGACGGATGTTGCGAGGGGGCGGGCTGCCTGGAGATGCGTTGTGGCGTCAGGACCTTGAGCTGTCACCGCGTGGGGCGCCCGCGCGGAGGGTGGGAAGGTGGCGGCGCGGGCGGGGGGGGGGCGCGGACAGGGCGGGAAAGAGGAGGTGGGCGGGAGGGAGAGGAACCTAGGACGCTAGCTGCCCGCGCGCGCGCCTCCAGGCGCCTCAGCCCGCCTTTCCCGCGCGCGCTGGGCGCAGAACGGTTCTGGGCTCTGAGGAGGTGGGGGGCGAGCGGGCGCGCGCAGGGAAGGCGGGTGCGCGCGTGCGGGGCGGGGATGGGCTGGGGGCGGCGCGTGGGTCTCAGTTTGCTATCGGGGGGCGGGCGCCGAGCTGCCTACCTCTGAAGTCAAAAGGCGGCGCAGCGGCCGCCGAGCTCGGCGGCGGCAAGAACATGGTGCGCCGACTCTTGATCACAGTGCGGATTCGGCGCGCGTACGGCCCGCCGCGAGTCAGGGCTTTCGTCGTGCAGATCGCGCGGCCAGCGCGTGAGTGGGCAGCGCCGGTCGTGCGGGCCGCTGCGGACCTCGTGCTGATGCTAGTGAGGAGCCAGCGCAGAGCGCAGCAACCGCATCCTAGACCAGGTAGGAAAGGCCTCGAAAATCCCGGGCGCAGTCGGCCCTTGGGTGATTTTGTTTGATGTAAGCTAATACACAGATAAATCATCTCCAGACGAGGTTGGAGGAGGTTGTTTCGGCGTGGGTGGAGGTTCCTTCCACTTTCTCTCCATACGGGTTACAGTTACTTAGAGGTGCTGTTCTCCCAGTATGTGGAGCCCGGAGCCGCCTTCACACACCTCCTTAATCCCTTGAAACTCTGGGGGAAACCGGGAGATTCTAAACCCACTTTAGAAGTCAATCACTCCTGAATTTCCTGAGTGGGAATCAGTAAACACACACACACACACACACACACACACAAGGTGTATTTCTAAGGCACTTTATTGCGCCCTGGAGGAAAGTATCACTAACGGTCTTAGTTTTCTGGAGGCCGCCTTTTTCCTTCCCAGTCTTCCTGCCTCGTCAACCCTCCCTCCTTCCAGTAGTGGAGGACGTTTGAGGGTGCGGGCTCGCACAGAGTTTGACTTCACGAAATAGTAACATTGATCTTGATCGAAGGATCAGTAACTGCTAAGAGGAGCAATCACTTGCTTTTGCAGTCAGTGGAGAGTCAAACTTTCGCAGTGAGATGGAGGTTTCTTCTTTAGCGGCCTGGTGTATCTAAGTACTTGGGACAATGCCCGTATGTTTAGCAGAAGGCAGAACTACAGTGGGGAGTCTTAAGGATCGCACCGATCATATTTTAGTCATCTCAGGCCCCAATTAACAGGCCCCAAATGAGGCCTACTTCTTGAAAGACAGAATTCTAGGTAGTTTTGTCCTCACATAAGATAAATCTTTACATAGTCGATGTAATTTCCTATGACGAGGATAGTTGAAATATATATATATAGCTACAATATATAGAGTCCTAATTAGAACTTGGGTAATGAATCCAAAAACAATTTAATGGGGCTTAATTTTTGTGACCTTCCTTGTGGCATTATTTCCCCATGAATATGTGTTTTGAAAAAGCAAAGGTCAGCAGAGGGGGAATTATTTTTTATTGTAACGTTAATAGACTTTTTGACATGTAAATGTAAAACTGTTAACACTATCAGTGTTTAATCAGGTGCCTCAATTTCTATTGGCAAAAATCTACAAACAATTTATAGGAAAAATACACATTTTCTTTTTCATATTATTATTAAAGTTCAGGGGGTTTTTTGGAATTAGTAGAAGGAGCTTGTAAAGAATTTCAAGGCATGTTGCTGGTCTTGATTTCAGTTCATTTTAAAACATTAACAGGATCCTATTTTTTAAAACGGTGCTTTATCCGTACCAGCAAGCATTTAGCCACTATGATGTGTTTTTGAATACCTTAGTTTGTTAATATTATTCTCTATATAAAGTTATTTTATTTAAATTATTAAGTTGCATCCAAAACTCTATAGTAACAAAGTAGAAAAATTTAATCTATGTAAATACTGTAATTATGTGTTTTCTATTTTAGGAATACATAATATAATATTGTGATTATTTTAAGTTAGAGAAATATTCATTTTATAATATATTTATTGTATAAGTGTTAAAAATATAAAAATGATAGATTCATTGAAAATAGCCATTTATTTCTTGTTATTTAGGTATAAATCAATTTTCAGGAATGAAAGTTATTTTTAAATGCATTGACTATATGAAAAGCCCAATTTTCAGCAAATATCTGAAGACAGAACACATGACGTAGATAGAATAGAATATGTTTTGAAAATATGTGCAATTCTCCAACTTCATATATGAAATTTTACACATATACAAACATCTGGAAGTATTAATTATAAGTGACATGTAATTATATATTTCACATTAATATATATTATGTCTATGGTTATACTGATTTAAGAATATATATGGGTGGTAATTATGTTGGGACACATACAATTCCTTGAGAGCAATAGTGCTAAAAACTAACTTGTATGAATTATTTAATACTAATGCAGACCTGTAAGGTGTTATTATTTTAACATATTTTTAGAGTTTTGCAAACATGTTCATTATGACTTTTCTTATATAACTGGAAACTGTATATAATAAAATTCCACGTTACTAGTTTCTTATCCACACGTGCCTGATGAATTACGCTAATTGACTCGTTACTTCTACCTTGGTGTGTTTACAAACTAGTCATATTTTTCTGAAATTAAATATTTATTTGTTTACTGTTATGTGGGAACTCTTAGGGTTTTTCCCCTCCTTTAACAGCATAGTGTCCTCTCAAGGTAAGCACTATACGGTTAACATAAACCATTATTCCCAATGTGTACATGATCCCTAGCTTGTATTATGTTCTAAATGAACAATAATTCTTTCAGACATCAAGACTTAATATTCACTTACTTCTTTGGGGACTCTTGAATTTTAAAAAGTCCATTCTCATCCTAAGGTAACAACAACACAGCCTATTGCTGTCTATATCCAACAGTATTTTACAGGTCTACTAATTACGTGTTAGTTCATCACAAGTAACTAACACCGTAGGGTTAAGCTAAACCATTTTCCCAACATGTGAATGACACCTGATAGTAAAGTGATCTACATCATCTCAAAAATACCGTCTTAAAGGAAGGCTGAACATTTGGCCCAGTGTTTTTGCTCTTTTAAAACCTTTAGTACTTTTTGAGAAGTGTGACAATCTCACTTGCCCCAGTCCATCCTGAAACACCCTAGGCCAGAGAATCCTTCTCTCTGCTACAAAATCCAACCTCATAAAGAGTTTTTACGGTGCTTTATTTCTACAGTTTAAATAATGTAAACAATGGGTATAGTTTCATTTTCTAAACATAAAATTATAATATTGAATAGCTTTAAAAAAAACTACAGTTTTCTAAATTCTGATTTTCACATACCTGATGACTACTATTGTGTCTGTTTATTGACTGAAGATTAATGCACTTTCCTAAACACCTCACTGGCAAGAACATTTTTACATTATGTATCAAGAACTTGTAAAATATCCATATACTTTTATTCAGTTTTTCTATATGTAGGCATTATTTTAAGGAAAGAAAGATTCTGACAAAGAGCAATACAAACAGATAAATAGTAGCAGGAAATTGAAAATTGCCTAAAATTCTAGCAATCACATTGTTAAATTATGTTCAATTATACCTATACTCTGGAATTATGGTCTGAAATATTTCAGCTGGAATGTAACAGACAATCATCATGTTTTTGAAGAATATTTAATAGAATGTAAAATTATTACATTATAAAGTTAGGTGATTTCCTTTTTTTAAAAAAAAAAGTAAGATTTAAAGCAATAAACAATTCTTATTCTTGCTTTTCCTCTCCGTCTCTTTCTGTTTCTCTCGTTCTTTCTCTACACATACACATACATACACACACACACACAGCAATGTATCAGAATATCTATAGTGGCTTCCTCAGGATGGTTGGTGATCTTTATTTCTTCATTACACTTTTGTGTCTTCCAAAGTGCTATGACCATCACCAGTTTAAAAAAAAAAGTTATTTTCATACAGTACAGATGAACTAAGAGCTTACTTAGCGTTAGTTGGGGAAGGAGTGAGAAAGGGTGAGGAAAATAAGTTGTACACGTATCCTATATAAGAAGGTGGCTTTAAGGTCTGGAGAAAGCCTGAGAGGGTTCTGACTTCAGACTGTAGGGCACGCTGTGCCTATTCACAACGTAGTTCGTTTTAAATAAATGATAAATGCGTGGCTATACCTGTTTCCAAGGCGCCTGGGTGTTAGGCCTCTCTGGTCCCAGCACTTGCCCCTCCTCGGGATCCCCTTCTCCCAAGTCCTCCCTGGACGACTTCAGGGTGGGGCTCTCCACTTCCCAGAGCTGAGCTGGGGTCGCAGCGGGTGTCCCCAGGACCCCAGAGTAGGAAGTGAGACTCGAAGTTGCTCGGACCTCGCCTCCTTCACCTCTCAACTCCAACCACCCTCCTCGACTCATCCCTCACCCTCTCAATTCTTAGAGATGCTTCGGATGCCGGAGATTTTATTGGCCGCTGGGGTAGGACACAGGCCCACTTATCACCTAACTCCGCGAACGCACCCAGCCCTTCTATTTTTAACCTCCTCTGGACCTCGCCCCTCACCCCAACTATTTCCGCAGGTAATATTTCATTAGAGTAACAGAGCAGAGCAGGAGTTAAACGCAGAGCAGGATGGGGGCTGCCCTGGGTGAGGAAGGGGTGGGGACAGGCGGAGTCTGAGTGGGCTTCGTGGCTTCCAGGGGGGTGCAAGGTATGACAGGGGACATCTCTGTGTCACCTCCCCCAGCGTGAAACTGACTAGGCCTTTTTTTCTGGAAGGGAGGGAGCGGGATGGGACAGGTTCACTCCGAGGCACGGAACGGAACGAGAGATGGTGAGGGGCACTTCCAAGACTAGGCGGCTATTCCATTACCTTCCAGGCTAGGTGGTGACCAGAGTATTGAAAGGCCTCGTTTTCTTTGTTTCTCTGTCCGGGGTGCAAGGTGGTATAAAGAATGGCCCGTCATATTTTGCTAGTGATGATGTCTCTCAATAGTTTTCTTCTTATACTGAAGCTTTCCTCATGTTTGTAAACTTTCTCCTTTAGTCAAGACATTCAAATAAAATCATTTATTAGAATGAAAAAACATGAGTCAGTATTAAAATAAGGTCAACTTTTATGTCAGTAAGCCAACCGATGGAGAAAACCTTAGGAATAAATAAAGGCTTTGTTCATACGAGAAGGAAGGTCCTTTTAAAGACTGCTGCATCTTAGAAAATGCCCATCAATCTGGGGTCTCCGCAGAGCCACCATATCCTAATTCATGGTATTTCACTGTGTGTTCAGCAATCCCATGTGTATTGACAATTGTTGAATTTACTAAATGTCAATAACATTTGTTTTTTAAAGAAAGAAGGATTGAAGAAAATCTCTGCCTGTCAGTGCAGTTTTCTATTTCATAAACCCTGGAATGATTGTTGCAGTTGGGTAGAACTACATAATCAGAAAGAAGTAATAAAGGAGAAAAAATTAAAATGTCAACTACAAGATTTAAAATTACAGTGCCTCAGAGGTCCTTTGAAAAAGAATAAGTTGATTTTTATTTTTTATCACAAATGACTTTTTAATTCTTCTTCAACTAGCTCTCAATTTTCCCCTTTACCTTCAAAAAGAAAATCTCAGAATTTATTTACATGGTTGCGAAGCCAGTAGGAGTTTTTTCTCAGGGAAGAAAAGTTTTGTAGATTGTAGAGGTTCAGAACTATATGAACAAAGACATGTAATCTCTTAAACAAATTGCAGCTAATACAATTGTGCAATCAGAGTGGTGTTAATATATATGCCCTTACTTTCTTAATTTAAGCATGAGAATAATGTGACGTCAAAGAAGTAAGGCAAAGGTTATCAGCAGCATCCTTACCTGGGCTGCTGTTTAAAATACATATTTCTGGAGCTCATCCTCAGAATATGTGATTCAGCAGATTTGCTATGGGTCCCAAGAATCTGCATTTTAAAGCATTTAAGGGGGATTCTGTTAGGAGGTGGCTCCTTGGGACAAATATGGTCAACATTGCTTTTTTAAACCTTATTTTTGCTCATTTATTTTTGAATCGAGGTTCAGCCTTTTAGATAAGATTTAAAATTTTAGAATCACACTTTGGGTGCCAGGAAGGACACTGAGAATCTGAATAAATCATTGGAGGAGCTATTTTACCAAATGAAGGATACCCTTTATTATTATTATGTGATCCTTCATCTGAATTGGAAAAAATTATCTCTTAGATGCCAGATCTCTACAATCAGAACACATTTGGGGGCGAAGAATGTAACAGAATACACTTGTGCATTAAAGCTTGTAGCACCAGCCAGAAAATTTCCACAAAAGACATCACCTTTTTGAAACACTACATACACTTACTGTTGTTTACATAGGACGGATGGTCCTCGATAGATAGATAGATAGAGTAATAAGTAATAAGGGATTTCTTTTATTTTACTTTATCTTCCAAACCAGAAACCAGGCAGTAAACATAACAACATAAAATTATGTAAGAGAAGAAAAAGAAAACATAAAAGTATTCCACAGATTTAAATTGTATTTATTTATGATCAAGGCAAAATTGCAGTAGAACGTAGCCATAACAGAATAAAGCACTTATAGATAAAATGAGCAGTCTTTGTGTCTATAAAAGCACATTGATGAGGGGGAAATATGTAGAATAATGTAAGCTAAAGAATAATTTGCCATTATAAGTAAAACTAAAATATTATGCCTTCCAACTTATAATCATAATTTTTCTGCTTTTCAACTACATTTTTCTAATGTTACACCTATTACTTTGCTGATGTATCGGGGGAAAAGCTTACGTTTTACTTTCTTTTTTTGAGTGCCACCATTTTCTTGCTCTGAATCTCTCAGGCTGCCAGACCATCTGACTCAGCAATTGTACAACTCTTTCACCCAATTTAAAGAAACAGCAGCTATCCAAACACAATGAATCCCCCCAGTTGCAAATCTTTCCCAACCTGTAGAACTAGCAGTATATTTTAATTCTGAAATAATTGTTAAATATACATACAACATGGGACACTTTGAATTTTACTCCATTCAATTTACATGCTGAATAATTGAAACTGAATATATTTTATGTAACTCAATTTTTAAAAGAAGCTTATTGAAACTTTCTTCTAAAAGCATTATGGTCAAGTTTGCTTTCTCTTTTCCCTCAAAATAATTATGAGGAGCTTAACAGTAATAGAGCACGTCAACTTACATTATCTTAGTTAATTGTCACATTATCCTTATGTTTTAGGGATTTTATTGTCTCATTTCATGGGCTGGAGACTGAGGCTCTGATAGGTTGCATGGTCTGTCAAAAGTCATTGACAAAAAAAAAAAAAAAAAAAAAAAGTCATTGACTAGTAACTCGTGCCAATTTGAACTAGGCGTGCTTCTTGCCCCAAATGCCCTAACTTAGCCCTTTATAACTGCCTCTTGAGTGAATACATGTTATATATATATATACATGCACATATATATACCTATATGTGTGTATATATGTATATGGTTTCAGTTCCATCTCTTATAGTTAGTTGTTGTTTTGTAAATTGCTTAACTCCCTTGGATCTCTGTTTTACTCAGCATCAGCCACATATGTTCTAGCAAATATATATTTAATTAGGTGAATGAAAAGTTCTGAAAAATAAGGCAGTTTAATAACTGAAGTCCTAAAAGCCATTGAATCTCATAATAAAACAAGAAAATTAACTTCTTTCAGAAATTCATTTCTTGCCCAGAATAAAACTAATTCAAAACTCCCTTATAAATTAAGTATAAATTACTCACACTTCAATTTAAGAGCAGTAAATAGGAAACCTATGCACCAGCATAGGAATCACTTGAAGCACGAAGTAGAAATGTCACTTTCTTGGAATATATGATCTGTGATTAGATTCCATTTCCTTTACTTACTAGCTGTGTGGTATTAGGACTAAGTACTTAAAGCTCTCAATGCTTCCACTTTCTTATCTGTAAACCTAAGGTGGTACCCTATAGTACTCATCCATTAAGAACTATATAAAATAGTATATGTAAAGAGATGTTTGCATATACTATCACATACATTTGATATGTATGATACATACATACAAATGTATGTATCACATACATTTGTCAATTATTGTTAAAGTGCCTAATTAAACTAATCCTTAAAAGCACATTAGTTTACTTTTACAGTAAATGCCTTCTTAACTATAATTTAATTATTTAGAGTAGCTAGAAATTCCTCAACTCCATTTTAAAGAATATGCATATCATAATAAAAATATATTTATTCAAATCCCTGGCATATTCCAAGGTGTCAGGTAAAGTTGTACAAAAAATCATTGTAAACTTGTACAGAAGCCCAATATGATGGCCTTTACAGTGTGATTCTAAACTTTTCTAGTATTCGTAATTACTAAATAGCTATTAAACGATAGTCATGATCTTGTTTTCTAAGATAAGAAATTAACTTAGTTTTAGAAAACTGAAAAAAGTTATTAACTTGCCTTCAATTTATCAAAAAATTCAATAACCCCAAATAATAATTTCTGGGGGGAACACTGAGATAATGGGCTCTCGATTCCTTCAGAACAGTTGCTGCAGTCTGAATATCTGAATCAATAGCTTCGGCACAGAATTTTCTAAAAACTCTTTAGTGTGAAGAGTGTGCATGCGTGCGTGTGTGTGTGTGTGTGTGTGTGTGTGTGTGGTGGAAGGAAAGAGGGGAAGAAGCATTAAAGTCATCCTCAAAACCTCCAAAATGTCTGCTTTGGAAGGTGGCCTGCAGCTATTCTTATTCACATTTAGCAGGATATCAAAGAGACAAAATATGTTAAATATACTTCCTTAGGCAAAATTGACTTAGGTATATAAAATTAGTGCAGAGAAACATAAAGTATGCTCTGTTATCATTGCCTTTAAAAAATGAAGTCTGGGAGTTATCATCTTAACCATAAGAAAGAGAAATATAAAACTATACCCTCAACCCTGAGACTCAAAGGAAAACATGAGTGTGAATGTTAAATCTGTAAGTGAAAGGTGCTAAAACATGAATAGGAAGCATTTTCTGATTTATTCAGGATTGATGTATATCATCATGAAGTTGAAGTTGATTCCTTCCAGAGGAGTTTAATATTGGGTGAAGAATGTGACTCCAGGAAAAGTGATCCAACACAGAAAATTTTCTTATGATCTTTTACAATATCAGAGGATAGTTTGGCTTCAGAATTTTCAGAAGTCCAGGAAAGGCAAAAAAAAAAAAAAGGTAACAGTTAGACTCTAGAGCTCCAAGAAGGCAGGCTACTCTTAAGGGATATTTGTGGGGAGGGTGGTAACTAGGTCTCCCTTTGAAGAGGAAAGCTTCAATATAGATGTTTCCCCAAAATTAGAGTATCCTAAATCATCGTTAAACCCAGTCAATCAACCGTGAACACTCAACTTCCACCAAGAGTGAAAACTGAGCACAATATTACTGCTCTGTGAGTTTCACTTTCGCAAGGCAATAATAGCACATACAAGCATCAGCAGGATAGGCATAAATGGAATACTGTATGTGTTCAAGGTTAGCAATTAAGAGAGCAACACGTGTTTGAAAGGAGAAAATCTGTGCAATCAAGGAGGAAAACGAGGGAGGTTGGGAATAGAGGTTTAGAGAAGGTAAACTTTATAATTTCTCAGTTTTGCCTATAGCTTCCCCATTGTACTTTCTACTTGAACTGCACTCCAAGGACTGGTTGTGGGTAGCAATGAACGCAGAGGAAACATTGAACACAGTGACACACTCCATCATCACTTCCCATGATTTCATGAAAGTTTTTGTGGAAGTACTTTTATTATATCACAGCCAACTTTATTACAAAGAAGCTCTGTTTTCATGGGGTTAGAATCAAAGAAGACAGAGTTAATCACACTTTCTGGAAGGGAGTTTGCTTGTTCAAACCACAGATACCTGCCAGAATGTATAGTAATGAGAAAAAAATACCCAAGAGGAAATTGACTTTGATGGCCTAAATGAATAAGAAGATAGTAAATGTCATATCCTTAAAAAAAAAAAAAGTAAGTTCCATTTATTGAGAGCCCACTGTGTGCCTAGATTTTTCTATATCTGACATTCTTTATTCCTTATAATAACCCTATGAATTATGTTTTATTCCCCACTTTGAGAGGTGAGGAAATGGAGGCTCAGAAAGTTTATGTAATTTACTCAAGTCGGCAGAACTGGTAAATGAGGGATGAGGGCTACCTGAGTATGAAGACTGAGATTGTCCCATTACCTATGCTGCATTTGTGTCTTCTCCAAGATTATTATTTAAGGCTGTGGTTGACATCCTCACCAACCACATTTGTCGCAGTCAGTGTAAGTAGCTGTGGCCATAGAAAGAACATGAAGAGAGGACTGGGTTTAAGACCTGCAGGAAACACTTATTTGCTGGGTAACCATGGCAATGCACACCCTTCCATTTCCTTATCTATAAATCATAGGGGTAGCTTTTTGAAAAACAATTTTTCAATATGTGTCACAAGACTTAGACTCTTTGAAAACCTGCAGTACTATTTGTTGTAGCAATTAGAAACACCTTAAATATATGGCAACAGGAGCATCAGTAGGTAAACTGGAGCTTTTTTTCCCCAGTGGAGTATGTTGTAGCTATTAAAAATAGTGTTTATAAAGCAATTTTGGAGAGTTTGGGAAAATGCTCTAATGATAAGTGAAAGGAAAAACTCATTTCAAAATTGTATTATATCCACAAGCACTGAGCAAGGATAAAAGACAGGAAGGAAATATTTCAAAATGTTATTGTTTCCATGTAGTATAATTTTTCATTTTCTTTATGAAGCTCATTTCTTACATTTTTTTACATATGTGAACTATAATCAAGAAAAAATCATTCAAAAATGAGAGGACTGGATTAAGTCACTTTGAGGGACTTCAAGATCCAAATTTCTATTACTATGTGTATGATTATCCAAGAATAATCACACAGAAGCACAGTAATTCCTGAAGGTGGAAATCCTGTCACCCTGGGTCCAGAATTTACAACCTGCCTGATGGCACAGTTCTCAAAGAAAAGAAAGCATTGCTGAGTTGTCCACCAAGTCCTGTACAAATCAATCAGCAGGGAAACATAGTGGGGAGAGTGTGCACCTCTCAGACAGAACTGGGAACCTTGAGCTTGGACTCCATCTCCTTGTACCTTATGACTTAAGAACTCTGGGCGTCTTCTTTTCTAATTAATGAAGAAAAGATACTACTCTGTATTCCACAGGACAGTCATGGGATTACAAATGACGTATGTAAAGCTGCTTAATGCTTATCACATAGTTGGGGTTCAATAAATGGTAGCCATTATGATTTTGCTGGCAACTTTGAATGAATTTTCTATTGTTTCTGTTTCTGTCTGTCTCTCTCTCCTGTAATTATATGCTTTACTTATTTTTTCCCTCAGGATGAGGCTAATTCTAATTCTCCATATCTGTGCATGTAAACAAATTATGCACGTATGCACACAAATACATACTGTATCTATTGATATATATGTATACATACCATATATACATAAAGAGAGAGAGAGAGAGAGAGAGAGAGAGAGACACACACACACACACACACACACACACACACACTGCTAGTCTTTTAGTTTTTTTCAACTGGCCAAGTAGCCACAAATAGGCATAAGTAATTCAACAAAAGAAACTTCTCAACAAACAAAAACAGACATTTACAAAACAATTGAGTTAGGGAGTGATTGTTTTCATGAGCTTCAAAGGTTCCTCATTTCACAAGACTCCACTCTAGAGATATTTTTAACAGTAAACTCCTTACATAGATTTAAAATTACATTTGTTTTGCACACAATTTAGAAAAGACATCTGCTATATAACAGGTTATCCTCAAAATGATCTTGGGAAGATGATGATAGATACTACAGGTTCTATACCCAGTTAATACTTTGGAAAATAAGACTGAAAAATTAGGACTTACCTATAATTATATATCAGGTTTATAATAAGTTAAAGGGATTTTGAGTTTTGTGCTCTTTGCCCAAATCGTGTTTGAGCAGGAAGATAAATTTTACAATAACTCTGAGTGAAAGTGAAAAGAGCTATCATAGAGTCCCTAAAAGAGTGCCTTATTCGTAGCAGATACTCAATAATTGTGCTGTATTAAGTTTAGTTAGAGAATAGTAAAAAGGTAAAGAAAATATCCTCCATCTTGAATTTTCCAAAGATCTAATCCCTGGGGGCACATTCCTGTGTCTTAACTAACCTGTGACAGAGGTCTGCTCTTTTTCTCAGAGGTCTCCCTTTTTGTTAAAGTTACCTTTTATCCTTGCGGAAAAATAAATAATTAAAGGAAAACCTTGCATTCGTTGCCATTTTTCACCCAAGAAAGTCCTTCCTTCCCATTTAAAATACCCAGATCGGACACTGAGCCCTTAGAATTCTTACCCAGGGGCACTTTGAGGGGCACTTTTCTTAGCTGAACAGCTATCTCTCGAGGCACAGTTGTTATTATGCCCACTTTGTAGATGCAGATATCAAAGCCAGAATAAAGTATTACTTTCTCAAGGTAATAAAGTCGGTGGTGGAGCTAGGCCTGTGGTCTTTACTTTGATAACTCTTTCCATATTAAAAGGGGTACATGAAATTATTCTTCCATTGCTTTAGTCTTCAAATAATCCTCTACCGCACCCAGCATTCCACCCTAGAGCCCATCTATTCAGGCTTAACCCAGCGATGTCCAGAAGCTCCATTAACAGAGCATACCTGCTCTGATAAGCTGTTTCCTAAGGAGGTCTTGTTAATTACTGGATCCTCTCCAAAAGAAATGCAACATCTTTTTCCTGGTAACACAGGTCTGAATTGTCAGTTGTCAGAGTGCATCCTCCTTCTCCTATACTGTTAATGTAGGCTCCCCTAAAGCGTGCATTCCAATTCTGGACCAACTTCCTCCTCCAGAGAATCAAACATGTCGATGGTTGCTACCAATTTACCCTCTTGACTAAGGACCCTTCTTTTTTTGTATACACAACTTAAAGCCAAGTGCCTGACATATAGTATGAACTCAGTTACTCTTTGTCAAATAAGGTTATGAATGATGGTTTTCAGAAAAGCAATGCTCAATGCTTATTTGTCTAATAAAATGTATTATGTTTACTTAATTAATTATATGGCTAATATATGCATATAGTACAAAATCCAAACAATACAAGTTGTAGAGTGTGACAAGAAAATCACATGCCCATCCCAGTTCCCCATTTCTTCTCCCCACAGTTAACAGACTTTTCTATATCTGTCCAGAGGTATTCTATATATATTTTATTTTTAACCTCAAACTATATTTTGAACAATTCTTTTATAACAATACTAATATTAAATATGGTAAACAGATGTGTGCTTTTGTGTGTATTGCCTCACTTGATATAATAACCTCATGAGATATAAAGGTAGAGCAAGATAGAGTCCATTTTAAGGATATGGACGCTGAAGCTAAGAATAGCCTCAAAGGATTTCACAATCAAAAAGCATGTTGATAGACAGTCAAATCAGGACTGTCACTTGGTCCCAGTTCAGAGCTGTTTATCCAATACCCTTTATCTTCCTCATAAAATGACGTTAGTTTACATATGATGTATTTGCATATTATGCATATCATACCTTGCCAATCCTGCAGTGCCTTGTAAGAACCAGAACCTAATTTCAGAATACTACCTTCTCAAATGTCTTTCTTTCTCTTTCTGGTGATGTGTTGAATTAATGTTCACATCTAGAATACTATTCTTGGATTTGTAGGGTCACAGGAGCACCATCATTGCAAGGCTTCCTTTAATTTAAAGAGTCAGGTGCCCCTCTAGTGTCACCTACCCTCAGCTGGGTTCTCCAGGCTGATGAAAAGCCTTCTAAGTCCGACTTAGCCCATCCCTCTTTCCTCATAACATTTCCTAAACCTTCAGCACTCTCACTTCCTAGCCCACCATCTTATCATCACTGAAAACAAGCCAGCCTCTTTGTTCATGGAAGGAAGTGTTTCAACTTCCTCCCTGCCCTGACCTTTTCTCCCTTCTCAAATCTAGCTGAATCTCCTGCATCCAAATTTGTGATGACTCCCTGTGCCTTATATTCCTTTGCTTCCTTACTTTTTAGGTGGCTCAGGTCCTCAGAAATACCCTATCTTGCCTATGTCCTCAGTTTCTCTTTTTTTTCTCTCTCCTAACTGTTCTTCCTGTCAGCTGGCACTTTTACTTTAGGGTACGTGTGTGCTCAGGCCTCTTGCACCTTCCCTCTGCCTCCCCTCACCACTCACTGCCTTGAGCTATCACAGCTAACCTGTGAAAGAGTAGCCTGCACAGAGCATCCCCACTTCCTCGGCATCCCATTCACTCCTGGTTTTCCTCCTGACAATCTGAGCAGCACTTAGCAGACGCCTTTGCAGGCTTTTCTTCCAGAAGTTTATTTTTCCGGTTTCTCACCATGCATCCCAGTTAATTACTTTCAGTTTTCCCAAACTTCTTTGCTCTCACTTCTGCCTGGAACATCTTTCTTCTTCTTTTCCATCTTTATACTCCTACACTTTTCAAGACTAAGGTGAGCTTCCAGCATCCATGAAGACTTTGCCTAAGCCACCAGAATGAGTTTGGTTCCATTTGCATTTTCTTGTGTCATCCTCTGTTTCCCTTTGCTCTTCTACACACATTACACATAATGCATCATTTAATCCCTACAACAACTCTTTGAGGCGAGTACTATTATCCCAGTTATACAAATGAAAAAACTGAGGTCCAGGTACATTAAGTTACTTTGTTATAGAGCAATTAAGTGAAAAGTCTAGATCTGAACCCAGGCATTCCAACTCAAGCCCATATGTTTAACATCTTCTACCCACCCCCTGCACTCTACCTTTAACCTGTGAGCTTGTTGAATGCACATTCATTTTTTAAATGAATAATCTTAAAAAACTGATCAGAATTGAGACAGGTTTTTATTTCATAGTATAGATTTTCAAAACTGCCAACACAGCACAAACCTAAATAAGGCCATGACATCCTCAGGGAAGAAGAGAAGAAAGAAATTTTGAGGAGGGTAATGGAAATAACCAACAAACTTTAGAATTTTTGAAGCTTTTTGACATATATCGTCTTATTTTGTCATTCCATGAAATATATTATGACTCCATTTTACACATGGGGAATCTGAGACTGGGATAGCCAGCACCAGGATCCTGGGCTTTATATTTTATTTCTTCTGAGGGTTTTCCCCTCAGGTCTGAGCTGATATACATGAGTAAATTGGGAGTTTGGTAGTTCTTTAAAAGAAAAACTAGGAAAGCTTTCATACTATTATTAACTACTTATTTACACAAGATTTCCAGTGGAGTATGGGATCAACTTCCAGAACAAAGGGGCCATACTCAAGGATACCATAATCTTTGGGGAACTCAACTGTAAGTGCTGGAGCTAATGCATACATGTCTAAAACCTGCTCTCGAAGAAAGTCAATCTCCATGTCTGTATATAACGCATCCAAGGGATGTTTTTATATGGTTTTATCACCCATTTCCTCCAGTAACCGTCCAATATATTGTATGAGAGTTTAAAGAGTTCCTGATGTAGGGATCTATAGTTGAGTTTTAGAAGAATTTCTGAATTCCCTAAAAGTTATATGTGCCAGTGAACACACTTTTTAAATAAAATTGCATACTTTATTTTTTGAGGAAAGGATATATAGCTTTCAACAGGTTCTCCAAAGGGCCTACTCTCCCTGCCCTAAGATTAGGAACCATCATTTTAGTGATGAGAACTAATTTTGATATTAGTCCAAAAAGCCGGACATATTACAAAGGAAATCTGTTCCCTCCATCCCATCACCACAACGGCTATTTTCACCTCCCCCATGATACAATACCTTAAGCTACATTAAAAGAATTTTATGTTCTCTACCACAGTTTGAATTTTCCACACCATTGTTGCCCTAATGATTGAGAGGTGCCTGGAGGAAAATATAAATGGCACAGTGATGGATTTTTATAATGGATTTGATGCCCCATAAGTGTTTTAATTGGCATCACTTAAAACTTCATGTGTTGCCTAATCTAACAGCAACTGAAAGTACAGTCAGGTATTCTGGGTCTTCAGGAGGAGTCAAGTCTGTCATACGGAGTGAAGTCAGAAAGAGAAAAACGAATACCGTATGCTAACGCATATATATGGGATCTTAAAAAAAGGTTCTGAAGAACCTAGGGGCAGGAAAGGAATAAAGACGCAGACGTAGAGAATGGACTTGAGGACACGGGGAAGGGGAAGGGTAAGCTGGGACGAAGTGAGAGAGTGGCATGGACATATATACACTACCAAACGTAAAATAGATAGCTAGTGGGAAGCAGCCGCAAAGCACAGGGAGATCAGCTCGGTGCTTTGTGACCACCTAGAGGGGCGGGATAGGGAGGGTGGGAGGGAGAAGCAAGAGGGAGGAGATATAGGGATATATGTATATGTATAGCTGATTCACTTTGTTATAAAGCAGAAACTAACACACCATTGTAAAGCAATTATACTCCAATAAGGATGTTAAAAAAAAAAGTCAAGCAGGTACTGAAACATAACTTTTAAAATAGAGCTGGGTTATGTAGTAGACAGACGAAGCATGTGATTAAGGCATCTGCAAAGCCTGAGCAACCCAGTCTTTTAAAAAAGTATATATATGTGTGTGTGTGGTGTGTGTGTGTATATATATATGTATATATATATATATGTGTGTGTGTGTGTAATAACCATAGGATAAATTAGAAACTTGGATTTTCTTTTGCTTATTATCCTCTTCATTCTGTTAAACTTTTCATTAAATATGTCGGCTTTTGGAGGATGTCTATCATTGTTTCGGTGATTAAGGTCTTCTTGCCTTCCCTTTTATATAATATTGATAATTCTACCCAAAGCATTTTCTTCTTTGTGTCTCATAACAGGATTGCAAAAGAATCCTCAAAATGGATAATTTAAGAGCTAACATGCATTAGCTTAGGATGTGTGACACTGTTCTAAATACTTATGGGTATATCAATTCATTTAAAACTCAGAACAGTCCTATGAAGTAGGGACGACTCTTATTCCCCCCCCCCGCATTTTATAACTAAGAAAATTTTAAGGTTTTTCCAGTAGGAAGGAGAGGTGTAGGGGGCGGGACAGAAGCGGCGCCAGGACAGTGTGTGAGCCTGGTCTCTGAATCAACTCTGAATGCAACTCTGCCCCTAGAGCGCTGAGCACTTTTTCTGGTCTAGGAGGAATTATTTATTAAGAACGGAGCCTATCAGCCCAGTGACTCCCTTGCCACTTTCCTATCTGCTTATAGGCAGAAATCTCCACCATCCCTGTTAAATAGACCTCATCTTCTCGGAGCCAGCCCGTATACTAGGCACTAGTACCAGGCATTGTGTAAGCCTCGGAAACGCTCTCTCCCGACATCCGTTTTCTTGTGTGTGGAGGGAGGGAGGCACAGGCTGGCGGGTGAGCCCACTCTCCAAAATGAACGTTTGAGCTAGAATTTATGGCATAGCAGAGCCAGCGCGCGATATCCAAGTGCTGAGTGTTGGAGGGGGAGTGTGTCGTCTGAAAGAAGGGAAGCCTCATGGTGGCATGGGTGATACCGATCCTCGGCTCTTACCGCGAGGACAGGCTGGCCGTTTCTTCTGATTAAAAGAGGAAGCAATACTTTGCCTAGGACACCAAACACACTGGTTCGAACTTGGCAGTTAGGAATCCCGTGCAGCTCTCTAATGCCAGGAAGGGTGTACACGAAAGGAATTTCGCTTTGGAGGAACGAACTCGCTCAGAGCTGCGCGTGCGCCTCTGCTGGGGGTGGGGGCGCAGCGCTGGGAGGAGGGCACGGGGAACGCGGGGAGGGGGCAGGTGGGAGGGCCCTGGGCTCCCTCCAGCCGGGGCTCCGCCGCGCTCCAGGGGCGGACCGCTTCCGGCCGGTGCCCCCAGGCGGGCGGGCGGAGGACTCGTGACTGCGGAGGCATGAACTGGGGCCCGTTCAGCGGTGTCTCATTTGCAGCGCGTTGGGAGCAAAAGGCGCGTCCTGGAAGAACGCGTGGAGGGCGCTCTCCGGGGTGGAAAGAGTCCGCGGGAGGAGTCGAGGAGCGGAGTCTGGGGGCCGCTTCCGCGGGCCCTGGAGGAGGAGAAAGGAGGGGCGGGCTGCTCCCGGGCGGCCGGGGCGGGCCGCCTGCGCTCCAAGGAGGCGGGAGAGGGAGAGTGAGGGAGCGAGGGGCGAGCGTTGGGGAGCAGCATGGAGACCTCGGCTGACTGGCTGGCTACCGCCGCCGCCCGGGGCCAGGCTGATGAGGTGCGAGCGCTGCTCGAGGCGGGGGCGCCGGCCCACGCGCCGAACCGTTACGGTCGGAGCCCGATTCAGGTAGGTCGGCAGGCCTGCCGCGGGAAGGTGGAGGGGGAGCGGGGCGGGGGGATGGCGGGTGACTTAGAAGGACGAGGTTGGCCAGTGGATCGGAACCAGGTAAGCGTTTCTTGGTAAAGAGGAGACTTCCTGGGAAGTTTTCAGACGGAGGTCGGAGTCGGAGACCTCCTCTCGGCGACGCCCCGGGGGCTCAGGAAGCCACCGGAGGACTGAAAGGCACATGGGGTTCAGATCTCTAGACTGGTATGAAGATCTAGAGGGGAGAGCCTATTTGTGTTCATATAAACCGAGGTATGTTCTTCATCAGATGCGAAATTGACGAACATTTGGGGTAAGAGTTTAAAGAAATGGAAGATTTGCTGGACCACTTAACCCCGAACTCACTGAATGGGGAATGGAGCTGATCATCTTCTTTGTTGGGAGTGGGGGGAGGGATTTCAGTGGAAATCTCCTGCTGTGTATGTTGGAATAAAGGTCGATTGAAATTTTTCAGAAGTAACTACACGTCGTGTTTATTTTTTTTAACCGAGTAAGGAAAATATATGCTTGTTAGGAAATAGACATATCTGAAGAAAAACGTTAATGTAACCTTGCCTGAAATAATGCTGTCAATTTAGTTAACCACTTGGGGAGTATCTCCTATCATTTTGGGTATTTTAAACTTACTTGATATAGGTTAATTTATTTGAGAGTTTTCAATTCCTCAGAGTTTAAAAATGTCATTTCTCCCCTCCCCACTCTAGTTTTGTGTGTGCGAGGGTGTGTTGAGTTCATTTTTCTGTTGTTTTTCGCCTTCACTAACTTCCTAAATCTGAGGCTAAAGACACATTCTTCTTGGCAGTCACTACCCTTGTTGTACGCCCAGTTTTGACAATGATTTCTGATTCTGAAAAACAAAATTTATATGAAGCAAATGCACATTGCAAAAACTGCAGCCTAACAAGACAAAGGAAAAGTAACTCCACTTGGAACCTAACAGATTTCACAAGTGAATCTTCCTTTCCTGAAACTATGCTACACAGGATAAATTTTACACACTTTTAGATACAGACATAAAAATAAAACTAAAATGCCTTCAAATTTGAGATTATTTGGGATTTGAAATGTGGAGAGATTTGGGGAGAGAAAGGTTGTAGAAGAGAAGCATTGAGTCCTTTTTAAAAAATGCATGCCTGAGTCATAATTAGATATCTCTAAAATTTTGCCAGCACCTTGCAGACTGGGCGTTCAGCCTTCGAGTTCTAGAAGGTGTTAGATGAGACCTTATTGTTTAAATACAAAAAGAAAGTTGGATAATTAATTTTAAATCATTTTTAAAATAGGATGAAAGCATAAACAAAAGGGGGTATGATTTTAGTTTTGAACCCTAACCAAATTTGTGTTTAATAGAAAAATACTTAGTTTATAGAAAAATTTTAATTACTAAATTAATTTAGGTCATCAAGTTAACTTAGGCACCCTATAAATATTAGTTTGTTTGATTAAGTTTCTTTTTGCTTTGGATTGCTATTTTTTAAGTATTTAAATGTTATGTTACTGTGGCATATAATAAAACATTTAAAACCAGTTTTATGACTAAGATGAAGGACTTTATTTATCCAACCCAACTAATATATTTTCACTTGCATTATATACGGGAATGGAAGTGTACAGACATGTACTAGCTCTGGCACTTGCAGTAGAGCTTCCAAAACATTATGACATCATCCTTGGGTGTGGCCCCTTTGTTTTGGAAATTAACCCATAATCTATTAGAAATCTAATAGTGTAAATAAGTAGTTAATAATATTGTGACAGTTTCACCAGTTTTTCTTTTAAAACAATTCTTTCTTCTAATGCACTGCATTAGTTTTTCTTTCTTTTTGTAGCTGTAAGTTGGTTCACTTATATTTTCTCTCTCTTTTTGAAAATTAAATCAGTTTCACTTTCTCCAGGACATGAATCAACAAACATACTGTAACTTGGTATGATTCTGTTATGATTGGTTTGGACAGATTAATTTGTGTTTAATACAAAATGTAACTAAAAATAAGTAATTCCTCTTTATACAGTTACTATGGTCTAGCTAATATAACCAAATAATGGTTACCCTAAAAAAAGAATAGTCTGCCACCACCACCCACCATGTAACACTCAAACTGTAAGGTTGCCGTGATTGTGAACACCATTTCAAAATTCCTCTTTAGTAATGGCTTTGTATCAAAGATTATTTAGGAGCCAAATGAGGCGAGCACTCCCTACTTAGTGAACTCTCAGAGTGTAATCTTGGAAGGTGTCTGAGTTTCCTATTTCTGCTATAACAAATTACCACAAATTTAGTATCAACATAAATTTACTATTTTATGTTTCTGGAAGTCAGAAGTCTAAAATGGATCCACGGGGTTGCACTCCTGTTGGGAGTTCTAAGGAAAAATCCATTTCCTTGTCTTTTCTAACGTCTAGTGACAGTCAACTTTCCTTGGCTCTTGGCCCCTGCATCTTCTCTCTGACCTCTGCTTCCATTCTTATATCTTCTCTCTGACTGTGTCCTTTTTATAAGGAAACTTGTAATTAAGTTGAGCCCACCCTGACAATACAAGTTAATCTCCCTCAAAATCCTTAATTTAACCACATCTGCAAAGTCCCCTTTGCCATATAAGGTAATATATTCACAGCTTTTGAGTGTTAGCAAGTGGACATCTTTGGGGGGCATTATTTAGTTTACCAGAAGAAGGAATTTTAGGGCTGGTTAGACAAACTTTCTCATTTTATTCTTAAAGAAATTGAAGTTTAACGTTCAGGGAAACCAAGGGTAGCTTAAAGTTTTGCAAGAATTAAGTTTTTGTCATTTTTTTTCTTTTTCATTTTTGCTTTTAAACAATTACCACGTTCTGGGCTTGGATATACAGCAGTGAACCATAGAAAATCTCCAAGCCTTACATAATTTCATATCAAAATGAGGAAGAAAATAGAGGAGGTTAGGCTGTAGTAAAAGCCAGCTTGTTCCTCACCCTTTTGCTGTTGTCTGTGACTCTGGCAGTTTTCTGTGCGTGGCTGGAACCCTGCAGAACGTTGGAGAATAGAATGTGTACAGAAAAATGGAATAGGTAGGAGAACTGGCTAAGCGAGCTGGTAACTGAAAGAAAGTAGTAACTAGACACCTGTGGCTTGTAAGGGCGTCTGCACGGGCTGGGGGCTCCGCAAATAGTTTCTTTAATCCTGCCCTTGTCCCCACCCCGGTCCTGACCGCTCTGCTCTCTCCGGCAGGTCATGATGATGGGCAGCGCCCGCGTGGCCGAGCTGCTGCTGCTCCACGGTGCGGACCCCAACTGCGCGGACCCCGCCACCCTCACCCGACCCGTGCACGACGCCGCCCGGGAGGGCTTCCTGGACACGTTGGTGGCGCTGCACCGAGCCGGGGCGCAGCTGGACGTGCGCGACGCCTGGGGCCGCCTGCCCGTGGACCTGGCTGAGGAGCGGGGCCACCGCGACGTCGCCCGCTACCTGCGCGCGGCTGCAGGGGGCACCGAAGGCGGGAGCCACGCCCGCGCAGACTCCGCGGAAGGTCCCGCAGGTGAGGTGGCTGATCCACGAGTTTGAACTCAGCTTCCGCAGCCCAAAGCACTCACTTTTCGGAAAAGAAAGTTGGGCCCAGGAGACTAGGGTATTTGGTCCTACCTCAGCTCACCCTGCCAACCCGCGGGACAACTCCAGTCTCCCGATCGCGCTGCCTCGTTAGGACTGCAGACGGGAAATAGCCCAAGATGGACTGTCGCACGCTAAAGCCCATCCCATAAACCGTGCCTCCCATCCCCTAAACACTTGAGAACCAGACGGTGGAAAATTGAGCCCTCCGGAGGCTAGAGGTCTAGTGGCCCCTCTTCCTGCAAATTAGCTGGCTAGCTGCATCCTTTCAACGGCCCCCAGTTTCCCCACTAGTTTAACAAGGTCGCTGAACCAACCCTGGAATTTCCAAAGCCAACTGCGCGTGGCATCATCTGGCAGAGATCTATCATTCCTGGCTCTATTGCAAAACTTTGCTAAATCCGACCTTCCGCTCTATGCGGTGGAGTTTTTCAGAGCTCCCCCAGTGGGTTCTGAGGGCGACTGGGATGGAGACCTCGCCAACTCTCGCAGTCTGCACACTGGGATTCGCTGCACTCCCTGAGAAACAGAGACTCTCTTAAGCTTTTCCCTCTCTTAAGCATTCTGTTATGATGGATATGTGGACCTCCTTGCCTTTTCCTACGACCACGAGGACTTCTTTTCCCTTGGCCCATTTCCCCCACCTCACTCCTACCTGCTTAAAGTACCAACTTTACTCTGACTTTTTTCTGAAGGGGGAGTCATTTTATCTACCTATCTATCTATCTACCTACCTACCTACCTATCTATAGCAATATACGAAATTACGCGAAAATTTAAGGTAAACCATGACTTCGAAGAGACTGAAATCTATGGTATTTTGGCTCAGACATGGGGCACTAGGCTCCCCGTGCCTTAGGCGAGCCTAGGAGGACGGAGTAGAAAGGCTTGCTCTGGACCTTTGGGAGATGTCTTGAGTGCTAGGCATTGGGTGTGAGAGGCACCCATATCTCCTTTAGCCTGCCACCCTCTCTCTCCTCCAATTGAAGCTTCCGTATGGAATGCGGCATAGGACTAGGGGCCAATCACAGGGCTGTTGGGCGGAGCAAGAACTGGGAAGAGCTGAAGAGGAGGATTTAGATGATCGAGTTGGGCCACAGGCAAATGAATAATCAAACCTAAGATATTTAACCCAGGTACACACGATCCCTCCCTCCTTCCCTTCCTCCCTCCCTCCCTTCCTTCCTATTTTTTAAGTTCCTACTTGCCTGATCAGCCCCGCTCTAGATCAGACACAAAAGTGAATAGGACAAAATGGGAATCCTGCCCTCATAGAGCTTACATTCTGAGAAGTAGATTTTTAAGCAATATAACTGTATTTCGAAGAGTGAGTTTGTAAAACCGATGTGGTGGATAAGAGTGAAGTGTGAATAGGCGGGGAGACTATCTTAAGAGTGGTCAGAGAACCTGAGTCATGAGAAGAGATTAGCCACGGGAGGCAGAGAAACTCGAGTGCAAAAACTTACATGAAAAAGAGCGTGGCAGTTTAAGAGGACCCAAAGGCCAGCTGGAGCGAGTACACAACGAGATCAAAGAGGAGGGCAGAGGCCAGATAACGTAGTAATGGCCCTGTAAGTCAAAAAAAAAAAAAAAAAAAAAAAAAGGATGTTAGGTCAAACCATGGATTTTGTTCTAGAAACGTTAGGAAGCCATTAGCAGGTTTGGGAGATAGGGTCTGGGAAAGAAGATACGACTGGAACGAAAGGTTCTCACACTGCGGAGCGCCCCTGAGACTGAGGTGCTCTCTGGTTATGCGAGTTCGCCGAATCGCTGTGCGTCAGGTGCAAGAGATACCTGGGGACGTTCGAAGGGCAAGGCGACCCCTTCACCTCCAGTCGCCTGGCATTGTGTGTGGCAAACAACTTGGCACTCGTTATAGACCTGCTTGGTTCTCGCAAACCCGCAGGTTGCGCGGCTGCTCTCTCCCTGCCCTCGTCGGGCGGGTCCCGAGAGCGGGAGCGGCCTGGCGAGCCCGGAGCAGCCCGGCGGGTCAAGCGGACGCGCTGCGAGATCGGGAAGGCTCGAGAGTGCGGCGGAGGCTGGGAGGGTCCAGACTCCCTAGACAGACGCTGTGCTGAGGGTTGGTGGATGTTAAGAAGCTGTGTCTGCATAGCCAGTGGGGGGCTGCGAGAGAGGAGGGAGGAGTCGCACGTCTTTGACTTCTGGTTTCTAATGTCTTTTTTCTTTCTGCCGTCTACAGACAGTCCCGCCCTAAAGAATCCTTGAAATCTAGAGACACTTCGACTACGTATTTGATCTTCAGTCGTCGAAATTTGAATACAAGAACTACCCCCACCATATCTGTCTTCCCTGCGTAGTTCCAATTCATCAAATAACGCTTTTAAAAAATTGGAACTGCCTCCCCCTTCCTTCCCTTAAATTTTGCTATAAAATTAAAAAAAAAAAAAAACCCCGACACTGTTCTTGTCTTTTCATCGTGTTGGAGTTTTCGGGAGTCAGTACTCAGGCTCTGGGCACACATCTAAGCGGGCACTTCCTCTTTCGAGCCTCGCACCCGCCAGGCGCTGAGGTTATTACAGCCATTTTGTGAACTAGAAAACGAAGCTTAAATGGATTACGTGACGCTTCTTGTGTCAAACTGCCCGCAAGGGGCGGAGCCAAGGCGCAACAAAATTTAAAACAAATAGGGTTCTTTCCGTTCACTCAGTCAACATTTATTGAGCACCTATTATAGCACCTTACCAGGGGTATAGTTGTGGGGGGCGGGGGGAACAGATGTCCCTGGACAGGGCCAGGGACATCAACTAATAAGCACACAACACATAACTAGAAATTTTAAGGCCTATTTCATTGAATCGCCGATATAGCATTGTTTCCGAGACTCACCATTGTTTCACATACCTCTTAGAAAGAAAAACGCTGCAGGTAAGAGTGCATACCATAGGTTGATAAGACACATTCGGATTTCAGATAATGAAATGTCAAAAGCTGGGACTTTAGATCGATGAAAAGGGGTAAAAAGTGATAAATGGCAACTCCAGGGAGACCTCAGATTGAGACTTCCCTTACTTACCTGGCTCCAGAATCCGAGCCCCGTAAGTAAGGTTTTGGGTATTTTGCACAAAGCGTCACAGCCAATAATAGGTGGCGGAGCCTGCAGAACGTGACCCACAACCACGCGCAGAGTTCTGCATTCCGCTGGGGCCTGCGTGAGCTGGTCCTCCAGGCCGGCCCAGCGCCCCGGAATTCGACAGCGGCGGGCTGTGAGGTTGTGGCTCTGACTGCCACCCAAGACAAAAGCAGCTCCGCGGTTCTTTGCCAGAGCAGGGATGTTGCAGAACGTAGCTCCAACTTCAGCTGGGGCTGCCTCAGTCTCCGTTGCTTATTGAGGTGAAATTCACACAAGATTAACAATTTTAAAGGGTATAATTCAGTGGCATTAGTACACTCACAATGTTGTGCAACCATCGCCATTTATCTAGTTCCAAAACATTTTCATCATCCCCAAAGGCGACCCCATACCCATTAAGCATATTCATTAGATCCTCCCTGTCCCCAGACCCTGGCAACCACTAATCTATTGTCTCTATGGATTTACCTATTCTGGGCACTTGATGGTAAGTGGAATCATACAATATGTTGCCTTTTGTGTCTGTCTTCTTTCACTTAGCATACTTTTTTTTGAGGTTTATCCATGTTGTAGCATGTAGCACTCCTTCTTATGGCCGAATAATATTCCATTGTTTATCTTGTCATCTGGTAATGAACGTTTGGGTTGTTTCTACCTTTTGGCTTTTGTGAATAGTGCTGTGAACGTTTGTATACCAGTATATTTTGAATACTTGTTTTCAATTTCGGGGGTATATACCTAAGAGTGGAATTGCTAGGTCATATAATAATATGTTAAACTTTTTGTGGAACTGCCAAACTGTTTTCCACAGCAGCTGCACTATTAAACATTCCTACCAGCAATGTACAAGAATTGCAATATCTCCACATCCTCAATAGCACTTCTTATTTTCTTTTGTTGTTTTTTTTAGAAGCCATCCTAGTGGGTATGAAGTGGTAACTCATTGTGGGTTTGATTTACATTTCCTTAATGACTACAGATGTTGAATATCTTTTCATGTGTTTATTGGTAATTTGTATATTTTCTTAGGAGAAATGTCTCTCCAAGTCCTTTGTCCATTTAAAAACTGGGTTGCTTTTCTTTTTGCTGTTAAGTTGTATCAAATCTTTGTATATTATAGATACTAGATCCTTATCAAATATATGATTTATAAATATTTTCTTTCATTGTATCTGCTGTAATTTCACTTTACTGATAGTGTCCTTTTTATTTAAAAAATATTTATTTATTTGGTCATGCCAGGTCTTAATTGCTGCAGGGGGGCTCCTTAGTTGTAGCAGTCCCCTTAGTTGCAGCAAGTGGGCTCCTTACTTGCGGAACATGGGCTCCTTAGTTGTGTCATGCAAACTCTTAGTTGAGGCATGCATGTGGGATCTAGTTCCCTGACCAGTGATCAAACCCCGAGCCCCTGACATTGGGAGCGTGGAGTCTTATCCACTGCACCACCAGGGAAGTCCCGAGAGTGTCCTTTTATGCACAAAAGATTTTAGTTTTGATGAAGCCTAATTAATTTTGTTTTTTTTGTTTGTTGCTTATGCTTTTGGTGTCATATCCAAGACTCCATTACCAAATCCAAGGTCACAAAGATTTACCTCTATGTTTTATTTTTTTTAACTTTGTATTTTATATTGGAGTAGAGTTGATTAACAATGTTGTGTTAGTTTCAGGTGTACAGCAAAGTGATTCAGTTATACATATACATGTATCTATTCTTTTTCAAATTCTTTTTCTGTTTAGTTTGTTACATAATATTGAGCAGAGTTCCCTTTGCTATATAGTAGGTCCTTGTTGAAGATTTACCTCTATGTTTTCTTCCATGACTCTTAGAGTTTTATAGCTCACACTTAAGTCTTTGATGCATTTCGATGTCTTTTTTTGCATATGGTGTAAGGTAGGGTTCTACCTTCCCTTGCAAGTGGACCTCCAGTTGTCCTATCACCATTTGTTAATGAGACTGTTCTTTGTCAATTGAATGGCTTGGGATTCTTGTCAAAAATCGATTGAGTATAGATGTATTGGTTTATTTCTGGATTCTCAATCATATTCCACTGAGATATATGTGTATTTTTAATGTCTGTTCCACACTGCTTTGATTACTGTAGCTTTGCAGTATGTTTTGAAATTGGGGGGGTGTGAGTATTCCATTTCTGTTCTTCTTTTCAAAATAATGTTGACCTGTTTCAAGTTTGTATCTGGGTTCCCTTGCAATTTCATGTAAGTTTCAGGATCAGGTTTTTCATTTACCAAAAAAAGGCCATTGGGATTTTCATAAGGATTGCACTGGATATGTAGATTACTTTAGGTACTTTTGCCATCTTGACACTATTAAGTCTTCTAATTCATGAACACAGGATGTCTTTCCATTCATTTAGGTCTTCTTTAATTCAACAATGTTTTGTAGTTTTCAGTGTACATGTATTGCACCTATTTGGTTAAATTTATTTCTAAGTATTTTATTCTTTTTGATGGTACTGAAAATTGAATTTTCTCAGATTCCTATCTGGATTGTTCATGGCTAGTGTTTAGAAATACAATTAATTTTCATGTGTTGATCTTTTATCCTGAAGTTTCACTGAATTTGTTTATTAGCCCTAATAGTTTTTTGTGGATTCTTTATGATTTTCTATATAAGATCATGTCAGCTGCAAAGAGGGGTAGTTTTACTCGTTTCTTTCTAATTTGGATGCCTTTTGTTTCTTTTTTTTCCTTAATATTTATTTATTTATGTATTTAGGCTGCACCAGGTCCCAGTTGTGGCACATGGGCTCCTTAGTTGTGGCATGTGGGATCTAGTTCCCTGACCAGGGATCAAACCCAGGCCCCCTGCATTGGGAGTGCAGAGTCTTACCCACTGGACCACCAGGGTGCCTCTTATTTCTTTTTTCTTGCCTTATTGCTCAAGTTAGAACTTTCAGGACAATGCTGCTTATACAATTTTGAATAGAAGAAGCAAAAGCAGGCATTCTTTTTGTTGTTGTTGTTCCTGACCTTAGGCGGAAATCTTTCAGTCTTTCACTATTGATGTTAGTTGTAGTTTTTTTTTTTTCATAAATGCCCTTAATCAGATTGAGGAAGTTCTCTTTATTCCTAGTTTGTTGAATGTTTTTATCCTGAAAAAGTGTTGGATTTTGTCAAATTATTCTTCTGCATCGGTTGAGATGGTCACGTTTTTCCTTCATTCTATTAATACTGTATATTACATTGATTGATTTTTGTATGTTGAATCCCTCCTGAGATAAATATCATTTAGTCATGGTGTGTAATTCTTTTAACATTTTGCTGGATTTGGTTTGCAAGGATTTTATTGAGGATTTTTTGCATCTATATTCATAGGGGATATTGGTCTGAAATTTCCTTTTCTTGTGATGTCTCTGGTTTTGGCATCAGGTAATGCTGGCCCCATCAAATGAGTTAGGAAGTGTTCACTGCTTTTCTATTCTTAGAAGAGTTTGAAAAGGATTAGTGTTAATTGTTCCTTAAAAGTTTGATGCAATTCACTAGTGAAGCCATCTTATCTGGTTCTGGACTTTTCTTTGTCAGAAGGGTTTTTTGTTTGTTTTGTTTTTTAAACTACTGATTCAATCTCTTGTTTTAAGGCTGTTCAGATTTCCTTTTTTTTTTTTTCTTGACAATCAGTTTTGGTGGTCTGTGTGTTTCTAGGAATTTGCCCATTTTATCTAGGTTACCTAACTTGTTAGTGTACACTGTTCAGAGTTTTCTCTCATAATCCTTTTTATTCCCTTAAATTCGCTAGTAATGTCCCCATTATGCTGTGTTTAAGTCATCTTTTTCTTGATTGAGGATTCACTTGGATGCTACAAACGCTCAGCTATTTCCCAGAGTTCTCACAAAGTCAATTCTGACACTTATCTTTTTGGGGTTTCTGTGTAGGGATGGGCCCGTGCAGCTTCTTATTCTGCCATTTCCATTGACGTCCCTTCTAATTTTTGTTTTGTTTTGCTTTCGAGCAGAATGGCAAAATGCCTCTGATGTGCCAAGTTCTCCTCCATACATCCTCTGTGACTGGAACGCAAGTCTTCCATACCCCGCCTTCCCACTTTCTGGGTTACCTGTCCCCCACTACTTCTCTGAAGCCCCCTCTAACAGTCAGCTACTCCCCTCCAAATTTTCTCCACCTCCCCCCTTTCTCTTTTTTGTACTGTTAAGAGCCGGCTCTTCTTTCCTCAACTTTCTTAGACGCACGCACGCACGCACGCACGCACGCACACCCTGCTCTTCTCCTTTGGAGATTCCTCACACGCAGTCAGCAGGCTGGAGCGCCTCAGGGGCAGCACGGACGCTCACTTGTAAGCCCCAAGGGCCTCCGGCCAACCAGAGCTCCGCTCGCAGAGCAGAGCGTGCATGTGCACCTCCCCAGAGCACGCAAAGCGCCGGCTCGGCCGGCCGCTTGCGCCGCCGGAGCGACGTGGAAGTGAAACGCGCGGGGCTGGGCCGGGGCCCCCGGAGAGCGGGCCGAGAAACTCGGCGGCTTTCTCTGGTTTAAAAACCAAACAAAGAAAAGAGCGAGGAGGGTGAGAGAAAGGGAGCGAAGAAGAGGAAAGAGGGAGGGGTTCTAAGCTAGACGGCTGGGGCCCTGAGGCCGGAGGGGAGGCTGCGGGACCGCAGCTCGGCTCGGAGGTCGGAGGCCGGGGCTTTCCCGTAATAACGGACGAAACTTCGGAGCCAATCAGACGTGGAGGAAAGAAAAAAAGGTACTGCCGGACTGAGGCATTTTTCTCGCTTCAGTGGGGAGCGCGCCGGGTGCAGCGACCTGGGAGCGCGAGGCCCCAGAGAGTAGCCCTGGATTCGGCCGCGTCTCCCAGGTGCCCGCGTAGGCCGGGCGGCCGGCGGGAAAGGAAGCACCTCCTCCCAGAACTCACGTACCGGATTTAAGCCATAACGTTCGCGCAATAAGCAAACATACATATTTTAAAGTGAATATTATTATTCCATTTTTTTCTATTTGAACTTTTCTTTGAGTGAACTGTCTTACAATAATTTAGTCTGTTTTCTGAAATCTCAATAGTCTTTTTCTTTAAATAGCTGACTAAATCATCGGGTGTTGCCCCAGTTCTGTCTGTAGACGGCTTGCTCTTAGAGAATTGTTTCTCTTGAGGGATCGCAGCCAAGGAGCAAGTCTGCATTTACGTTTTCTGCCTGTGGACTGCTACCTGAAATTATTTAAGTTATCTCCTCTGTTTATTAATATCTTTAAGGTATTTATGAGCAAACAGAATAATCATTCCCTAACCTCTGTCTCCATTCAGGTGGATAATGGAGCTCCCCCCCGACCCTGTTTGCACTCCAGTTTACTAGAAAAAGATATGTGAGAGCTGAGGGGGAAGAATGTGAGGAGTTCTTTCTCCGTAAGTAATCTTATTCATTAATTGACTCAAGAGATAATTATTGAGCACCTCTTGTATGCCAGGCACCGTGCCAGGCAGTAGGACTACAGGACTCACCATCTCTAAGGAAAGATAAAAACAAAACAGAAAGTACTGGTACTGTTCATGAATCTACCAATGTTCTGTTCTAGTTAACCTTCTGAGAAAATCTTTCCCCTCATACAAGGACAAATTTCTTAATGGACTGAAATCACATCTGTTTTCCAACCAAGCCAAATAGCTTTGATTTGGTAAAGATTGCCAGAAAGATTTTTGTAGTGAATAAGAGAACAAATCAACATGTTAACTCTACCCAGAAAAAGCTAGTGATAGTATTTTTTCTTTATTGGAGGTGAGGAGAGAGAAATAGTGCTCCCTACTATAAATCATATAATGAAATGATTTTTGTTGTTGTTGTTGTTAATAACTCAGGTGAGAAAACCGTTGTCACAGATAAAATTTGAAGTTAGCAAACCAGGAAGTACATCTCAGGATCCTTCTACCTGCTAACCTCTAAGTTACTATTAGTTGCTATATCATTTTAAAGCTATTTTAATATGTAAAATTTTTTTTATCAGTTGCCATATTTTCGAGCTTTGTATAGGAATAGTAAGAAAAAATAGATTTGGCCTTAGAAATCAAGGAGTCTATCTTTGTAGTTGGGGAACTGGGGAAACTAGTTTGCACAAAGCTAATAGTAATGAAATAAAGTGTTTTCCTAAGGAAAACACTTGAGATGAGATTGATGAAAGTGGGGGGAAGAAAAAAATGGGGACAGTGTGTTTCTTTTTTGCCAGGAAAAGTACCTCAAGTAAATAGTTCTCAGGAGGAGGCAGTAGCTACACCACAGAACCAAAGGTGGAAATTTCTGGAAAGTGCCCTTAGAAGTGACCTAGGATTGTGAGGGGTCGATCAGTTTGAAAGGAGTGATATCTTTTAAATAGAAGAGCAGAATTAATAATTTCCATGCCGAGTCCTACATGAAGTAGATCAATCACGTATAAAGTAAAAGAGAGGGGAATAGTTTTCACAGTTTCAGTTGAAAAGTAGTACAGTTGCAGGAAATTGGGGGTTGATGGAACTGCAACTTGCCCCTGGGCAAGGTTGAAGAAACTACCTTTGGGTGTCAAATGCAAATGAAATAGATTTTTTCTTTTCTTTTTTCTATCTTTTCCCTCTTGTATAAGGAAATGTTACCAAGTGTTGGAGGTGGGGTACGACTAAACATTACTTGGGGAGAGTGAAATTATATAACATCTACAGAGGAAAATTATCAATATCCATGAAAGATTTTAAGGGACATCTATTTTATTCAGCAATTGCTCCTCTAGAAATTATTCTGAAGATACATTTGCACATGTGCAAAATGGCCCATGTATAACCATAGCCACTGTAGCTTTGTAATAACAAGATATGAGACAATTTCAGTGGCCATAAATGAGGAGGGATTAATTAAATTATGAGGTTTCTCTAAAATTAATCATGTACAGCTATGGTCCAGAATGTAGCAGATCTAGCAAATATGTAATGATTTCCAAGATACACTGTTGAGTGAAATAAGAGAGGTACTGGATAATGTATGTAAAATGCTTCAAATTAAACTTTAGAAATATTTGTATGTGTGCTTGTATGTACATAGAATATTTCTGGAAAGACACACAAAACATTGTTGACTCTTGTCTCAAGGGAGGGAAGTAGATGTACTGAATACAATTTACTGCCAGTTTTAAAAGCAAATGTATGAACTATCTAATACTAGTAAAACAAATAACTAATAAAGCAAGTCAAGTACTGGTAGAAGGAAGTTGTTTCTTGAACTGACCACATTCTGTTTTGTAAGAATTCTGCAACTGTCAAAATTGCATTTACAGGAAGAGAAAAAAGAAAACTCCAGGGTAAGTCATTCAGTTAGTCCCTTATCTAAGCCTTAATTTCCTCATTTGTAAAATGGGTATGAGGGTGACTACTTTGCAGGCTTGTTGTCTGGATTAAACATAAAGAATATAAATTATTATGCATGCTAGCACGTGCACGCATGCACACACTTCTGGCTCAGGCTTCCAGTTTCCCCAAAGCAGTTCCCAAAGGAAGACCAAACGGGGCTTGAAGCAGGAAGAATTTAGGTATAACCAGGGCATTTTCTAACCAGCACGGGATTTAGCATTAGCAATAAGTCCCATCCCTTTGGATTTCATTCACTAAACAAACATTACATATCAAGTACTGTGCAGGCTGCTTGGGTACAGTGATGAGCAAGACAAAACTGTGCTTTAAAAAATATTATGCAGTTTATACATGAATGTGTCTGCATTCAAAAGATATAGAACAGAATTAATGTTTCCCTTTGCTGCTACTCTTTTCCCCAGAGGTAATTGCTGATATCCTCATAAAGTTGGGGGAAATACTTCATGACTTTGTTTGGTGCATGTTGTTTCCCCCCTTAAAATAGCATCACACAGTACATGCTGTTCTATAACTGTCTAAAATATCAATATGTCTTGGAGATTTTTGCAAAGAATCAGAAAGATTCTCCCTCATTCTTTTAAACTACTGTAGGTAACCTATTGTATGGATAAATGTACGATTTAGTTAATCATTCCCCTAATGATGGAAACTTAAGTCATTTTCTATTTTTTACTAGTATAAAATGGGCTATTAATGCTTGGTTATATATGTTACAAATGTTTTCTGCCAGCTTGTTGCTTGTATTATTACTTTATATATTGTATTATTTAGCTTACAGAATTTTAAAACTTTGATGGAAGCAAATGTATCATTTTTTTAAAAAGATGTCTTAACAACTTTGTTGTCTTAAGGCCTTTTACACACCCAAGATTATGAACACATTCTCCTACATTTTCTGTTAATGTTTGACATTGACATATTTTGTTCACCTGGACTTTCACTGTGTGTGAAGTTGTGGTAGGCAGTATAATGCCCTTACCCCCAAGATGTCCATGTCCTAATTCCTGGAAACTGTGACTATATTAAATTCAAAATGGAATGGAAAAATGGAATGAAGGTTTCAGATGGAATTAAGGTTGGTAATCAACAGACCTTGAGATGATGGTATATTAGTTTCCTATTGTTGCTACAAGTTCTGTTGCTTAAAACAACACACATTTATTCTCTTACAGTTCTGGATGTCAGAAAGCCAACATCAGTTTTCACTGAGCTAAAGTCAAAATGTTTTCAGGGCTGATTTTTTTCTGGAGTCTCTGAATGGAAAGTCCCTTTTCTTGTTTTTTTCATCTTCTAGTGTCCACTTGTATTCCTTGGTTTGGGGCCCCTTCCTTTATCTTTGAAGCATATCTCTCTAATCTCTGCTTCTGTCATATCTCCTTCACCTCTCTTTCATGAAATCTCCCTCAATCTCCCTATTATAAGAACACTTGTAAGTATATTTAGAGTTCACCCAGATAATCTAGGATAATCTCCCCATTTCAAAATCCTTAATTTAATTACATATGCAAAAGTCCCTTTTTCCATATATGGTAGCAATCATAGGTTCCAGGAACTCAGGCTTGGATATCTTTGGAGGACATTATTCACTCGGCCATGTGTGGAGAGATTATCCTAGATTATCCATATGGTCCCAATGTAATTATAATTCATATAAATTGAAGAGAGAGGCATAACAAAGAACCAGAGAGCTGGCAGTGTGAGAAAGACTTAATCCGATGGTGATGGCTCTGAAGATGAAAAAAGAGGGCAATAAGCCAAGGAATGTGGAAGGCCTCCAGAGAGTGGAAAAGGCAAGAAACAAATTATCCTACAGAGCCTCAGAAAGGAACACAGTCCTGTCAACACATTGATTTTAACCCATTTCAGAGTTTAATGTTAATAAGAACACTTAGCATGAGATTTATCCTCTTAGTAGTTTTTTAAGTATACAATACAGTATTGTTGACTATAGGATAGATACAGTGTTGTAGCGCAGATCTCTAGAACTTATTCATCTTGCTTAACTGAAACTTTATGCCTATTGATTAATAATTCACACAACCCCTCTCTCTGGCTCCTGGAAACCACCATTACACATTTTGATTCTATGAACTGGACTATTTTATTTTATTTATTTATTTATTTTTTGAACTGGACTATTTTAGATACCTTGTATAAATGAAATCATGCAATATTTGCCTTTCTGTGACTGGTTTATTTTACTTAGGATAATATCTTCAGGGTTCATCCATGTTGTCACATATTGCAGAGTTTCCTTCTTTTTAAAGGCTAAATAATAATCCATTGTATGTGTATACCACTATGACTTTATTCATCTGTTGATAGACATTCATGCTTTTTCACGCCTTGGCTATTGTGACTGGTGCTGTAATGGAGTGTAATGAACATGGGAGATTTCTTTGAGATCCTAGTTTCAATTCTTTTGGATAAATACCTAGAACTGGGATTGCTTGGTCATATGGTAGTTCTATTTTTATTTTTATTTTTTGGCTACACCGCACAGCATGCGGGATCTTAGTTCCTCGACCAGGGATCAAACCCATGCCCCCTGCATTGGAAATGCAGATTCTTAACCACCAGACCACCGGGGAAGTCCCAGTAGTTCTGTTTTTAATTTTTTGAGGAACCTCTATACTGTTAACCATAGTGGCTACACTATTTTGCTTTCCCACCAACAGTGCACAAGGGTTCCAATTTCTCCACATCCTAACCAACACTTGTGGTCTTTTCCTTTTTTTTTTTAAATAATAACCATCCTTACAGGAGTGAGGTGATATTTCATTGCGGCTTTGATTTGATTTGTATTTCCCTGATGGTTATAGACTGTGGAGCTTTTTTTTTTTTAAGAAGATGTTGGGGGTAGGAGTTTATTAATTTATTTAGTTTTGCTGAGTTGGGTCTTCGTTTCTGTGCAAGGGCTTTCTCTAGTTGTGGCAAGCGGGGGCCACTCTTCATCGCAGTGTGCGGGCCTTTCACTGTCGCGGCCTCTCTTGTTGCGGAGCACAGGCTCCAGATGCGCAGGCTCAGTAGTTGTGGCTCACGGGCCTAGTTGCTCCGTGGCATGTGGGATCCTCCCAGACCAGGGCTCGAACCCGTGTCCCCTGCATTAGCAGGCAGATTCTCAACCACTGTGCCACCAGTGAAGCCCCGAAGCATTTTCTCATATACCTGATAGCCATTTATATGTCTGCTTTGGAGAGATGCCTATTCAAGTCCTTAGCTCACTTTAAAATCAGGTTTTGGTTTTTGGCTGTTGAGTTGTAGGACTTCCTTACATATTTTGGATATTAACCCCTTATAAGTTACATAGTTTTCAACTGTTTTCTCTGAGTCCATAAATTGCCTTTTCACTCTGTTGTTTCTGTTGCTATAAAGGAGCTTTTTAGTTTGATGTAGTCCCAGTTGACTGTTTTGCTTTTGTTGCCTGGGCTGTTGTTGTCATATACAAAAAAATCATATTCAAGACCAATGAAGCTTTTCCCCAACATTTTCTTCTAGGAGATTTACACTTTCAGAATTCTTTAAATGTTAATCCATTTTGAGTTGATTTCTGTGTATGGTATAAGATAAGGGTATTATTTCATTCTTTAGCATATAGATATTCAGTTTTCCCAACACCATTTGTTGAAGAGATTATCCTTTCCCCATTGTGTATTCTTTGCACTTTTGTCAAAGATCAGTTGACCATGTATGCATATGTTTATTTCTGGGCTCTCTAGTCTGTTCCATTGGTCCAAATCTCTGTCTTTATGCCAGTAGTGTACTGTTTTGACTATTGTAGCTCTGTAATATATTTCGAAATCAGGAAGTGGAGTGCCTCCAGTTTTGCAAGATTGCTTTATCTATTCAGGTTTTTGGTGTTTCCACATGAGTTTTAGGATTGCTTTTTCTACTTCTGTGAAAAATGCTGTTGGAATTTTGATAGGGGTTACATAGAATCTGTAGATCACTTTGGGTAGTATGGACATTTTAACAATATTAATTCTTCAATCCATGAATATGGGATATCTTTCCATTTGTTTGTGTCTTTATCAACGTCTTATAGTTTTCAGTGCATGGGTCTTTCCCATCCTTGTTTAAATTTATTCCTAAATATGCTGTTGTTTTTTATGCTATTATGAACGAGATTGTTTCTTTAATTTTCTTTTCAGATAGTTCAGTGTTAGTATATAGAAATACAACTGATCTTTGTATGTTGATTTTGTATCCTGCAAATTTACTGAATTTATTAGTTCTAACAGTTTCTTGGTGTAGTCTTTTTTCTATATATAAGATATTGTCATTTGCAAACATGGAAAGTTTTACTTCTTTCTTTCCAACTTGGATGCCTTTTATTTCTTTTTCTTGCCTAAATGTTCTAGCTATAATTTCTAGTACTATGTTAAATAGAAGTAGCAAGAGCAGTTATCCTTGTCTGTTACTAATATTAAAGGAAAAGCTTTCAATTTTTTACCATTTAGTGTGAGGTTAGCTGTGGGCTTGTCATATATGGCTTTTATTATGTTGAGGTAATTTCCTTATATTCCTAGTTTTTTGAGAGTTTTTATCATAAAAGGGTATTTGAATTTTGTCAAATGCTTTTTGTTCATCTATTGAGATGATTGTGTAATTTTTATTCTATATTCTGGTATTGTGGTGTATCACATTTATTGATTTGTATATGTTGAACCAACATCTTTGCATCCCAGGGATAAATCCCACTTGGTCATGATCTACAGTCCTTTTAAAAAAAGCTGTTGAATTTGGTTTGCTAGTATTTTGTTTTTTGGTTTTTTTTGCATTTGTATTCATCTGGGATATTGGCCTGTAGTTTTCTTTTCTTGTAGTGTCTTTTTCTGGCTTTGGTATCAGGATAATGCTGACTTCATAAATGAATTTGGAAGTGTATACTTCTCTTCAAGTTTTTGGAAGAGCTTGAGACAGATTGGCATTAATTCTTTTAAAGTGTTTGGTAGAATTCATTAGTGAAGCCATCTGGTCCTGGGCTTTTCTTCCTTGGGAGATTTTTGATTATTGATTCAACCTTCATACAAGTTATAGGTCTGTTGAGACTTTTTTTTTTTTTTTTTTGGCTGTGCCATGCAGGTTGTGGGATCTCAGTTCCCTGACCAGGGACTGATCCCAGGCCATAGCAGTGAAAGCCCAGAATCCTAACCACTAGGCCACCAGGGAACTCCCTAGACTTTGTTTTTCTTTATGATTAGGTCTTGGTAGGTTGTATGTTTCTAGGAATTTATCCATTATTTCCAGATTATCCAGTTCGTTGGTGTATAATTGTTCATACTGGTCACTTATGATCTTTTTAATTTCTGTGGCATCGTTTTTAATGTCTTCTCTTTCGTTTTATTTTGTAACCTCTTTTTTTCTTAGTCTTTCTAAGAGTTTGTCAATTTTATTTATCTTTTCAAAATATCAGCTCTTAGTTTCATTGGTTTTTTTCACTTGTTTTTCTATTTCACTTACTTATGTTCTGATCTTTCTTATTCCCATCTTTTTTTATAACTGAAAGCTTAATTTATTCTTTTTCTAGCTTCTTGGAGTGTAAAGTTAGGTTGTTTGAGATTTTTTTTCTTTTTTAATGAAGCATTTATGACAATAAACTTCCCTGTTAGTACTGCTTTTGTTGAATCTCATATGTTTTGATATGTTGTGTTTTTGTTTATCTCGAGGTATTTTCAAATTTCCTTTTAAATCCAATTGTTGTTCAAGATTATTGTTGTTTAATTTCCACATCTGTTAATTTTTCCAGTTTTTTGTCTACTATTGACTGCTAGTTTCATTCCATTGTGGCCAGAAAAGATATTTGGTATAATTCCAATCTTCTTAAATTTGTTAAGACTTGTTTTGTAACCTAAATGTGAGCTATCCTGGAGAATGTTCCATGTGCACTTGAGAAGAATGTGCTCTGCTGCTGTTGGGTGGAATGTTCTATACAGTAAGTCCCCTACATACAAACGAGTTCTGTTCTGAGAGCACATTCATAAGTCCAATTTGTTTGTAAGTCCAACAAAGTTAGCCTAGGCACCCAACTAATACAATCAGCTATATAGTACTGTACTGTAATAGGTTTATAATACTTTTCACACATATAATGCATAAACAAAAAGTAATGAAGACATTTTAAATCTTACAGTACAGTACCTTGAAAAGTACAGTGTACAGTACAACAGCTGGCATACAGGGGCTGGCATTGAGTGAACAGGCAAGAAGAGTTACTGACTGGAGGAGGGAGAGGAGGTGGGAGATGGTAGAGCTGAAGGATCAACAACAATAGGAGATAGAGGGCAAGCTGCAGTTTTCACTCACACCTGACGATGGCACAGGTTCTGGTTCCTTGCTGGAATTAATTCTGTCTACCCTCTTGAAAAAATGAACCAGTGATGTCTGGGTGGTAGCTCTTTTTTTCTCATTATAGATGACATGGTAGCACTGGATTGCATTCTGAATGGCTGCTGCAACCTTCGTGTACTGTTCTATGTTCCGGTCCTATGCCTCAAAAACTAACAGTGCCTCCTCAAATAAAGAAAATCCCCTTGCCATTTCCTGCGTCGTGAATCTCTTCGGTTCTTCAGTTACTTCTTCTTTCTCTTGTCTCTCTTCGTCCTTTCTCTGGGCCTCCAGTTCCATCAGGTCTTCATTAGTAATCTCCTCATGTTGCACAGCAAGGAGTTCAATGAAGTCGTCCTCTTGCAGATCTAGCTGAAATAAAGATACTATACTACTGTACTCTGTACAGTACTGTACAGTAAAGTACACAGAAGCACAACTACTTGTAGAGGATGCATGCACATGACAATGTACGCCAGACAAGTGAACTAATTTACGTGATTGGACATGCGAACACACGTTCCCATCTTCGAAAGTTCACAACTCGAAGGTTTGTATGTAGGGGACTTACGCTGTATGTCTGTTAGGTCCATTTAGTCTATAGTTTTGTTCAAGTCCTCTGTTTCCTTTTTGATCTTCTGTCTGGATGTTCTATCCATTACTGAGAGTGGAGTCTCTTACCATTATTGTCTTGTCTTATATTGTTTATTTCTCCCTTCAAACTATCAATGTTTGCTTTATATATTTAGGTGCTCTGATGTGTGTAATATATATAATTCTTATATCTTGTTGGGTAGATTGGCACTTTTATCAGTATAACGTCCTTCTGTCTCTTATGACAATTTTTGACTTATAATCTATTTTGTGTGATATAAGTATAGCCAACCCTGCTCTATTTTGGTTACTATTTCTGTGGAATATCTTTTTCCATCCCTTCACTTTCAACCTGTGTGTCCTTTTTATTTTTTACTTTATTTTATTTTATTTTATTCATTTATTTATTTTTGGCTGTGTTGGGTCTTCGTTTCTGTGTGAGGGCTTTCTTCAGTTGCGGCAAGCGGGGGCCACTCTTCATCGCGGTGCGCGAGCCTCTCACTATCGCGGCCTCTCTTGTTGCGGAGCACAGGCTCCAGACGCGCAGGCTCAGTAGTTGTGGCTCACGGGCCTAGTTGCTCTGCAGCATGTGCGATCTTCCCGGACCAGGGCTCGAACCCGTGTCCCCTGCATTGGCAGCCAGATTCTCAACCACTGCGCCACCAGGGAAGCCCATGTGTGTCCTTTTTAGACAGCATATAGTTGAGTCTTGTTTTTTTAATTCGTTCAGCCACTCTTTGTCTTTTGACTAACGAGTTTAATATTTTTTCATTTAATGTTAATTACTGACAGAAAAAGATTTACTGTTACCATTGAGTTCATTGTCTTGTTAGGTTTTTTGGTGTTTTTTGGTTTTTTTTTTTGTTTGCTTTTTGCTCTGAAAGATCCTTTTGTGAATCATGGTGGAATTACCTATACCAGATATTTTAAAGATGTAGAACTTTATAATCGTGAGGTGATTTCAGTGAACAAGAAAAGCTTTCCAAAGTGAACTTAGCCAAAATTGTATTTAATCTTCCTTAAATATAGACACATTTTAGTTATTGGGGAGAAAGTCTGTTGAAATATAACAGGAAGTATTCGGATCCCTCTCTACTCCTCCTCCACCCTGTCCCCTATAGCTTCACATAGCCCAGAATCCATTTACTTTTGTTCCAATAGCCATTATACTTTATATTCTTTTAAAGTGGAAGCTTTGAAGTTGTAATAAATGTATCATACTACTCAGTTTGTTCAATTCAGTAAGCATTCATAGAGTATTAGGCATCCCTCTAGGTTAGGTACCAGAGAGCAGTAGCTTTCAAACATTTTATAGCATGAAAAAAAAACCCATTTTATACTGTGACTCACAGTAACAAGTATCAATATGGTTAACATTGTAACCCACCATGTCATTTGTGTGCGCCTATACTCATAACTGAAACAAGTGTCATAAAATAACACTTATTGGTATTATGGGAGATATACTTTGATATTTACTATTCTATTTTTTTCTTTTTAAAAACTTTTTATTGAAGTATAGTTGATTTACAATGTTGTGTTAATTTCTGCTATACAGCATTGTGACTCAATTATACATATATATTTTTTTCATATTTTTTTCCGTTATGGTTTATCACAGGATATTGAATATAGTTCCCTGTGCTATACAGTAGGACCTTGTTGTTTATCCATCCTGTATATAATAGTTTGCATCTGCTAATCCCAAACTCCCAATACTTCCCTCCCACATCCCCCCTCCCTCTTGGCAACCACAAGTTTGTTCTCTATGTCTGTGAGTCTCTTTCTGTTCCATAGATATGTTCATTTGTGTCCTGTTTTAGATTCCACATATAAGTGATATAATATGGCATTTGTCTTTTTCTGACTTACTTCACTTAGTATGATAATCTCTAGGTCCGTTCATGTTGCTGCAGATGGCATTATTTCATTCTTTTTAATGGTTGAGTAATATTCCATTGTGTGTATATATACATATATACACACATATCACATCTTCTTTATCCATTCATCTGTCGATGGACATTTAGGTTGTTTCCATGTCTTGGCTATTGTAAATAGTGCTGCTATGAACATAGTTTCCAGAGGATGCCCTCCACCGGTGGGTGTTTGAGGTGGTGGAGGCTCTGCAGGAGCATCCTTGGCACCCCAGCCAGATCCTCATTCGCTACAGCTGGGAGCTCATCGTCATCTGGGACCTGCAGGGCAGCCGCGTGCTCTGTCATTGCCTCAGCAGCCAGCAACAGGAGAATATCTGCTGGCAGTGGGATGGTCATCTGATAGCTGCCATTCTGACAGCAGCTACTGCCAGTGGCCCCTGTCCGGTGATACCCAGCAGCCAGAGCCCCTGCACAGCTGTGTGCCTTTTGGTCCTTTTCCTTGCAAAGCTATTACCAACATCTTCTGGCTGACCACCAAGCAGGGGTTGCCCTTCACCATCTTCAAGGGTGGCATGCTGTGGGCTGGCTATGGGGACTGCCACTGCATCTCGGTGGTCCACAACAGCCAGCAGACAGCCTCTGACTTCATCTCCCGAGTCGTCGACTTTACTCTTCTCGTTGAGATGGACTGTGCGGCTGCCTTTGATGACCCCTACACTCAGGTGGTGTTGGCTGAGGAGGAGCTGGTGGTGATTCACCTGCAGACGGCCGGTTGGCTGCAGATTTAGCCTCCCTACCTGGCCTCCCTGAACTGCTCTGCCATCACCTGCTCCCACCAAGTCTCCAACATCCTCCTGAAGCTGTGGGAGCACATCATCACTGCTGGCAGCTGGCAGAACACACACTTCTCCACCGTGGAGTGGCCCATAACTCACGGGGCATGAGGACAGCATGGTGAGGTTCTGGGATGCCTGTGGCATGTGCTTGCTGCTGCTCTACAAACTCAGCACTGTACAGGTGTTCCTCACCAACACAGACCCCAGTGAGAACCTCACTGCCCAGGGCGAGGATGAGTGGTCCCTGCTCTGTAAGGTGGGCTCCTTTGACCCCCACAGTGATGATCTTCAGCTGGGCATCCAGAAGATTTTCCTCTGCAAATACAGTGGCTACTTGGTTGTGGCCACCACGGCAGGGCAGGTGAGGGTGCTGGAGCTAAATGATGAGGAGGTGGAGCATTCCATGGAGCAGGTGGAGGCTGACCTGCTGCAGGACCAGGAAGGCTACCGCTGGAAGGGGCAGGAACGCCTGTGTGCCTGCCCGGGGCCTGTGTGCTTTGAGCCTGGCTTTCAGCCCTTCGTATTGGTGCAGTGCCAGCCCCTGGTTGTGGTCACCTTCTTGGCCCTGCACTCCCAGTGGCACTTCGTGGCCTTCGGCACCAGCCACGGCTTCAGCCTCTTTGACCACCGGCAGTAGCAGCAGGTCTTTGTCAAGTGCACACACCTCAGTGATCAGCTAGCCTTGGAGGGCCCACTGTCCCATGTGAAGTCCCTAAAGACGTCTCTGTGCCAGTCCTTCCGCTGGACACTTTGCAGCCGGGTGTCCAAAAGGTAGCAGTGGCCCGCTGGCCCTCCAGGAGATGTGCAGGAGGGGAGCACCAGGCAGAGCAGACCCACATGCAGAACATGGAGCTGGTGCCCGTGCAGTGCAAGATGGAGGCCCACTCGGCAGCAGACACCTTCATGGGCTTAGTCCGGACCCTCTACTTGACTGACATCTACCTGAGGGACAACTCTCGCCTCTGCCTCTTGCTGTGGGCTGGCACCAATGGTAGTACCGTCTTTGCCTTTGCCTTGTGCATGACACCCGAGGAGCACAGAATGGATGAGCCGGTGTGAGCGGAGCAGGCCAAGGAGATCCAGCTGATGCCTGGTGGGCATCCTGGTACTGGACGGACACAGTGTGCCCCTTCTCAAGTCCCTGGAAGTGGCCCATGACCTGTCAAAGAGCCTGGACATTCAGGGAAGCCACCAGCTGTTCGTTGGGTCAGAAGAACAGTTCAAGGTGTTTCACGCTGCCCAAGGTCAGTGCCAGGCTGAAGCTGAAGCTAACCACCCTAGAGGGCTTGCGGGTGCAGTGAGTCACTGTGGCCTGCTTCCGCAGCTGTCGAGCTGAGGACTATAGGGAACATCACCTGGCTGTCATCACCAACATGGGTGATGTCCAGGTGGTCTCACTGCCCCTGCTCAAGCCCCAGGTTCATTATAGCTACTTCTGCTAAGTGGATGTCAGCAGCATTGCTTTCTGCATCTTCACCAAATATGGCCAAGGTTTCTACCTGATCTCACCCTCCAAATTTGAGCACTCCTCTCTCTCCACCAAGTGGCTGGTTGAGCCCCAGTGTCTGGTGGATTCAGCAGAAGCAAAGAACTACAGCTGCCCCCGCAATGGATTGGGCCCTGAGAAGGCCTTGGGTGGAGCCAGGAACTCAGCCAAGGTGATGGAGAGGAGAGGAGGTTAGCCTGAGATGGAGCATGCTCTGCTCAGTGATGAGAGGGTCCTGAAGGAGATCCAGAGCACGCTGGAGCGAGACCAAGGGCACTGTGGCAATTGGCCATTCTTAGCAAGTGGGTTACAGCCTCAGCAATGGGGAGGATGCTCCTGAGTTGCTGTCACTCTATCTCCTTCTGCAGTGGAGTGAGTGGTAGGGGCATCCAGGCGTCATGATAAGCACACACTACTGAGGCCTCTTCCTTGGGGTACCACCCCACCTAGAGAGGCCCATGCACTGGGCCATGCAGGGGGTAGGGGGACCCCCATTTTCCACCCTGCTGCTGCTCCTGGCCTCGGGAGAGGAGACACCCCAGGTCCTTGGGGCTATCCCTTCCTGGGCCTTGACTATCTTGGTCCTTTTGTCAATGTTGCACAGTTTTTAAACCCCCACTCCCCCCTTTTTGTTAGTCTTTTAATTATTTTGTCTGCCTTTTCCTCTCTTGATGTCTTCCTTTGTGTTTTGTTGTTTTTTCGTATAGCTGTGCCTTGATTCTTCTCTTTCTTCTGTGTAGTTTCTGTAGGTCCTTCCTTCCTTCCTTCCTTCATTGGGTCTTCTTTGCTGTGTGTGGGCTTTCTCTAGTTGTGGTGAGCAGTGGCTGCTCTTCATTGTGGTGCATGGGCTTCTCATTGAGGTGGCTTCTCCTGTTGCAGAACATGGGGTCTAGGCGTGTGGGCTTCAGTAGTTGTGGCTCGCGGGCTCTAGGGGACAGGCTCAGTACTTGAGGCGCAGGGGCTTAGTTGCTCTGTGGCATGTGGGATTTTCTCAGACCAGGGCTCGAACCCGTGTCCCCTGTATTGGCATGAGGATTTTTAACCACTATGCCACCAGGGAAGTCTGTATTTTTCTTTTTTATTGTGGTAAAATATACATAATGTGATATCTACCATCTTAGCCATTTTTAAGTACAGTTCAGTGGTGTTAAATACATTCACATAACTTTTTCATCTTGTAAAACTGAAACTCTATACCCATTAAACAATGACTCCCCATTCTCCTCTCCCCTCAACCCCTGGCAACCACCTTTCTACTTTCTGTCTGTATAATATTGACTGCTCTAAGTACCTCATGTAAATGGAATCATACAGTATTTATCTTTTTATGACTGGCTTATTTCACTTAGCATAATGTCCTCAAGGTTCACCCATATTATAGTATATTGCAGAATTTCCTTCAAGACTGAATAATGTTCCATTGTATGTATATATGACATTTTGCTTATTCATCTATCCATGGACACATGGGTTGCTTTCACATTTTAGCTATTGTGAATAATGGTGCTAGTGTACAGATACCTCTTTGAGACCCTACTTTCCATTCTTTTGGGTATATACTCAGAAGTGAAATTGTTGGATCATATGGTATTTCTATTTTTAATTTTTTTAGGAACTGCCATGCAATTTTCCACAGCCACTGTGCCAATTTACATTCTTTTTTTTTTTTTTTTTTGCGGTATGCGGGCCTCTCACCGTTGTGGCCTCTCCCGTTGCGGAGCACAGGCTCCGGACGCACAGCCTCAGCAGCCATGGTTCACGGGCCCAGCCGCTCCGTGGCATGTGGGATCCTCCCGGACCGGGGCACGAACCCATGTCCCCTGCATCGGCAGGTGGACTCTCAACTACTGCGCCACCAGGGAAGTCCCCCAATTTACATTCTTATCGGTAGTGCATAAGGGTTCCAATGTTTCCACATCCTCACTGGCACTTGTTTTCTGTTTTTTGACAGTAGCAATCCTAATGGGTATAAGGCTGTAGGTATTTTTTTACATGGTTACGTTGAGGCTTACATACAATATCTTAGAACTGTAACAGTCTATTTTCAGACTGATAACAACTTAAGTTCAATCACCTACAAAACCTCTACATTTTAAGTCCCCCACACACTTTATATTATTGTTGTCACATTTTACATCTGTTCATATTTGTATCTTTTTTTTTTTTTGCGGTACGCGGGCCTCTCACTGCTGTGGCCTCTCCCGTTGCGGAGCACAGGCTCTGGACGCGCAGGCTCAGTGGCCATGGCTCACGGGCTTAGCTGCTCCGCGGCATGTGGGATCTTCCCGGACTGGGGCATGAACTCGTGTCCCCTGCATCGGCAGGCAGATTCTCAACCACTGCGCCACCAGAGAAGCCCCCCATATTTGTATCTTTTAACATATTTTAAAATTATAGTTTTTTTCTTTAACTTTTATACTAGAATTAAAAGTGACTTACTCATCATGATTAAAATATTACAGTATTCAGTATTTGTCTACATGTTTACCTTTTTTTTTTTAACATCTTTATTGGGGTATAATTGCTTTACAATGGTGTGTTAGTTTCTGCTTTATAACAAAGTGAATCAGTTATACATATACATATGTTCCCATATGTCTTCCCTCTTGTGTCTCCCTCCCTCCCACCCTCCCTATCCCAACCCTCCAGGCTGTCACAAAGCACCGAGCCAATATCCCTGTGCCATGCTGCTGCTTCCCACTAGCTATCTACCTTACTACGTTTGTTAGTGTGTATATGTCCGTGACTCTCTCTCGCCCTGTCACAGCTCACCCTTCCCCCTCCCCATATCCTCAAGTCCATTCTCCAGTAGGTCTGCGTCTTTATTCCTGTCTTACCCCTAGGTTCTTCACGACATTTTTTTTTCTTAAATTCCATATATATGTGTTAGCATACAGTATTTGTCTTTTTCTTTCTGACTTACTTCACTCTGTATGACAGACTCTAGGTCTATCCACCTCATTACAAATAGCTCAATTTCGTTTCTTTTTATGGCTGAGTAATATTCCATTGTATATATGTGCCACATCTTCTTTATCCATTCATCCGATGATGGGCACTTAGGTTGTTTCCATCTCCGGGCTATTGTAAATAGAGCTGCAATGAACATTTTGGTACATGACTCTTTGAATTTTGGTTTTCTCAGGGTATATATGCCCAGTAGTGGGATTGCTGGGTCATATGGTAGTTCTATTTGTAGTTTTTTAAGGAACCTCCATACTGTTCTCCATAGTGGCTGAACCAATTCACATTCCCACCAGCAGTGCAAGAGGGTTCCCTTTTCTCCACACACTCTCCAGTATTTATTGTTTCTAGATTTTTTGATGATGGCCATTCTGACTGGTGTGAGATGATATCTCATTCTAGTTTTGATTTGCATTTCTCTAATGATTAATGATGTTGAGCATTCTTTCATGTGTTTGTTGGCAGTCTGTATATCTTCTTTGGAGAAATGTCTATTTAGGTCTTCTGCCCATTTTTGGATTGGGTTGTTTGTTTTTTTGTTATTGAGCTGCATGAGCTGCTTGTAAATTTTGGAGATTAATCATTTGTCAGTTGCTTCATTTGCAAATATTTTCTCCCATTCTGAGGGTTGTCTTTTGGTCTTGTTTATGGTTTCCTTTGCTGTGCAAAAGCTTTGAAGTTTCATTAGGTCCCATTTGTTTATTTTTGTTTTTATTTCCATTACTCTAGGAGGTGGGTCAGAAAGGATCTTGCTGTGATTTATGTCATAGAGTGTTCTGCCTATGTTTTCCTCTAAGAGTTTGATAGTTTCTGGCCTTACATTTAGGTCTTTAATCCATTTTGAGCTTATTTTTGTGTATGGTGTTAGGGAGTGATCTAATCTCATACTTTTACATGTACCTGTCCAGTTTTCCCAGCACCACTTATTGAAGAGGCTGTCCTTTCTCCACTGTACGTTCCTGCCTCCTTTATCAAAGATAAGGTGTCCATATGTGCGTGGGTTTATCTCTGGGCTTTCTATCCTGTTCCATTGATCTATCTTTGTGTTTTTGTGCCAGTACCGTACTGTCTTGATTACTGTAGCTTTGTAGTATACATGTTTACCTTTAAACAACAAATTTCATATTACTAGTCAAAGACACCATCTCGACTCTCCTCCAGGTGGCTAGATTCTGTTGGACCTGCCAGAGCTCCAACATGAGCAAGAGAGAAGCCAGTCCTTTGAGGAGCCCCATCAGAAAAGCTGGGGAGGGTGAAATAGGTAAAGGGGATTAACTGAATGGTGATGGAGGGAAACTAAATTTTTGGTAGTAAGCATGCTGTAGTGTATACAGAATTAAAAATATAATGTTGTACACATGAAACTTATATAATATTATAAATCAACATTACCTCAATGAAATAAATTTTAGAATATATCAGTCCATCAATTATAGAAAACGTAATAGAGCAATGCAAGTTGTTAATAATAGGGGGAACTGTGTGTGTGTGGCAGGAAATAGGAGGAAGTATATGAGAACTTGGTAATTTTAACTTATTTTTCATGAACTTAAAACAGTTCTAAAAAATAGTCTATAATTTAAAAAATATTTTAAATTATGATCATCTACTACTTTTGTAATCAGCAAAGAATCAGCAAGAAAAGAATACATATTGTTTTTTTGAAGGAGTCAGTATTATGTGTGTTTGGAATTTAGGAATGTGTAAATAGGGAGCTCTGGGACACCACCTTTAGTCATGTACATAGGGAACTAAGAAATGCCAGTTTCTGAAGAGAGAGACTACATCATTTATGTTTAGTAATCAAAGGTGAATGGCCATGTGGCTCAGAGAAAGAGGGAGAGCTTGAGAGAATGGCTGCTTTTGTTCTGATGGCTTTCTTTTTCCTAGTTTTTGTATCCTTTTAATTAACTTCACTTTTTGCCTAATCTCTAAAACATCACCCTGCCCCTGAAAATGTCTTTTTTTGAGAATCTTCCCAAAGGGACAAGAAAGCCAGCTTAGTCATCCCCAGCATCTGTAAAATGGAGGCATGAGCTTTATATACTCAGTCATTGTAATAAAACTCCACCATCACTTAAATAGCTGTGGGATCTGCTCCCACTGAAGTTGATCTATAGTAAAAATGAGGAAGAGTGCCCTGTCTTTAAGGCAACTACAATCTGGTAGGGGAGACAAGGCATGAATTCTTGAGAAGTCTATGCAGGCAACAAGTCACCATCTATAACCAACTGACAGCTGTGTACTACATGCTGAGTAACTGACATAGATGACAGTGCTACATACTTCGAGGAAGGAAATAGCACTGTTTTGAGTCATGGTGACAGTACTGACTATGAGGGAGAGCTGTAATCACTAAAACTAAATTTATGAGTAAATGATTCTACACAGCAAACTACACAGAAACATCCACTGCATTTGTCGATTATTGTTTTAATTCTTAGTGAGAAACTGAAACCGACATCAATCTGTCTACAAGTAACTTAGGTATTTTAACATATTCACTAAGTTCTTGTTCTTTTTTTTTTTAATTGTGAAGCCTAACATACATACAGCAAAATGCATAAAATATAAACATTCAGTTTCACAAATAATTACAGAGTAAACACCTGTATTCCAACCAACTAGGTCAAGAAATAGGCTATTTTGAGTTCCACAAGTCTCCGGAATGTCTTTTCTTGATCACAAGCTCTCCCTTTTCCCTAAATGTAACCTCTGTATTGACCTTTGTAATAGTTACTTCCTTGTTTTTCTTTATAGTTTTCCACCTATATATTCATCCCTAAAAATGTTGTTTTATTTCTCCTATTTTTATCTTTATATATATATATAGAATCATGCTATATGTATTTTTTGTTTTTTCTTTTGCCCAACATTATGGTTTTTTTGAGATGCATCATGCTGTTTTCACTCTCCAATAGTGTTCCATTGTATGGATATACTAAAATTTATCCTTGCAGAGTCAAGGTAGAGTAATAGGAGGATGTGGAATTCGCGTCTCCGCACAACTAGGGCACCTGCCAGGCACCAGTGGGGGACCACGGACACCTAAGGGGATGGGAGGAACCCCCAGTTACCGGCTTGCGGGATCTTGGTTTGCAGGCTGGAGGTTGGGCCCAAGCTCCTGTGGTGGGAGCTCCGAGTCCAAACTGCTGGACTAACAGAGAACCTCAGACACCAGAGAATATTAATAAGAGTGAGGCATCCCAGAGCTTCTCATCTCAGTACCAAGACCCGACTCTATCCACCTGCCTGCAAACTCCAGTGCTGGACGTCTCAGGCCAAACAACCAGTAAGACAGGAATACAGCACCACCAGTCAAAAAAAAAAAAAAGAAATGACAAAAAAATATGTTACAGGTAAAAACCTACAAGATCAAATAAATGAAGACAAAATAGGCAACCTACCTGAAAAAAAATTCAGAGTAATGATAGTAAAGATGATACAAAATCTCGGAAACAGAATGGAGAAAATACAAGAAACATTTAACAAGGATCTAGAAGAACTACAGAGCAAATAAACAGTGATGACCAACACAGTTACCGAAGTTAAAAATACTCCAGAAGGAATCAATAGCAGAATAACTGAGGCAGAAGAACAGGTAAGTGACCTGGAAGATAAAATAGTGGAAATAACTACCACAGAGCAGAATAAAGAAAAAAGAATGAAAAGAATTGAGGACAGTCTCAGACACATCTGGGACAACGTTTAATGCACCAATGTTCGAATTATAGGGGTTCCAGACGGAGAGAAAAAGAAAGGGTCTGGGAAAATATTTGAAGAGATTATAGTCGAAAACTTCCCTAATATAGGAAAGGAAATAGTCAAGTCCAGGAAGCACAGAGAGTACCATACAGGGTAAACCCAAAGAGAAACACATCAAGACACATATTAATCAAATTAATAAAAATTAAATACAAAGAAAAATATTAAAAGCAGCACGGGAAAAGCAACAAATAACATGCAAGGGAATCCCCATAAGGTTAACAGGTGATCTTTCAGCAGAAACTCTGCAAGCCAGAAGGGAGTGACAGGACATATATAAAGTGATGAAAGGGAAAAACTTAGCAACCAAGATTACCAAGCAAGGATCTCATTCAGATTCGATGGAGAAAATAAAACCTTTACAGATAAGCAAAAGTTAAGAGAATTCAGCACCACCAAACCAGCTTTTCAACAAATGCTAAAGGAACTTCTCTAGGCAGGAAACACAAGAGACCTACAGAAACCCAAAACAATTAAGAAAATGGTAATAGGAACATACATATCAGTAATTACCTTAAATGTAAATGGATTAAATGCTCCAACCAAAAGACATAGACGGGCCAAATGGATACAAAAACAAGACCCGTATATAAGCTGTCTATAAGAGACCCACTTCAGACCTAGGGACACATACAGACTGAAAGTGAGGGGATGGAAAAAGATATCCCATGCAAATGAAAATCAAAAGAAAGCTGGAGTAGCAATTCTCATATCAGACAAAATAGACTTTAAAATAAAGACTATTACAAGAGACAAAGAAGAACACTACATAATGATCAAGGGATCCATCCAAGAAGAATATATAACAGTTATAAATATTTATGCACCCAACATAGGAGCACCTCAATACATAAGGCAAATGCTAACAGCCATAACAGGGGAAATTGATAGTAACACAATCATAGTAGGGGACTTTAACACCCCACTTTCACCAATGGACAGATCATCCGAAATGAAAGTAAATAAGGAAACACAAGTTTTAAATGATACATTAAACAAGATGGACTTAATTGATATTTATAGGACATTCCATCCAAAAACAACAGAATACACTTTCTTCTCAAGTGCTCATGGAACATTCTCCAGGATAGACCATATCTTGGGTCACAAATCAAGACTTGGTAAATTTAAGAAAATTGAATCATATCAAGTATGTTTTCCGACCACAGCTCTATGAGACTAGATATCAGTTACAGGAAAAAAAACTGTAAAAAATACAAACACATGGAAGCTAAACAATACACTACTAAATAACCAAGAGATCACTGAAGAAATCAAAGAGGAAATTAAAAACTACCTAGAAACAAATGGCAATGAAAACACAATGACCCAAATCCTATGGGATGCAGCAAAAGCAGTTCTAAGAGGGAAGATTATAGCAGTACAATCCTACCTCAAGAAACAAGAAAAATCTCAAACAACCTAACCTTACACCTAAAGCAGTTAGAGAAAGAAGAATAAAAAAAACCTCCAAACTTAAAAGAAGGAAAGAAATCATAAAGATCAGATCAGAAATAAATGAAAAAGAAATGAAGAAAACAGTAGCAAAGATCAATAAAACTAAAAGCTTGTTCTTTGAGAAGATAAGCAAAATTGATAAAACATTAGCCAGACTCATCAAGAAAAAAAGGAGAAGACTGAAATCAACAGAATTAGAAATGCAAAAGGAGAAGTAATAACTGACACTGCAGAAATACAAAGGATCATGAGTGATTACTACAAACAACCATATGCCAATAAAATGGACAGCCTGGAAGAAATGGACAAATTCTTAGAAATGCACAACGTTCCAAGACTGAACCAGGAAGAAATAGAAAATATAAACAGACTGATCACAAGCACTGAAATTGAAACTGTGATTAAAAACCTTACAACAACAACAACAAAAAAAAACCTTCCAACAAACAAAAGCCCAGGACCAGATGGCTTCACAGGCAAATTCTGTCAAACATTTAGAGAAGAGCTAACACCTCTCCTTCTCAAACTCTTCCAAAATATAGCAGAGGGAGGAACACTCCCAAACTCATTCCACGAGGCCACCATCACCTTGATACCAAAACCAGGCAAGGATGTCACAGAGAAAGAAAACTACTGATGAACATAAATGCAAAAATCCTCAACAAAATACTAGCAAACAGAATCCAACAGCACATTAAAAGGGTCATACACCCTGATCAAGTGGGGTTTATCCCAGGAATGCAAGGATTCTTCAATGTATGCAAATCAATCAATGTGATAAACCATATTAACAAATTGAAGGAGAAAAAACATATGATAATCTCAATAGATGCAGAAAAAGCTTTTGACAAAATTCAATGCCCATTTATGATAAAAACTCTCCAGAAGGTAGGCATAGAGGGAACCTACCTCAACATAATAAAGGCCATACATGACACACCCACAGCCAACATTGTTCTCAGTGGTGAAAAACAGAAACCATTTCCACTAAGATCAGGAAGAAGACAAGGTTTCCCACTCTCACCACTATTATTCAACATAGTTTTGGAAGTTTTAGCCACAGCAATCAGAGAATAAAAAGAAATAAAAGGAATCCAAAAAGGAAAAGAAGAAGTAAAGCTGTCACTGTTTGCAGATGACATGATACTATACATAGAGAAACCTAAAGATGCTACCAGAAAACTACTAGAGCTAGTTAATGAATGTGGTAAAGTAGCAGGATACAAAATTAATGCACAGAAATCTCTTGCATTCCTATACGCTAATGATGAAACATCTGAAAGAGAAATTAAGGAAACACTCCCATTTACCATTGCAACAAAATGAATAAAATACCTAGGAATAAACCTACCTAAGGAGACAGAAGACCTGTTTGCAGAAAACTATAAGACACTGGTGAAAGAAATTAAAGATGATACAAACAGATAGAGAGATATACCCTGTTCTTGAATTGGAAGAATCAACATTGTGAAAATGACGATACTACCCAAGGCAATCTACAGATTCAGTGCAATCCCTATCAAGCTACCAACGGCATTTTTCACACAACTAGAACAAAAAAATGCACAATTTGTATGGAGACACAAAAGACCCTGAATTGCCAAAGCAATCTTCAGAAAGAAGAACTGAGCTGGAGAAATCAGGCTCCTGGACTTCAGACTATACTACAAAGGCTACAAAACCGTATGGTACCGGCACAAAAACAGAAATATATATCAATGGAACAGGATAGAAAGCCCAGAGGTAAACCCATGTACCTATGGTCAACTAATCTATGACAGAGGAGGCAAGGATATACACTGGAGAAAAGAGACTCTCTTCAATAAATGGTGCTGGGAAAACTGGACAGCTACGTGTAAAAGAATGAAATTAGAACACTCCCTATCACCGTACACAAAAATAAACTCAAAATGGATTAAAGACCTAAATGTAAGGCCAGCACTATAAAACTCTTAGAGGAAAACATAGGTAGAACACTCTATGACATAAATCACAGCACAATCCTTTTTGACCCACGTTGTAGAGAAATGGAAATAAAAACAAAAATAAACAAATGGGACCTAATGAAACTTAAAAACTTTTGCACTGCAAATGAAACCATAAACAAGACAAAAAGACAACCTTCAGAATGAGAGAAGATATTTGCAAACAAAGCAACTGACAAAGGATTAATCTCCAAAATATACAAGCAGCTCATGCAGCTCAATATCAAAAAATCAAACAACACAATGCAAAAATGGGCGGAAGACCTAAATAGACATTTCTCCAAAGAAGATATACAGATTGCCAACAAATACATGAAAAGATGAATGCAAATGAAAACTACAGTGAGGTGTCACCTCACACTGGTCAGAATAGCCATCATCAAAAAATCTACAAACAATAAATGCTGGAGAGGGTGTGGAGAAAAGGGAACCCTCTTGCACTGTTGGTGGGAATGTAAATTGATACAGCTACTATGGAGAACAGTATGGAGGTTCCTTAAAAAATAAAAATAGAACTACCATATGATCCAGCAATCCCACTACTGGGTGTATACCCTGAGAAAACCACAATTCAAAAAGAGTCATGTACCACAATGTTCATTGCAGCACTCTTTACAATAGCCAGGACATGGAAGCAACCTAAGTGTCCTTCGACAGATGAATGGATAAAGAAGATGTGGAACATATATACAATGGAATATTACTCAGCCATAAAAAGAAATGAAATGGAGTTATTTGTAGTGAGTTGGATGGACCTAGAGTCTGTCATACAGAGTGAGGTAAGTCAGAAAGAGAAAAACAAATACCATATGGTAATACACATGTATGGAATCTAAAAAACAAAAAAAGGTTCTGATGAACCTAGGAGCAGGACAGGAATAAAGACGCAGACATAGAAAATGGACTTGAGGACACGGGGAGAGGGAAGTGTAAGCTGGGACAAAGTGAGAGAGTACCATTGACATATATATAGTACCAAATGTAAAATGGCTAGTGGGAAGCAGCTGCATAGCACAGAGAGATCAGCTCGGTGCTTTGTGACCACCTGGAGGGGTGGGATAAGGAGGGTGGGAGGGAGATGCAATAGGGAGAGGATATGGGGATATACGTATGCATATAGCTGATTCACTTTGTTATACAGCAGAAACTAACAGAACATTGTGAAGCAATTATATTCCAATAAAGATGTTAAAAAATAAATATTTAAACAAAAATTTATCCTTTTGTTGATGTGCATTTGAGTTTTTCTTCAGTTTTGGACTTTACACCCATTGTTGCTAGAAGACATTCTTGTAAACATATCCTGGAACACGAGTACCCAAGCTTATAATATCTGAAGTCTTTGTGATTCTCTTTCTGTGTCTCTAGTTTCTATTACATAGAATCTTTCTTTATCTCTGTACTTACTTACCTTTGTAAACTGATTATACTCCTTGAAAATCTTTTGTAAAAATAATTTGAGTTCTGGTATTAAGGTGCTTGCCTCCAAGGAAGGCTGTATTTATTTTTCCAGGCAACATTGGACAGTTTAGTACAGAACTAATTTAAACCAAATTTCTGGCTTGAGTTCCATGGCCAGTTCAGGCAATGTGACCCTAGGTTGCAAATCTCTGGATAGGCCAGTTTATTTCTAGTTCCTCTGTACCTTGAAAGTGTAACCTCTTGAGTACTCTAAACTGGAGAAACATGGAGAAAGTCTCGTGTTAGACACTGAAACTTGAGGAGGTCTTGGCTTTTATTTCTAGTCCCCTAATTTTGCAGGGGCATTAAGACAACCGTGAATTTTCTCTGATCAGCAAGTGTCCTCAGGACAAAACAAGCTTTTGTGGTTGCTTATCTCTCTAGGTTCCTACTTTCCCATTAGTCTTTGTCCGGTAATTCCCTACTAGTTTTTTAGCTCTCCAATGCGTTTTAAATGGTTTTAAATCTTTTAATTCAGACTCCTTAGCTGCTTTCTTGTAGGAGCATTACTTCAAGTTACCCAGCTCACACTCTCTGGAAACAAAAGTTCCAGGCTAAGTCATTATGAGGTAATTCTAGAACCTGCTACAGAGAATAGGGTAAAACTGGATTTGGCTTTCTGCAATCTTGGCATGTAGTGCACAACTTTACTAGCCAATGTTCTTGCCTTTTATTAGATTCCGGTCTTATTCTGCCCATATTGGTCTGCAGACATACCCCAAATCCTTCTAGCTGGAAAAGCATTGTCTTGACCTCTAACAGCATGTTCTGTATTTCTTTCTCTTAGAGTTGTCATTGCATCTTAATTCTCCTCATTCTTTTCTAAAAAGCCAGACTTTAGATGGGGCCAGAGACCAAAACCTTGCTACACAAATGTCTGTGTCTTTAACCATCTTTTTCTTGGTTTTTAATCAGTTAAATATTAGTGTTTTCTGGCTCTCTAACATATCTATGATCATCCTTCACTTTAATAACAGAAAACTTTGACTATTTCTGTATGAAGACAGTGCCTGGTGAGGCAATTTCTCATTCTTTAGTTTGCATACAGACATCTTTGCTTTCTCTCAGTTCTCTTAAAACTTAAAAACGTCTAGTTGTTCTTGAAAAATTCTAGAGATCAATATGGTCTGTTACCAGTTACTTTACAGTTTTTCATTGTGTAGTAGAAACATATAGGGCTGGGGAGGAAAACTACAGAGGTAAAGTGCCATGTTCACCATATCGTAAAAAGAGTACATACTATCAGCATGACTTATCACTGTTGATGATGACCCTGAACACCTTGCTGAGGTAGTGCTTGTCAGGTATTTTTCCACCACTCTTTTATTTCCCCTTTCCACACTGTGCTTTTCGGAAAAGAGTCACCATGCACGGCCCACACTTAAAGAGTGGGGAGTCATGCTTCATCCCCTTTAGGGTGGAAAAGCTGCATACATTATTTGGAATTCTTCTGTATGGAAAATTGTCTCTTCTCCCCCATTTATTTGTTTATTCAGATAAGTATAAACTCATGGGTATTTATTTTAGAGCCTGGATTATAATCCAATGTTACTTTATGTTATTGCTCAAATGGTTCCATATTTGACCATTGGGAGCTTTTTTCAGTTGGCTGTTTCAGTTTAAGTCCCTTTGACATAACTCCATCTTTTGGGTTTGTTGTTGTCAGCATATCTTTACATGTTGACACTACGAGATACTCCAGGCTCATCTTGCATATTTCCTGCTCTGGTTCCAGAACTAGCATTTTTTCCCAAAGAGCAATGGTTCCTTTTATTGGAGAATGGTATTATAAACCAAGAATTGGATACAGATGTGCTCATTGTTCCTGGGGTATTGTTGCTTCTAGACCTTCTCAGCTGACAGTGCAAGGAAATATATGTGTATATTAATCCATGTATATGTACATATCTATAAGTCTTTTTGTATGTAATCATTTGTATCTACATTAAGCTTAATGCAATTTCATATTAATGTCTCCAAATGTAACCTGTTATCACAAAGAGCATTCTAGCTTCCTTCCCTTACTTATCTGTAAACTCCCACTCCAACAGTGAGAAATCTGCCTTGCACCATCCCTAATTTACTGTAATTTACTTAATTGTTCAAATGCAGTAATCTGTATAGAGTATTAGAGTTGTTAGCCTTAATCTCTGTGGAAAACAAGAGTCTGGCCCTTATGGACAGTTTCTTTTGCCTTTTGTCTTATAGACTCCACTCATTTCTGGAAGTTAATTAGGTCAGCAGTTCCCCCATTCCCTACGGTAAGGTAATTTCATATATTTGTAAATCAGTTATTTTGTCACATTCTGCACTTTTTCCTGGAATTTCCTGATCTCCTAAATGATCTTTTTTAACTGCATACATTAAGGTTCACTCTTTGTATCGTAAAATTCTGTTGTTTTAAAAAATGCAGTGTCATGCATACACAATTACAGTATCATACAGAATAATTTTACTGATCGAAAAAAATCCCCTGTGCTTCACCTATTCCACCCTTCTGTCCTTTTCCTGAATCCCTGGCAGACACTGATCTTTTTACCATCACTATAGTTTTTCTTTTTCCAGGATGTCATATGCTTGGAATCACACACTGTGTAGGCTTTTCAAAGTAACTTACTTCACTTAGCAACTTACATTTAAGATTCATGCATGTCTTTTTGAGGCTTGATAGCTCACTTCTTTTTTTTTTAATCACTGAGTGATATTCTATTGTCTGGATGTACCACAGTTTCTTTTTCTTTCTTTTTTTTTTTTTTTTTGCGGTACGCGGGCCTCTCACTGTTGTGGCCTCTCCCATTGCGGAGCACAGGCTCCGGACGTGCAGGCTCAGCGGCATTGGCTCACAGGCCTAGCTGCTCCGCGGCATGTGGGATCTTCCCGGACCGGGGCACGAACCCGTGCCCCTGCATCGGCAGGCGGACTCTCAACTACTGCACCACCAGGGAAGCCTCACAGTTTCTTTATTCACCTATTGTAGGACATCTTGGTTGCTTCCAGTTTTGCTGAATATGAATAAATCTGCTATAAATATTTGTATGTTTTCAGATCAGTTGAGTAAATACTTAGGAGAATGATTACTGGATTGTATGATAATACTATGTTTAGCTTTATAAGAAGAATTGTCCAGCTGTCTTCCAAAGTGGTTGTACCATTTTGCAGTCCCACCAGCATGAATAAGTCCTGTTCTCCACATCCTTGCTAGCAGTTGGTATTCTCAGGTTTTTTGGGTTTTGTTTTGTTTTTTGGTATATTAGCCATTCTGATATGTAGTAACATCTCACTGTTGTTTTAATTTTCAATTCTTAGTGATAAATTATGTTGAGAATCTTTTCATATGTTTATTTGCCATACGTATATATCCTTTAGAGAGGTGTCTCTTCAGAACTTTTGCACATTTTTTATTGGGCTGTTTTCTTATTGCTAAGTTTTAAGAGTCCTTTGTGTATTTTGGATACCAGTCTTTCATTGTTATGTGTTTTGCATATATTTTCGCCTGGTCTGTAGCTTGTGTTTTTATTCTCTTACCAGTGTCTTTTGCAGAGCAGAAGCTTTTAATTTCAGTGAAGTCCAACTTACCTTATTTTTCTTTTCATGGATCAAGCTTTTGAGGTTCTATGTAAAAAACCCAAGGTCAACTAGGTTTTCTCCTGTATTTTAGAAATTTTATAGTTTTGCATTTTACATTTGGGTCTATGGTAAACTTTGAATTAATTTTTCTGGAAGGTGTTAAGTCTTTGTCTAGGTTTATTTTTTTGCATGTGGATGTCCAACTGTCCCAGCGACATGTGTTGAAGAGACTGTCCTTTTTCCATTGAATTGCCTCTGGAGCTAATATTTTAAAAATAGGCACAGGTATCCATTCTGGTGAGGATGGATTTTGGGTCTATAAATATAGGAATATAGAAAGATTCTCAAGACTTATTAAGAGAGGAAAAAGGAAATTGCATAATAGTACATAATATTCCATTAATCTTTAAACATACATACAACAAAATTATACATTGTATATGTGTTTGTAAACTTATAGAGAAGGATCTAAAAGGCTATACATCAAACTTTCAACAGTGTTTCTTCCAGGGAGAAGTGATTTGAAATGGCAATAAAAGATTTTAGGCAAAGAAGTATTTCTAAAAATCTTAAGGAATATTCTATAATGATAAAAATGCCATTTTAAAATATTAAAATATAGACTCAAAATATATAAAATAAAAAATGCCAGAACTTATAAAGTATATAGATAATTTATAATCATATTTGGAAATTTTAACATAGCTCTCGTAGTAACTAATAGAGAAAGCAGACAAAAATTAGTGAGAACATAAAAGATTTGAATATCATGAATAACAAACTTTATAGGCACAAGGTATTCTGTGATATACATTCTTTCAAGTCCATATGGAACACTTACCAAAATAGATCTTATATTGAATCATGTAAGTCTCAACAAATTTCAAATAATTTAAATCATATGGTATGTTTCCTGATCACAGTGGAATTAAGCTAAGGACATTTACAGTAAGATAACTAGAAAAATCATCATTTAGTATTTAAGTTGTCTATTTCGGAACAATCTTTGGGTCAAAAGAGAAATCACAACAGAAATTTTATTTTTTAAGATTTTTTGATGTGGACCGTTTTTAAAGTCTTTATTGAATTTGTTACAGTATTGCTTCTGTTTTATGTTTTTTTGGTTTTTGGCCATGAGGCACATAGCCAAAAAACTACCTGCTCCCCAACCAGGGATCGAACCCACATCCCCTGCATTGGAAGGCAAAGTCTTAACCACTGGACCACCAGGGAAGTCTGACAACAGAAATTTTAAAATATTTTTGTTTGAATGATTATGTACATATAACATATCAAAACCTGTGGTTTGCAATTAAAGCAGTGCTTCAAGGATAACTTTTTCCCAGTTTTATTGAGATACAGTCGACATACAGCACTATATAAGTTAAAGGTATACAGGATAGTGATTTGACTTACATATATCATTAAATGATTACCACAGTAAGTTTAGTTATCATCAGCATCTCATTAAATACAAGAAGAAAAGAGAAAAAGGAAAAACTTAGAGGAAAAAGAAAAAACTCTTAGAGGATAATTTTTTTTAGCTTTAAATGTAAATATTAGAAAAGAAGAGCTTCCCTGGTGTTGCAGTGGTTGGGAATCCTCCTGCCAATGCAGGGGACACAGGTTCAAGCCCTGGTCCGGGAAGATCCCACATGCCGCGGAGCAACTGGGCCTGCATGCCGCAGCTGCCGAGCCCACGTGTCACAACTACTGAGACCCACACACCTAGAGCCAGTGCTCCACAACAAGAGAAGCCACCACGGTGAGAGGCCCGTGCACCACAACTGAAGACTAGCCCCCGCTTGCTGCAACTAGAGAAAGCCTGCGCGCAGCAACAAGGACCCAATGCAGCCAAAAATAAATAAATAAATGTATAAAAAAAAAAAGAAAAGAAGGCAGACTGAAAATCACTGATCTAAACATCGTCTCAAATGGCTAGAAAAAGAGCAGTAAATTAATTGTAAAGAAAGTAGAAGGAAGGAAAAAATGAAGAGATATCAGAAACAGAAATCAAATAGCCAAAAGAGAAAAAAATCAACATAAAAAGTTAAATCTTGAAAAAATTAATAAAATTGATACCCTACCCCCAGCTCCGCAGCAAGACTGACAAGTGTCTTGTACATTTGCACACAACTAGGAAATCAAAGAGTTAGGTGCAGGACAGACTCAGGTGCTAAGAAGAATAAATTGCATGAAAGGGCTAGCACCATGTATGGCACAAAACAAGTGTTTAGAAAAATTTTCTTGAGTTTGAAACATGCCTGTATTAGTTTCCTGAGTCTTCCATAAAAATTACTACAAACTGAGTGGCTTGAAACAATAAAAATATATTCTTCCACAGTTCTGGAGGCCAGAAGTCCAAAATCAAGGTTTTGGCAGGATTGGTTCCTCCTGGAGTCTCTGAGGGAGAATCTCTTCCATGGCCTGTCTCCTGGTTCTAGTGGTCGTCAGAAATCCTTGGTATTCCTTGGCTTGTAGCTGAATCACTCCAGTCTCTGACTGAATATTCACATGGCCTTTTCCTCTGGGTCTCTCTGTGTTGTCAAATCTTCCTCTCCTTTCTCTTATAAGGACGTTGGTTATTGGATTTAGTGCCTCCCTAAATCCAGCATAATCTCATGCTGAGATCCTTAATTTAATTACATCTGCAACACCCTATTTCCAAATAAATAGGGGGTAGGGCTTGGACATACCTTTGGGGAAGATGCTATTCAACTTACTATACTGTCTAATTCTTCTAGACTCTAGAGAAGAAAAGAGGCATACAGGACCAGAAAGAGATTTTTTCAGAGACTAAACCCAAAGACGAAAACTCTTACAAGATCAGCTTAAGACATCCAGGATCTCTGGGGAATAAAATTGGGGCTCTGACTGGGTATGCATTTTTAGAGTAAGCCCAAAGAGGAGAAGGATTTCCCCTCCTCCATAAACTAGAGTGAAAACACTAGGAATGATCTCTTAATAGGACCAGGTAGATTAAGGAAGATAAATTGGCACACAGGTTTAACTTATACTGGGGAAGAGGAGAAAAGTAGAATGGAGTGGAGCTGCTTTCCTTATGCAGAGTGGAGACTGCCTTCTTTATGCACCCTCCTGTGGTGCATTCAGATGCAGTCACAGGACACAATCTTGGCTCAGATTGTGGAAAACTAGGAAAATTGACATTTTTCTGTTTTCAAATCACTTTAATAAAGAAGATTTCCACCAATTGTTGCAACCCCTTATAAGGCATTGCTATTCCAACTTTAAAATCAGGAAATAGAGAATCTGAGAGATCATACAATTCGCTGAGGGCATGAGAATCCTCCAGGCCTTCAATAGTGGTATTGAGATTTACTGCACAAGCTTCCTCAACTAAGAGTTATTACGATACCCATCTTGTAAATGAGGAAGCTGAGGCTTAGAGAGGTGCTGTACCTGGCCCAACCCCATACGTCTAGTGAATGGTAGAGCCAGTATTTGATCCCAGTTCTGTCCAGGAGACCATGGACTATGACCCTTGAGCCTGATATTGCTCTAGACTGGGAGGTCTTTTGGCCTTTCTCAAAAAGGCATTTGAGATTAAACCCATCTTGCTTCTTATTCCTGTTTTCATCAGTCAGAGATCTCAGCGTAAGTAAGTACTCCTGACCAATTTCCTCTACCTGCCCTTCATGCTCATAATTGTCTATAGTCCCTTGTCCTTAATCCAAACCTCTCCCACCTCCCAAACTTTCCACTGTGTTCCCTCATATTCCTACTCCATAATCCACTAATGCCCTGTAGCCTCAATTTCTTCTTAGTTTCTGCCTCCTTCTTAGTATAAATTCAGTCCAACTCTCCCTTGAGGACACGGAATTTCCTGAAGGTCTCTGAAATGAAAATTTTTATTCTCATTAGCAACCCATCTGAAGTCAGGAGGTGAATTTGAGACCCTTTTTGCTTCCCACTGTAAGTTCCCCAGCTGTTAATGCATTGAATTTTATACCTGCAAAATACATATGTTGAAGTCCTAGCCTCAAAATGTGACCTTGTTTGGAAATAGGGTCATTGCAGATATAATCAATTAAGATGAGGATTAAGGTGAATCCCTAATTTAATATGACTGGCGTCCTTATAAAAAGGGGAAATTTAGGCACAGATATGTACACAGGGCGAATGCCATATGAAGATGAAGCAGAAAATCTACAAGCCAAGGAGCACCAAAGATTGCCAGCAAACTGCCAGAATCTGGGAGAGAGGAATGGAACAGATTCTCCCTCACCACTCTCAGAAGGAACCAATTTTACTAACACCTTGACTTCTACCTTTTAGAACTGTGAGACAATGAATTTCTGTTGTTTAAGCCACCTAGTTTGTGATACTTTGTTATAGCAGCCCTAGCAAAGTAATACACCAGCTCTTCGGTAAAACTCCTGTTTCACTTTAAGGCTCAGACTATTCAACCCAACTCATCCTTCAGATCTCAGTTTAATGGTTATTTCTTCCAGGATACTTCCTTGATTTAGATTCTTTGGTATAAACTCTCACAAAATAACTTTCCTTCTTTTTGGCACACTTATTTACCTCAGTTTGCAATTGCACAGATGTTAGTGTTGTTTGATTGATATTTGGCTTTACCTCTAGCTCCTAAACTCCATGACCCCAGCAAAAGTTTCCGTTGTGCTCACCATCATATCCCCAGTAGGTGCTTAGCAAATATTTGTTGAATGAATTAAAGCATTCCATTGTTTCAGAAGTTAATTTCTTTTTGAAATACAAATAACCTTTGGCAAATATAATCCACCAAGCCTTATCAGTTAACTGATACTTAATATGTACATGAAGGTTAAGTCCAAGAGGGCTCTGAGTTTTGTGTTATCAGATAATTGCTTCCTAAATGACACTTGGCTTCTTTTTGAGTCCTATTTCTTGCTCTTGTCTACTTTGACAACTATTTCACTGACTTTTTTTTTCTGGCTTCTTTGAATTTTTTTATTGACAATCCCATGGTCTCCAGAATCTTCTTTATCATCTTTTAGCATCAGTTGCCTCAGATACTTTTGGGGGATTTCTTGGCAGCTATTGTGACATTTTAATTTGTTGTAGCCATTACATGGCATCTTGGCCGTACTCCTAAATTTGGCCATGTTTGTCTTCTCGTCAAGATTTTAGAACATTAAAGAGGTAGATGGCCTACCGTTACTTTTAGCCCCAGATGTAGGAAACTTGATCTTTTTCAAATGGTAGTAACAAATAGCTAGTGCTGTCTTGAAATTAGCCAAGGATGCACCAGTATACAACTTGGGGCAGACAATGCCTTGGTGATAAGTGTGAATACAAGAGAATGACAACCCATGAGGTGTTTCTTGGATTTTTTAAAATAGGTGTCTCTTCCCAATTGGAGCTGGGTTGGCAGATGTTGTTCAGGTGTTTCAGAAATGATGGTGGATTAAAATACTAGACAAAATCAGAGGGGAAAATATCAGAATTCAGCTGCATAACTGGTACATTCTAAAATTTTAATACCTATTCTACTTTTGGGGTTCAAAAATCAAATATTACTACATGGTATTGTGGTATAATAAGAAATATATTTGCTCTTTGCTGGCCCCACCTCCTTCTTGGCAGGAGCTGCTAAAACCCTAGGAATCTCCTGAGAGATAAGAGCATTTTTTATATGCTAATGAGATGACTCCTGACTGGGTCTCCTACATAGCTTCAGATTCGGGGCTAGAAAAGATCAAGCCAGAATAAGAGGGTTTGATTTTTCTGTCCCGCATCCCCACCTCAGAGGAGGAGAGGGGAGCTGTAGATTGAGTTCAGTCACCGATGGCCAATAATTTAATCAATCATGTCTGTGCAGTAAAATGTGCATACAAATTCCTAATCAGTGGGGTTTAGAGAACTCAGTTGGTGAACATGTTGAGGTCCTGGGAGGTGGTGGAGAGGGCATGGAAGCTTTATGCAGCACCTCAACAAATACTCCTCATTCACCACCACCACCTGCCAGTACCTTTCCCTATGCATCTCTTCCATTTGTCTATTCCTGAGTTGTATCCTTTATAATATACCAGCAAACATATTTGTCAGTTGTGTAGCCCAGTGCCAAATTGATATACAAAATGTGGTATCATTCAGCCCTAAAAAGTAACAAAGTACTGATACATGCTACAATGTGGCTGAACCTTGAAACTCTTATGCCAAGCAGAAGAAATCAGACACAGGCGGCCACATATTGTGTGATTCTTTTTATATGAAATGTTCAGAATAGGCAATTCCATAGAGACAGGAAGTAAATTAGTGGTTTCCAGGGGCTAGGGGAAGGGTGAAATGAGGAACAGCTGCTAAGTATGGGGATTATTTTGTGGGTGATGAAAATACTCTGGAGTTGGATTGTGATAATGGTATCACAGCTCTGAATATACTATAAACTACTGAATTGTACACTTTATTAGTGTGAACTTTATGGTATGTGAATTGTAATACAATAAAGCTGTTATTAAAAACAAAGAAAAAACCCACAAAGACACCACTGTCCCTCAAAAAATATCCCAAAACTTTTCAGTGACTTTCATGCCTATATATGTCTCTTTACCTCATCTACTGCTACTCTTCCACTGGATCGTTTTGCTTTAGCCACACCAGCCTCCTGGCCATTCTTCAAACATGCCAGGCCCTCCCCAACTTTGGGTCTTAGAACTGTCCTTTCTACCTGGACTCCTCTTCCCCCAAAACTCATTCTCTCATCATCACGTGTCATTTTCTTATGCTGACTATTCTATTTAATGTTGCTTACAACCTGCACACTCCTCTGCTGATCCTTCTTACCTACACTAGTTTTTCTTTTTCCCTAATACCTCCACTTTGCCTAAAACCTTATGGATTTGATCCTGGTTATGCCACTGTTAACTGTGTGTGACTTGGGCAAGTAACCTAACATTCTTGAGCCTTAGTTTCCTCATCTACATAATGGGGAATTTAATAGTATCTGCCTCACGGATGTGTTGTGAGAATCAAAATATTTAATATTTGTTAAATGAATAGCATACTGTCTGGCACATGGAAAGTGTAGAATGAATGTTAGCTATTGTTATGCTTATCACATAGTATTTTTATGCTTGTCATGGATCCTTCTCCCCCTTGTAAGGGGGAAGGTGACTGATCAGTTACTCACAAATATAGAAGAAGCCATTTATATTGCCGATGTTGAGGAATAATGGGGATGTCCAAAGTTCAGAGAGAGTGCAAGAGAATGAAAATAATCCACAGTAGAATTAACTTTATGTTATAATGGAGTACTCTATGATGGTTTGCTATTAAGTATAAAACTTGGGAATTCGCAGGTTTGTTTTAAAAGGACAACCGTGAAAAATTCTTGTGATGAAGGAAATGTTGTGTTTTGACTGTATTAATGTTAATATCCTGGCTATGATATTGTACTATAGTTTTACAAGATGTTCCTTTTGGGGGAAACTGGATGGCGGCTTCCCAGTATCTGTCTGTATTATTTCCTAGAATTGCATGTGAATCTGTAAGTCTCTCAAAATAAAAATTTTAATTCAAAAATAATAAAATAAGGTATACTTGGAATATTCTAAAAAGCTGATAAATGTTTTCTTTGGGTGATGAGATTAAAGGAAATACAAATATTTTTTCTTGTGACTTGTGTATATTTAAAAAATTTTCTGCAACACACAGGAATTACTTTTGTAGTAAAAAAAAAAATTATCATTTATGAGAAAGAATAGCCCTGAAAATCTAATCAAACCATTTGAAATACATTGATAGCTTTATTTTATTACATACAAACTATTAAGCATTAAGAATATTATGTGACAGCCTTTACAGGTCAGTGCATTAGAACTTCATGTAAATTAAATACTGCTGACCACCATTGTGTCTCTCTTGTCTAAATAGCCAAAATCTAGGTTAGTTGACCCCAACATCTGGCATTGTACTTAGATATCACATGCTGTTTCTTCAATAAGCTTTTTCCACTTGACCATTAACCCAGGCACATTCCTTCATAGAATCACATAGCCTTAATTAGTGGAAAATACCTGTGATTTAACATTTGTTTCAGTTGCTGGGTTCAGTTTTCAGTTGCCAGGCTATTCTTCTGATTTACAGAATTACTGCCAAGCAATCTTTGACAGGAAAAGAGATGACTCAACTTCTTTTTTCTTCTGAAAAAGAATTCACTTTTTAAATCATAGGGCATAGTTCAGTGTATATTCTGGTAATTCTTTCCACTGATTTATGACTTCTATTGCTGATGATTACAAATCTGCTAGTATACTGATGAGTGTTCTTTTGTAGGTAATCTTTTATCTTTAGTTGTTTTTTTTGTTTTTTTTTTTTTTTGCGGTACGCGGGCCTCTCACTGTTGTGGCCTCTCCCATTACGGAGCACAGGCTCCGGACGCGCAGGCTCAGCGGCCATGGCTCACGGGCCTAGCCGCTCCGCGGCATGTGGGATCTTCCCGGACCGGGGCACGAACCCGTGTCCCCTGCATCGGCAGACGGACTCTCAACCACTGCGCCACCAGGGAAGTCCTTATCTTTAGTTGTTTTTAAGAATTTTCTGCATTTTCAACAGTATTTGTCTAGGTATGAATTTAATTTCTCCATCTTGGAACTTATTTTGTTTCCTGAATCTAAATATTTATATTTCTCTGTAATTTTGGTAATAAACATTTCAGTCTTTGTATTTTTCTCAAACATTGCCTGTCAGTCCTCTAGTCTCTCATTTTCTCTGTTCTTTCCACCTGGCACTTCTGTTAGATTTTATGTTAGTCTTCCTTTACTCTATGTCTCTTTTTTTTTTTTTTTTTTTTTTGTGGTACGCGGGCCTCTCACTGCTGTGGCCTCTCCCATTGCGGAGCACAGGCTCCGGACACACAGGCTCAGCGGCCATAGCTCACGGGCCTACCCGCTCCGCAGCATGTGGGATCTTCCCGGACCGGGGCACAAACCCGTGTTCCCTGCATTGGCAGGCGGACTCTCAACCACTGCGCCACCAGGGAAGCCCTACTCTATGTCTCTTAACATCTCTTGCATATTCATTCTCTTGCTCTCTCTTGCTCTTTCGCTCTCTGTCTCTTTCTCTCTCTCATTTTGGGTAATTTCTTCAGGTCTATTATACAGTTGACCAACTCTCTCTCTTCAGTTGTGTTCACCTGCTCTTTAACCCTTCCAATGAGTTTTATTTTTAATGACTATATTTTTATATCTTTCATTTCTATAATTCTACTTTGTTTTCTAAAGTATATTTAAAAACACTTCTTTATTTTTATTTTTAAATTATCATACAGCAAAATTGATTTTTTGTGGGTGCACAGTGCCATGAATTCAAACACCTATACAGATTCATGTATCCACAACCACAATCAGGATACAGAACAGTTCCATCACTCCAAAAAACTCCCTTTGTAGTTACACCCTCGCCTTACCTCTAACCCATGGCAACCCACTGATCTGTTTTCCATCACCACAGTCTTTTATTTTCTGCCCAATCACTGTTGGTTATACAACTCCTTTTGGTATTCAAAGTCCCTTATGCTATTAGACCTACATAATTAGTTTCTTTACAATATAGCTCCAGAAAAAATTTCTCTCTATATATATGTTAGCATATTTTCCATTATGCTCAAAATTACTTGTGTAATAGGATTTATGTAATTAAGTTCTCCGTTATCTCACGTTCTTAGGAATATAATCTGGCTCTCTATCTTTGCTGACATTTCTTTATTGAAGATTGTTCCCTTTTGAGTTTTGTATTTTGGAAAATGAGTTCATTTTAAGTGGGGCTTTATCCATAAAAATCCTATGTAGCCTGGGTTTTAGGTGAATCCTTCCAAAGCATTTTGCTTCTGTTTCTTTTTATTTATTTATTTTATTAAAAAAATTTTTTTTGGCCATGCTGCGTGGCCTGTGGGATCCTAGTTCCCCAACCAGGGATCAAACCCGTGCCCCCTGCAGTGGAAGTGTGGGAGTCCCAACCACTGGGCCGCCAGGGAATTCCCAACTTCTGTCTGTTTCTATCAGGCCTCACAAAAATATTACCCGTCTGTAATTTGTTAATTTCTTGACTTGGAGTACCCAGACCATGCAACTAAAATAAATACCAAACCAACCTGAAGGCAGACTTTCTCACAAGATGTTTCTCCTGACCCAAAGCCACTTATGGCAGCAAATGGCACAATCTTATGCATTCTCATGTCCCCCTGCAATATTTTCTAGGACCTCCTGGCCATTGGTTTATAGCTCTTTAAGAGATCCAATTCTGTGTGGGAATTTTGATTCTGATGTCTTGCTTTCTTGGTCTCAAAGTCTTATCTCCATCAGTGAGTGGCTATTACAACCCAAATCTTGATTCCTGATATCAGAAGCTCCCCTTACCATCCCATTACTGCTTTATTTTTCTGTTCCCTCTTGTTTTGGGGCCCTTGGAAATTCACTTTATTGACATCTCGCCTATACACTTAACAGTGCTATATTTGTCAGCATTTCTAACTTTCTGTGGTAAAAGATTTTCACATCTTTTAGTCTTCCATATTCTTGGAAGAGAGAGAGAGAGAGAGAGAGAGAGAGAGAGAGAGAGAGAGTGAGAGTGTGTGTGTTGTAATCAGGAATACTAACAGAAATTGGGGGGAAAAATATCACCAGCCTAAACCAATACCTTTTTTTGAAGGTATGTTGACTTTAATTTATTGGCTTCTATTAACTAAGAAATAATAAGTAGATTAAAATCTCGTAATGTTAGCTCTAAGCAGTTTTCCATTTTTCACAGTAAAATGACAACCTCTGAATAGTTAACCCCAGTGTTGTTCTAAATGGGTTGAGAAAATTATATGTTGAAAATCTGGTATTAAAATAAATCCTTATTAATCAGCAATATCAACCAAAACAATCTCATGCATTATCAGATAACTCTCTTTCTGCCCTGAATTTTTTCCTCTGCTTCAATCTGGCTATGATGTTTAATGTATATTTTCTTCTTTTTAGTGAGTCAGGATTGTTTGTTCATGATGTTCAACAGTTACCGAGGCCTGTCTGTATTGCTGGTAAAAGTGACTCACATACAGCGCTTGGGTTTGTTAAGCAAGAGTAGTAGAGAAGCGGTTTTGATGAAGGTATGGAGAGAAGCCCAGACTGCCCCTGGGACAGACAGCATCTCTGTGAGCAGCTGAAAAGGGCTTTCTTCTCCCAGCAACTCAGATTCATATTTTCCATCTCTTCCCTTTCCAGGAGCATTTCCTTCTAATTCCACATATTATGTTATCAGTAGGGGACATTTTAGATACTGGTTAAGCGTTGGACCTGGAGATTTCTGAGGGGTAGTCTTAGGTTACATGTTTCAGGCTAATTTGTCCATATAATTCAAGGATCATCATCCTGCAGCAAGCCTAAGCATGCCTCACCCATCCTCACTGGCAGCCATACTCTAAATAATATACTGTCCCTGTATCCACCTTTTGAAATAGCCTGCAATTGAAGTCATCTAGCAAAGCAGGCTCCACTCAGTGCCACAGAGAGAAGCAGGCAATTATGGAATCTTCCTTCTCATTTGCAGTCACCACTCAGGAAGAAGACAACAGAGCTCACTTTGTCTTTTGAGATGGTTGTGCATGTAGTTGAATTAATCTTCTCCCCAGTAGCTTTTTTATTATTTCAGTTTTCAATTCTTTATATGCACCTCTGTCACTTTTGAAATTTATCTTTTGGTGGGAATTTCAGTTTCTATTCAGATAGTGGCTAATTTCATTTTAAAGTAAATAAATGTTTATTACATGTTGATATTTCTGCTCTTAACCTAATCATTTGCTTCTTTAACTGATGGATTCAGTTTTATTAAGACCCCTTTGAGATAATAAGAAGGATTTGCTAATCTAGCCACTCCTTCAGGCATTCCCAGTTCTACTCTTGGATCAAGTTAAATTGATCCAATAAAACTACATACATGGATGTATTAAGAACCTCTACTGAAAACAGTAAATAAATGCAGGATTATAATACATCATTGGATTGAGAAGAGTTAGGTCAGTAAGTCAATATAGAACAAGGAACAAGTTGCTATCTTAGTTAAGCCCCTCCCAGGATGGACTTCATTTATTATAGAGCAAACTCAGAAGACAGTTATGGTTATTGTCAGGAAATTTATCATCTGTTTTGGCTGCCCAGCAGCAGAACCACTTTTTATGTTTGTGGAATTCCTAACCCCCAAATTATTTGGTTCATATGGTAGGGTATACTATAGGAGCTAAAAGTGTCAGATACTTACTTTCCCTTCCTCTTTTGCAGCTGGGGCACAGACATGTGACCTCGGCTCTACCAATCAGATGCTGCCAGATGCACTGCACAGCTGCACTAGTAGCTGGAAGTGGCAGTATCCAGTGACACTGAAGGGAGCGATTTTATCTCCACATCAATTCTGAAACATGCTTCCACGTATTTTTTGTTTTGTGGTTTGGTCTTGAGCCTGTATATAAGTCCCTTATAGTAGATTCTGTGAGCTATCCCACTATCTGTTTAGTGACTTAGCTGGAGATGGCATCTGTTTCTTGCATGTAAGAATCCAGACTGACAGTGATTTCTTATACACTTTACTTAGGGATTTATTGTGAACTTAACATGTTGCCTCATTTCTAGTAATGAGCACTGTAACAATTGTCATACTTTTGTTTTTATTATTCCTGGCAGCTAGAAATCTCAGAATCAAATTTGGAACTTGACTATAGTACAGAGATTAACTCAACTATTACAGTTAGTACAATTGACTCATTTTCCTTTGCTTCCAACCCACCCTCCACAGTTTTTCAAATTAATTCAGTTTGTATTGTGGTGTCATTGGTTGTAAGCAGCCTACCAGAAAACTCCACAGGTCTTTTCAGGCCCATGTGGGTTCCCCCAATTCTCATTTCTTCCTGGTGGCAGGCCTCTATGTCCTGGTCTTCTTTCCTTCGCCTCATAGCTGTAATAATGCTTCTTTTCCCCCTTCACACAACTGGCAAAGGAGGATGATGTAGTCTCTCCAGCCCCTCACTCTCTTCTCCCTGACTCCTAATAAAAGCTCATTTAAGGATTTCATAGTTAATAACAATAGAAAAAATTATAGCAAAATATGGACATCCAAGATTCTAAAATCTGGCAATTTTGTGTGATGTATGATTCTTTCTGAGATGGTTAGTAAAAGTGCTATTAGGACTCTGCCTCCCTTTTAATTTTCAAGCTTCACTAAATGCCCTCCTACTCTATTAAACTTAAAATTGTTTTGTTATGAAATCGTGCAAAAATTTTTTAAAGCTCAACTCTGTCCATTTTTTTTTTTTTAATTTTTTGCGGTATGCGGGCCTCCTACTGTTGTGACCTTTCCTGTTGCGGAGCACAGGCTCCGGATGCGCAGGCTCAGCGGCCATGGCTCACAGGCCCAGCCGCTCCGCGGCATGTGGGATCCTCCCCGACTGGGGCATGAACCCATGTCCCCTGCATCGGCAGGCGGACTCTGTGCCACTGTGCCACCAGGGAAGCCCTGAATTTATTTTTGTGTATGGTGTGAGGGATCATTCTAATCTCATTATTTTGAAATTGGCTGTCCAGTTTCCCCAACATCACTTGTTGAAGAGACTGTCTTTTCTCCATTGTATATTCTTGCCTCCTTTGTTGAAGATTAATTGACTGTGGGTGTATGGGTTTATTTCTGGGCTCTCTCTTCTGTTCCATTGAACTATGTGTCTGTTTTTGTGCCAGTACCACACTGTTTTGATTACTCTAACTTTGTAGTATTGACTGAAGTCTGGGAGGGTTATACCTCCAGCTTTTTTTTTAAATCCAACTTAATCATAGTGTATGATCCTTTTTTAAATCCAACTTAATCATAGTGTATGATCCTTTTTATGTATTGTTGGATTCAGCTTGCTAATATTTTGTTGAGGATTTATATTCATATAAATATATTCATTAAAAATGTTGACCAAATGTAAAATAGATTGCTAGTGGGAAGCAGCCGCATAGCACAGGGAGATCAGCTCGGTGCTTTCTGACCACCTAGAGGGGTGGGATAGGGAGGGTGGGAGGGAGGGAGACGCAAGAGGGAAGAGATGTGGGGATATATGTATATGTATAACTGATTCACTTGGTTATAAAGCAGAAACTAACACACCATTGTAAAGCAGTTATACTCCAATAAAGATGTTAAAAAAAAAAAAAAGGTTGGCCTGCAGTTTTCTCTTTTTTTGGTAGTATCTTGGTCTGCTTTTGGTATCAGGGTAATGGTGGCCTCATAGAATGAATTTGGAGTGTTCCTTCCTCTTTAGGTTTTTGGAATAATTTGAAAAGAACAGGTGTAAGTTCTTCATATGTTTGGTATTCCCCAGTGAGTTTGTCTGGTTCTGGACTTTTGTTTGCAGGAATTTTTTTTTAAATTACAGATTCTATATCATATTCAGCAATCGGTCTATTCAAGTTTTCTGTTTCTTCTTGACTAAGTCTTGGTAGGCTATATGTTTCTGGAAATTTGTTCATTTCTTCTAGGTTGTCCAATTTGTTGGCATATAACTGTTCATAGTATTCTCTTACGGTTTTTTTGTATCTCTGTCCTATCAATTGTTATTTCTCCTCTTTCATTTCTTGTTTTATTTATTTGGCTCCTCTTTCGTTTCTTCTTGGTGAGCCAAGCTAAAATTTGTCAATTTTCTTTATGTTTTCAGAAAACCACCTCTTGGTTTCATTGATCTTTTCTATTTTTTTGATCTCTATTTTATTTATTTCCTCTTTGATCCTTATTATTTCCTTCCTTCTGCTGACTTGGACTTTGTTCTTTTGCTAATTCTTTTGGGTGGTAGGTTGTTTATTTGCCATTTTTCTTGTTTCTTGAGGAGGGCCTGTATCTTTATGAACTTTCCTCTTAGAACTGCTTTTGCTGCATCCTATGGATTTTATAAAGTTGTGTTTTCATTTTCATTTGTCTTGAGGTATTTTCTGATTTCCTCCTTGATTTTATCATTGACCCATTGGTTTTTTAATAGAATCTGGTCATGTTTTTGAGACTCCATGTGTTTGTACTTTTCCCCTTTTTCTTTCTGTAGTTGACTTCTAGTTTTATACTTTGTGGTCGGGGAAAAAGTGCTTGATATAATTTCTATCCTCTTAACTTTGTTGAGGCTTGTTTTATGACCTAGTATGTGATCTATCCTGGAGAACATTTTATATGCACTTGAAAAGAAGGTGTATTATGGTTTAAGATGTAATGTCCTATAGATATTAATTAAGTCCAGCTGGTTTATTGTGTCGTTAGAGACTTCTGTTGCCTTACTGGTTTTCTGTCTGGATGATCTGTTCATTGATGTCAGTGCAGTGTTAAAGTTCTCTACTATTATTGTATTATTGTTGGTTTCTCCCTTTGTCTGTTAGTGTTTGCTTTATCTGTTTAGTTGCTCCTGTTTTGGGTGTATTTGTTAACAAGTATAATGCCCTCTTTTTGTATTGATCCCTTTATCATTATATAATGCCATTCTTTGTCTTCTGTTGAAGGTTTTGTTTTAAAGTCTGCTTTTCCTGATATGAGAATTGCTGTCCCTGATTTCTTGTCATTTACGCTTGCATGACATATCTTTTTCTGTCCCCTCACTTTCAGTATGTGTGTGCCTTTTGCATTGAAGTGAGTCTCTTATAGGCAGCATGTTGAAGGGTCTTGTTCTTTTATCCAGTCAGCCAGCCTGTGTCTTTTGATTGGAGCATTTAGTCCATTGACATTTAAAGTAATTATTGATAGGTATGCACTTATTCCATTAAACATTAATCTTATATCCAGTAAACTTGCTGAACTCACATAATAGTTCTAATAATTTGTCCTTAAATCTTAGATTTTCTACTTACATAGTCACTACTTCTGTTAATAATAGTTTTGATTCTTTTTTCAATCTTTACACCATTGATTGATTGACTGCACTTACAATTTTTTTCTTTCTGAGTATAATCATTTAAAGGTTATAAATTTCCTCTAAACATAAGATTTAGCTACACATCACAGTTTGATAGGTAACTCACAATTTGACAGGTAATTGAGTTTTCCAAGTACACTTTATTCTTTCACATATTAATTATTTAGAAATGTGTTCTTAAACTTACAAATGATAATATTTACTTAAGATTTTAAATTTTTATTAAACTTTACTTTTGTATTGTGATCAGAGGGTTATGCCTCTGATACAAATACTTCAAAATCTGTTGAGATATGATCTGTGTACTAAAATGTCATCAATGTGATGTGCTTTTGAAAACAATGCATATTTTCTAACTGTCATATAGAATATACTTAATCAAGTTTGATAATTATGTTGTTCAAAACTTCTATATTTAAATTAAACCTTTTTTAAAAAAAAATCTGCTTGATGCATCAATTACTGGGAGAGAAAAATAAAAATCTCTTACTCTGGTGGATTTGTAAATTTCTCCATATAATTCTGTGTTGAATCTGTAGATCAGTTTGGGGAGTATTGCCATCTTATAATATTAAGTCTTTTGATCTATAAGCATGGGATGTTTTTCCATTTATTTATATCTTTAGTTCTTTTCAACAGTATTTTGTAGTTTTGAGAGTATAAGTGTTTTTTTTTTTTAGTTGTGGTTAAAAACACATTACATAAAATTTACCATCTCAACCATTGTTAAGTGTACACTTTTAGTGGAGTTAAGCATGTTCAAATTATTATGCCATAGACGTCTATACTTTTTTCATCTTGCAAGCTAAAGCTTGTACTCATTAAACAACAGCTCTTCCATTCCCCTTTCCCCAGCCCCTGGCAACCACTATTCTACTTTCTGTTTCTATAAATTTGATTACTTTAGGTAGTTCATATAAGTGGAATCATATACTATTTGTCTTGCTGTGACTAGCTTATTTCACTTAGCATAATGTCCTCTAGTTTCTTCCATGTTGTAGCCTGTGACAAGATTTCCTTCCTTTTTAAGGCTGAATAATATTTCATTGTATATATATACAATTTTACCTGTTCATGCCTTGATTAACAGATAAAATTGTTCCACATTTTACCTGTTCATCCTTTGATAGACATTTGAGCTGTATCCACCTTTTGGCTGTTGTGAATAAAGATGCTATGACCATGGGTATGTGAATATCTCTTCCAAGTTCCAGCTTTCAGTTCTTTTGGTTATATATCCAGAAGTGGTTTGTTGGACAATAGGGCAACATTGGTTATTTTCTTTCTTTCTTTTTTAATAGTAGCCAACTAATGGGTGTGAGATGATTTCTCAGTTGTGGTTTTGTTTTGCATTTCTAATGATTAGTGATATTGAGCACTTTTTAATATGTTTGCTGGCCATTTTATATATCATCTTTGAAGAAATGTCTATTCAATTCTTTGTTCATATTTTAATTGGGTTATTTGTTTATTTGTTATTGAATTGTAGGAGTTCTTTATATATGCTGGATATTAACCCCTTATTGCATATGTGGTTTGGAAATACTTTCTCCCATTCATAGGTTACATAAGTTTAAAAGTTTGATGTGGTCTCATTTGTCTATTTTTACTTTTGTTGCCTGTGCTTTTGGTGTCATATTCAAGGACTAATTGCCAAATTCAGTGTCATGAAGCTTTTCCCCTATATTTTCTTTAAGTATTATAGTTTTAGGTCTTATGTTTAGGTCTTTAATCCATTTAGAGATAATTTTCATATATTGTGAAAGATAAGGGTCAAACTTTATTCTTTTGCATGTGGATATCCAGTTTTCCCATCACCACTTATTTAAGAGACTGTCTTTTTCCCATTGTATATCCTTGACACCTTTATTGAAGATGAGTTGACTGTATGTGTGTGGGTTTATTTCTGGGCTCTCTATTTTGTTCGGTTTTGTCTTCATGCCAGCACCACACTGTTTTAATTACTGTAGCTTTGTAATATATTTAAATTCAGGAAATGTGATAGCTCCAGCTTTGTTCTTCTTCCTCAAGATTGTTCTGGCTATTCTATGTCCTTTGTAGTTCCATATGAATTTTAGGGTATTTTTTCTAAGTCTGAAAAAATGCTATTGGGATTTTGATAAGGATTGCTCAGAATTGGTAGATCACATTGAGTAGTAGGGACATCTTAATCGTATTAATTCTTCCAATCTATGAACACTATGAATGGATGAATCTATGAATGGATGTCCTTGCATTAATTTGTGTCTTCTTTAATTTCATTCATATATGTTTTGAAGTTTCCAGTATACAAGTCTTTCACCTCATTAGTTGAGTTTACTCCTAAGCACTTTATTCTTTTTAATGCTATTGCAAATGGGATTTTATTTTTAGGGTAGTTCACTGTTAGTGTATAGAGATACAACTGAGTTTTTATATTTATTTTGTATCCTACAACTTTTCTTTTTTTTTAAATCTCCTTATATTCCTTGTTTATTGAACAGAACCATTCCATTTGTCATTGTTTTATATAATATGCATTTTTTGAACATCTTTATTTATTTTTTATACAGCAGGTACTTATTAGTTATCTGTTTTATACCTATTAGTATATATATGTCAATCCCAATCTCCCAATTCGTCCCACCACCACCACCCCTCCTCACTTTCCCCCCTTGGTGTCCATACGTTTGTTCTCTACATCTGTGTCTCTATTTCTGCCTTGCAAACTGGTTCATCTGTACCATTTTTCTAGATTCCACATATATGCATTAATATACGATATTTGTTTTTCCCTTTCTGACTTACTTCACTCTGTACGACAGTCTCTAGGTCCATCCACGTCTCTACAACTGACCCAGATTTGTTCCTTTCTATGGCTGAGTAATATTCCATTGTATATATGTACCACAACTTCTTTATCCATTCGTCTGTCGATGGGCACATAGGTTGCTTCCATGACCTGGTTATGGTCAATAGTGATGCAGTGAACATTGGGGTGCATGTGTCTTTTTTTTTTTTTTAATAAATTTATTGATTTATTTTTGGCTGTGTTGGGTCTTTGTTGCTGCTTGCGGGCTTTCTCTAGTTGCAGGGAGAGGGGGCTACTCTTCATTGTGGTGTGCAGGCTTCTCATTTCAGTGGCTTCTCTTGTTGCAGAGCACAGGCTCTAGGCATGCGGGCTTCAGTAGTTGTGGCACACGGGCTCAGTAGTTGTGGCTCATGAGCTCTAGAGTGCAGGCTCAGCAGTTGTGGCGCATGGGCTCAGTAGCTCTGCAGCATGTGGGATCTTCCCGGACCAGGGCTCAAACCCGTGTCCCCTGCATTGGCAGGCGGATTCTTAACCATTGCGTCACCAGGGAAGCCCGCATGTGTCTTTTTGAATTATGGTTTTCTCTGGGTATATGCCCAATAGTTGGATTGCTGGGTCATATGGTAATTCTATTTTTAGTTTTTTTTTTTTTTTTTTTTGCGGTACGCGGGCCTCTCACTGTTGTGGCCTCTCCCATTGCGGAGCACAGGCTCCGGACACACAGGCTCAGCAGCCATGGCTCACGGGCCCAGCCGCTTCGCAGCATGTGGGATCTTCCCGGACCGGGGCATGAACCCGTGTCCCCTGCATCGGCAGGCGGACTCTCAACCACTGCGCCACCAGGGAAGCCCTATTTTTTGTTTTTTAAGGAACCACCATACTGTTCTCAATAGTGGCTGTATCAATATACATTCCCACCAACAGTGCAAGAGGGTTCCCTTTTCTCCACACGCTCTCCAGCATTTGTTGTTTGTGATTTAGTGATGTTGCTCATTCTAACCGGTGTGAAGTGATACCTCATTGTAGTTTCGATTTGCATTTCTCTAATAATTCGTGATGTTGAGCAGCTTTTCATGTGCCTCTTGGCCATCTGTATGTCTTCTTTGGAGAGATGTCTATTTAGGTCTTCTGCCCATTTTTAGATTGGGTTCTTTGTTTTTTTAATATTGAGCTTTATGAGCTGTTTGTATATTTTGGAGATTAATCCATTGTCCATTAATTCGTTTGAAAATATTTCCCCCCATTCTGAGGTTTGACTTTTTGTCTTATTTATAGTTTCCTTTGCTGTGCAAAAGGTTTTAAGTTTCATTAGGTCCCATTTGTCTATTTCTGTTTCTATTTCCATTACTCTAGGAGGTGGGTCAAAAAAGATCTTGCTGTGATTTATGTCAAAGAGTGTTCTTCCTATGTTTTCCTATAAGAGTTTTATAGTGTCTGGTCTTACATCTAGGTCTTTAATCCAGCTTGAGTTTATTTTTGTGTATGGTGTTAGGGAGTGTTCTAATTTCATTCTTTTACATGTAGCTGTCCAGTTTTCCCAGCACCACTTATTGAAGAGACTCTCTTTTCTCCAGTGAATATCCTTGCTTCCTTTGTCATAGATTAGTTGACCATAGGTACATGGCTTTATCTCTGGGCTTTCTATCCTGTTCTGTTGATCTATGTATCTGTTTTTGTACCGGAACCATTCTGTCTTGATTACTGTAGCTTTGTATAGTCTGAAGTCAGGGAATCTGATTCCTCCATCTCCGTTTTTCCCCCTCAAGAATGCTTTGGCTATTCGGGGTCTTCTGTGTCTCCATACAAATTTTAAGATTTTTTGTTCTAGTTCTGTAAAAAAATGCCACTGGTAATTTGATAGGGATTGCATTGAATCTGTAGATTGCTTTGGGTAGTATAGTCATTTTCACAATACTGATTTTTCCAATCCAAGAACATAGTATATCTCACCATCTGTTTGAGTCATCTTTGATTTCTTTCAACAGTGTCTTATAGTTTTCTGAGTACAAGCCTTTTACCTCCTTAGGTAGGTTTATTCCTAGGTATTTTATACTTTTTGTTGCAGTGGTGAATGGGATTGTTTCCTTAATTTCTCTTTCTGATCTTTCATTGTTAGTGTATAGGAATGCAAGAGATTTCTGTGCATTAATTTTGTATTTTGTAACTTTACCACATTCATTGATTAGCTCTAATAGTTTTCTGGTGGCACCTTTAGAATTATCTATATATAGTATCATGTCATCTGCGAACAGTGACAGCTTTACTTCTTCTTTTCCAATTTGTATTCCTTTTATTTCTTTTCCTTCTCTGATTGCCATGGCTAGGACTTGCAAAACTATGTTGAATAATAGTGGCAAGAGTGGACGTCCTTATCTTGTTCCTGATGTTAGAGGAAATGCTTTGAGTTTTTCACCATTGAGAATGATGTTTGCTGTGGGTTTCTCATATATGGCCTTTATTATGTTGAGGTAGGATCCCTGTATGCCCACTCTCTGGAGAGTTTTTATCCTAAATGGGTGTTGAATTATGTCAAAAGCTTTTTTTTTTAACATCTTTATTGGAGTATAATTGCTTTACAATGGTGTGTTAGTTTCTGCTTTATAACAAAGTGAATCAGTTATACATATATATATATGTTCCCATATCTCTTCCCTCTTGCATCTTCCTCCCTCCCATCCTCCCTATCCCACCCCGCTAGGTGGTCACAAAGCACTGAGCTGATCTCCCTGTGCTATGGGGCTGCTTCCCACTAGCTATTTAGTTTACATTAGGTATTGTATATATGTCCATGCCACTCTCTCACTTTGTCACAGCTTACCTTTCCCCCTCCCCATATCCTCAAGTCCATGCTCCAGTAGGTCTGTGTCTTTATTCCCATCTTACCCCTAGGTTCTTCATGACCTTTTTTTTTTTTCTTAGATTCCATATATATGTGTTAGCATACAGTATTTCTTTTCCTCTTTTTGACTAACTTCACTCTGTATGACAGACTCTAGGTCCATCCACCTCACTTCAAATAACTCAATTTCGTTTCTTTTTATGGCTGAGTAATATTCCATTGTATATATGTGCCACATCTTCTTTATCCATTCATCTGTTGATGGACACTTAGGTTGCTTCCATGTACTGGCTATTGTAAATAGGGCTGCAATGAACATATTGGTACATGACTCTTTTTGAATTATGGTTTTCTGAGGGTATTTTCCCAGAAGTGGGGTTGCTGGGTTGTATGGTAGTTCTATTTGTAGTATTTTAAGGCGCCTCCATACTGTTCTCCATAGTGGCTGTATCAATTTACATTCCCACCAACAGTGCAAGAGTGTTCCCTTTTCTCCACACCCTCTCCAGTATTTATTGTTTCTAGATATTTTGATGATGGCCATTCTGACTGGTGTGAGATGATATCTCACTGTAGTTTTGATTTGCATTCTCTAATGATTAATAATGTTGAGCATTCTTTCATGTGTTTGTTGGCAATCTGTATATCTTCTTTGGAGAAATGTCTGTTTAGGTCTTCTACCCATTTTTGGATTGGGTTGATTGTTTTTTATTATTGAGCTGCATGAGCTGCTTGTAAATCTTGGAGATGAATCTTTTCTCAGTTGCTTCATTTGCAAATATTTTCTCCCATTCTGAGGGTTGTCTTTTGGTCTTGTTTATGGTTTCCTTTGCTGTGCAAAACCTCTTAAGTTACATTAGGTCCCATTGGTTTATTTTTGTTTTTATTTCCATTTTTCTAAGAGGTGGGTCAAAAAGGATATGCTGTGATGTATGTCATAGAGTGTGCTGCCTTTGTTTTCCTCTAAGAGTTTGATGGTGTCTGGCCTTACATTTAGGTCTTTAATCCATTTTGAGTTTATTTTTGTGTATGGTGTTAGGGAGTGCTCTACTTTCATACTTTCACATGTACCTGTCCAGTTTTCCCAGCACCACTTATTGAGGAGGCTGTCTTTTCTCCACTGTATATTCTTGCCTCCTTTATCAAAAATAAGGTGACCATATGTGCGTGGGTTTATCTCTGGGCTTTCTATCCTGTTCCATTGATCTATATTTCTGTTTTTGTGCCAGTACCATACTGTCTTGATTACTGTAGCTTTGTAATATAGTCTGAAGTCAGGGAGCCTGATTCCTCCAGCTCCATTTTTTGTTCTCAAGATTTCTTTGGCTTTTCGGGGTCTTTTGTGTTTCCATACAAATTGTGTAATTTTTTGTTCCAGTTCTGTGAAAAATACCAGTGGTACTTTGATAGGGATTGCATTGAATCTGTAGATTGCTTTGGGTAGTAGAGTCATTTTCACAATGTTGATTCTTCCAATCCAAGAACAGAGTGTATGTCTCCATCTATTTGTATCATCTTTTATTTCTTTCATCAGTGTCTTACAATTTTCTGCATACAGGTCTTTTGTCTCCTTAGGTAGGTTTATTCTTAGATATTTTATTCTTTTTGTTGCAGTGGTAAATGGGAGTGTTTTCTTAATTTCACTTTCAGATTTTTCATCGTTAAGTGTATAAGAATGCCAGAGATTTCTGCGCATTATTTTTGTATCCTGCTACTTTACCAAATTCATTGATTAGCCCTAGGAGTTTTCTGGTAGCATCTTTAGGATTCTCTGTGTATAGTATCATGTCATCTGCAAACAGTGACAGCTTTACTTCTTCTTTTGCAATTTGGATTCCTTTTATTTCTTTTTCTTCTCTGATTGCTGTGGCTGAAACTTCCATAACTATGTTGAATAAGAGTGGTGAGAGTGGGCAGCCTTGTCTTGTTCCTGATCTTAGTGGAAATGGTTTCAGTTTTTCACCATTGAGGACGATGTTGGCTGTGGGTTTGTAATATATGGCCTTTATTATGTTGAGGAAAATTCCCTGTGTGCCTACTTTCTGCAGGGTTTTTTATCATAAATAGGTGTTGAATTTTGTCGAAAGCTTTCTCTGCATCTATTGAGATGATCATATGGTTTTTCTCCTTCAATTTGTTAATATGGTGTATCACATTGATTTGCATATATTGAAGAATCCTTGCATTCCTGGCATAAACCCCACTTGATCATGGTGTACGATCCTTTTAATCTGCTGTTGTATTCTGTTTGCAAGTGTTTTGTTGAGGATTTTTGCATCTATGTTCATCAGTGATATTGGCCTGTAGTTTTCTTTCTTTGTGACATCTTTGTCTGGTTTTCGTATCAGGGTGATGGTGGCCTCGTAGAATGAGTTTGGGAGTGTTCCTCCTTCTGCTGTATTCTGGAAGAGTTTGAGAAGCATAGATGTTAGCTCTTCTGTAAATGTTTGATAGAATTCACCTGTGAAGCCATCTGGTCCTGGGCTTTTGTTTGTTGGAAGATTTTTTTTTTTTGCGGTATGCGGGCCTCTCACTGTTGCGGCCTCTCCCATTGCAGAGCACAGGCTCTGGACGTGCAAGCTCAGCGGCCATGGCTCACAGGCCCAGCTGCTCCGTGGCATGTGGGATCCTCCCGGACCGGGGCACGAACCCGTGTCCCCTGCATCGGCAGGTGGATTCTCAACCACTGGGCCACAAGGGAAGCCCCTGTTGGAAGATTTTTAATCACAGTTTCAATTTCAGTGCTTGTGATTGGTCTGTTCATGTTTTCCATTTATTCCTGGTTCAGTCTTGGCAGGTTGTGCATTTCTAAGAATTTGTCCATTTCTTCCAGGTTGTACATTTTATTAGCATAGAGTTGCTTGTAGTAATCTCTCATGATCCTTTGTATTTCTGCAGTGTCAGGTGTTACTTCTCCTTTTTCATTTCTAATTCTATTGATTTGAGTCCTCTCCCACTTTTTCTTGATGAGTCTGGCTAATGGTTTATCAATTTTTTTTATCTTCTCAAAGAACCAGCTTTTAGTTTTATTGATCTTTGCTATAGTTTCCTTCATTTCTTTTTCATTTATTTCTGATCTGATCTTTATGATGTCTTTCCTTCTCCTAACTTTGGGTTTTTTTGTCCTTCTTTCTCTAATTGCTTTCAGTGCAAGGTTAGGTTGTTTATTTGAGATGTTTCCTGTTTCTTAAGGTAGGATTGTATTGCTATAAACTTCACTCTTGGAACTGCTTTTGCTGCTTTTGGGTCGTCGTGTCTCCATTGTCATTTGCTTCTAGGTATTTTTTGATTTCTTCTTTGATTTCTTCAGTGATCACTTCGTTATTAAGTAGTGTATTGTTTAGCCTCCATGTGTTTGTATTTTTTACAGATCTTTTCCTGTAACTGATATCTAGTCTCATAGCTGGTCAGAAAAGATACTTGATACGATTTCAATTTTCTTAAATTTACCAAGGCTAGATTTGTGACCCAAGATATGATCTGTCCTGGAGAATGTTCTATGAGCACTTGAGAAAAATGTGTATTGTGTTGTTTTTGGATGGAATGTCCTATAAATATCAATGAAGTCCATCTTGTTTAATGTATCATTTAAAGCTTGAGTTTCCTTATTTATTTTCATTTTGGATGATCTGTCCATTGTTGAAAGTGGGGTGTTAAAGTCCCCTACTGTGATTGTGTTACTGTCGATTTCCCTTTTTATGGCTGTTAGTATTTGCCTTATGTATTGAGGTGCTCCTATGTTGGGTGCATAAATATTTACAAATGTTATATCTTCTTTTTGGATCGATCCATTGATCATTATGTATTGTCCTTCTTTGTCTCTTTTAATAGTCTTTATTTTAAAGTCTATTTTGTCTGATATGAGAATTGCTACTCCAGCTTTCTTCTGATTTCCATTTGCATGGTATATCTTTTTTCCATCCCCTCACTTTCAGTCTGTATGTGTCCCTAGGTCTAACGTCGGCCTCTTGTAGACAGCATATATATGGGTCTTGTTTTTGTATCCATTCAGCCAGTCTGTGTCTTTTGGTGGGAGCATTTAATCCATTTACATTTAAGGTAATTATCGATATGTATGTTCCTATTCCCATTTTCTTAATTGTTTTGGGTTTGTTATTGTAGGTTTTTTCCTTCTCTTGTGTTTCGTGCCTAGAGAAGTTCCTTTAGCGTTTGTTGTAAAGCTGGTTTGGTGGTGCTGAACTCTCTCAGCTTTTGCATGTCTGTAAAGGTTTTAATTTCTCCATCAAATCTGAATGAGATCCTTGCTGGGTAGAGTAATATTGTTTGTAGGTTTTTCTCCTTCATCACTTTAAATATGTCCTGCCACTGTCTTCTGGCTTGCAGAGTTTCTGCTGAAAGATCAGCTGTTAACCGTATGGGGATTCCCTTGTGTATTATTTGTTGTTTTTTCCTTGCAGCTTTTAATATGTTTTCTTTGTACTTAATTTTTGATAGTTTAATTAATATGTGTCTTGGCATGTTTCTCCTTGGATTTATCCTGTATGGGACTCTCTGTGCTTCCTGGACTTGATTATCTATTTCCTTTCCCATATTAGGGAAGTTTTCAACTATAATCTCTTCAAATATTTTCTCAGTCCCTTTCTCTTTCTCTTCTTCTTCTGGGACCCCTATATTTCGAATGTTGGTGCATTTAATGTTGTCCCAGATCTCTGAGACTGTCCTCAGTTCTTTTCATTCTTTTTTCTTTATTCTGCTCTGCAGTAGTTATTTCCACTATTTTATCTTCCAGATCACTTATCCATTCTTCTGCCTCAGTTATTCTGCTATTGATTCCTTCTAGAGTACGTTTAATTTCATTTATTGTGTTGTTTATCATTGCTTGTTTCCTCTTTAGTTCTTCTAAGTCCTTGTTATATGTTTCTTGCATTTTCTCTATTCTATTTCCAAGATTTTGGATCATCTTTACTATGATTATTCTGAATTCTTTTCAAGGTAGACTGCTTATTTCCTCTTCATTTGTTAGGTGTGGTGGGTTTTTACCTTGCTTCTTCATCTGCTGTGTGTTTTTCTATCTTTTTATTTTGCTTATGTTACTGTGTTTGGGGTCTCCTTTTCACAGGCTGCAGGTTCATGGTTCCCATTGTTTTTAGTGTCTGTCCCCAGTGGCTGTGGTTGGTTCAGTGGGTTGTGTAGGTTTCCTGGTGGAGGGGACTAGTGCCTGTGTTCTGGTGGATGAGGCCGGATCTTGTCTTTATGGTGGGCAGGTCCATGTCTGGTGGTGTGTTTTGGGGTGTCTGTGGACTTATGATTTTAGGCAGCCTCTCTGCCAATGGATGGGGCTGTGTTCCTGTCTTGCTGGTTGTTTGGCATAGGGTGTCCAGCACTGTAGCTTGCTGGTCGTTGAGTGAACCTGGGTCTTGGTGTTGAGATGGAGATCTCTAGGAGAGTTTCACCATTTGATACTACGTGGAGCTGGGAGGTCCCTTGTGGACCAGTGTCCTGAAGTTGGCTCTCCCACCTCAGTGGTACAGCCCTGACGCCTGGCTGGAGCACCAAGAGCCTGTCCTCCACATGGCTCAGAATAAAAGGGAGAAAACATAGAAAGAAAGAAAGAAAGAAAGGGGATAAAGTAAGATAAAATAAAATAAAGTTATTAAAAATTATTAAGGAAAAAAATTTAAAAAGTAAAAAGAAAATGGATGGACAGAACCCTAGGACAAATGGTGAATGCAAAGCTATACAGACAGTACCTCACACAGAAGCATACACATACACACTCACAAAAAGAGGAAAAGGGGAAAAAATAATCCGTCTTGCTCCCAAAGTCCACCTCCTCAATTTGGGATGATTCCTTGTCTATTCAGGTATTCCACAGATGCAGGATCTTCTTCCACAGATCAAGTTGATTGTGGAGCTTTAATCCGCTGCTTCTGAGGCTGCTGGGAGAAATTTCCCTTTCTCTTCTTTGTTCTCACAGCTCCCAGGGTTCAGCTTTGGATTTGGCCCCGCCTCTGCGTGTAGGTCGCCTGAGGGCGTCTCTTCTTTGCTCAGACAGGACAGGGTTAAAGGAGCAGCTGATTTAGCGGCTCTGTCTCACTCAGGCCCAGTGGGAGGGAGGGGTTCGGATGCAGGGTGAGCCTGCTGCGGCAGAGGGTGGCGTGACAGTGTACCAGCCTGAGGCGCGCTGTGCGTTCTCCCGGGGAAGTTGTCCATGGATCACGGGACCCTGGCAGTGGCAGGCTGCACAGGCTCCAGGGAGGGCAGGTGTGGAAAGTAACCTGTGCTCGCATACAGGCTTCTTGGTGGCAGCAGCAGCAGCCTTAGCGTCTCATGCCCGTCTCTGGGGTCTGTGCTGATAGCCGCGGCTTGCGCCCGTCTCTGGAGATCCTTTAAGCAGCACTCTTAATCCCCTCTCCTCGAGCACCAGGAAACAAGGAGGCAAGAAAAAGTCTCTTGTCTCTGTGGCAGCTCCAGACTTTTCCTGGACTCCCTCCCGGCTAGCTGTGGCGCACTAACCCCTTTAGGCTGTGTTCACGCCGCCAACCCCAGCTCTCTCCCTCCATCCCATGGAAGCCCGATCCTCAGCTCCCAGCCCCCACCCGTCCCGGCGGGTGAGCAGATAAGCCTCTCGGGCTGGTGAGTGCTGGTCGGCACCGATTCTCTGTGCGGGAATCTCTCCGCTTTGCCCTCTGCACCCCTGTTGCTGTGCTCTCCTCCGTGGCCCCGAAGCTTACCCCCTCTGCCACCCGCAGTCTCTGCCCGCGAAGGGACTTCTAGTGTGTGGAAACCTTTCCTCCTTCACAGCTCCCTCCCATTGGTGTGGGTCCCATCCCTATTCTTTTGTCTCTGTTTTTTCTTTTTTCTTTTGCCCTACCCACGTACGTCGGGAGTTTCCTGCATTTTGGGAGGTCTGAGGTCTTCTGCCAACATTCAGTGGGTGTTCTATAGTAGCAGTTCCACGTATAGATGTATTTCTGATGTATCTATGGGGAGGAAGGTGATCTCCGCATCTTACTCTTGTGCCATCTTCTCAAATCCCCTGTCAAAAGCTTTTTCTGCAGTTGTTGAGATGATCATATGGTTTTTATTCATCAGTTTGTTAATATGGTGTATCACATTGATTTATTTGTATATGTTGAAGAATCCTTGCATCCCTGGGATAAATCCCACTTGATCATGGTGTTTGATCCTTTTAATGTGTTGTTGGAGTCTGTTTGCTAGTATTTTGTTGAGGACTTTTGCATCTATATTCTTTAGTGATATTGGTCTGTAATTTTCCTTTTTTGTAGTATCCTTGACTGGTTTTGGTATCAGGGTGATGGTGGCCTCATAAAATGAGTTTGGGAGTGTTCCTTCCTCTGCAATTTTTTGGAAGAGTATGAGAAGGATGGGTGTTAGCTCATCTCTAAATGATAGAATTCACCTGTGAAGCCATCTGGTCCTGGACTTTTGTTTGTTGGAAGATTTTTAATCACAGTTTCAATTTCAGCACTTGTGATTGGTCTGTTCATATTTTCTGTTTCTTTCTGGTTCAGTCTTGGAAGGTTATACCTTTCTAAGAATTTGTCCATTTCTTCCAGGTTGTCCATTTTATTGGCATAGAGTTGCCTTGTAGTAGTCTCTTATGATGCTTTATATTTCTGTGGTGTCTGTTGTAACTTCTCCTTTTTCATTTCTAATTTTATGGATTTGAGTCCTCTCCCTCTTTTTCTTGATGAGTCTGGCTATAGTTTTATCTATTTTGTTTATGTTCTTAAAGAACCAGCTTTTAGTTTTATGGATCTTTGCTATTGTTTTCTTTGTTTCTATTTCATTTACTTCTACTCTGATCCTTATGTTTTCTTTCCTTCTGCTAACTTTGGGTTTTGTTTGTTCTTATTTCTGTAGTTCCTTTAGGTGTAAGGTTAGATTGTTTATTTGAGATTTTTCTTGTTTTTTTGTGCTAGGATTGTATTGCTATAAACTTCCCTGTTAGAACTGTTTTTGCTGCATCCCATAGGTTTTGGATCATTGTGTTTTCATTATCATTTGTCTCTAGGTATTTTTTGATTTCCACTTTGATTTCTTCAGTGATGTCTTGGTTATATAGTAATGTATTTTTTAGCCTCCATGTGTTTTTGTTTTTTACATTTTTCTCCCTGTAATTGATTTCTAATCTCATAGCGTTGTGGTCAGAAAAGATACTTGATATGATTTCGATTTTCTTAAATTTAGTGAGGTGTGATTTGTGATCCAGGATGTGATCTGTCCTAGAGAATATTCTGTGGGCACTTGAGAAGAAACTCTAATTTGCTGTTTTCGGATGGAATGTCCTATAAATATCAATTAAATCTATCTGGTCTACTGTGTCATTTAAAGCTTGTTTTTCCTTATTAATTTTCTGTTTGGATGATCTGTCCATTGGTGTAAGTGGGGTGTTAAAGTCCCCCACTCTTATTGTGTTACTGTCAATTTCCTCTTTTATAGTTGTTAGCAATTGCCTTATGTATTGAGGTGCTCCTATGTTGGGTGCATATATATTTATAATTGTTATATCTTCTTGGATTGATCCCTTTATCATTATGTAGTGTCCTTCTTTGTCTCTTGTAATAGTCTTTATTTTAAAGTCTATTTTATCTGATATGAGTACTGCTACTTCAGCTTTCTTTTGATTTCCATTTGCATGGAATCTCTTTTTCCATCCCCTCACTTTCAGCCTGTATGTGTCCCTAGGTCTGAAGTGGGTCTCTTGTAGACAGCATACAGATGGGTCTTGTTCATGTATCCATTCAGCCAGTCTGTGTCTTTCAGTTGGAGCATTTAATCCATTCACATTTAAGGTGATTATAGATATGTATGTTCCTATTACCATTTTCTTAATTATTTTGGGTTTGTTTTTGTAGGTCCTTTTCTTCTCTTATGTTTCCCCCTTAGAGAATTTCCTTTAGCATTTATTGTAGAGCTGGTTTGGTGGTGCTGAATTCTCTTAGCTTTTGCTTGCCTGTAAAGCTTTTGATTTCTCCGTTGAATCGGAATGCGATCCTTGCTGGGTAGAATAATCTTGGTTGTAGTTTCTTCCCTTTCATCACTTTAAATATATAGTGACACTCCCTTCTGGCTTGTAGAGTTTCTGCTGAGAAATCAGCTGTTAACCTTATGGGAGTTCCCTTGTACATTATTTGTCATTTTTCCTTTGTTGCTTTTAATTTTTTTCTTTGTGTTTAATTTTTGTCAGTTTGATTACTATGTGTCTCAGCATGTTTCTCCTTGGTTTTATCCTGCATGGGACTCTCTGCGCTTCCTGGACTTGGGTGGCTATTTTCTTTCCCATGTTAGGAAAGTTTTTGACTATAATCTCTTCTAATATTTTCTTGGGTCCTTTTCCTCTATCTTCTCCTTCTGGGTCCCCAATAATGTGAATATTGGTTCATTTAATGTTGTCCCAGAGGTCTCTTAGGCTTCTTCATTTCTTTTCATTCTTTTTTCTTTATTCTGTTCCATGGTAGTGAATTCCACCATTCTGTCTTCCAGGTCACTTATCGGTTCTTCTGCCTCAGTTATTCTGCTATTGATTCCTTCTAGTGTATTTTTCATTTCAGTTATTGTATTGTTCATATCTGTTCTTTAATTCTTCTAGGTCTTTATTAAACATTTCTTGCATCTTCTTGATCTTTGCCTCCATTCTTTTTCCGAGGTCCTGGATCATCTTCACTATCATTATTCTTAATTTTTTTTCTGGAAGGTTGCCTACCTTCACTTCATTTAATTGTTTTTCTGGGGTTTTATCTTGTTCCTTCATCTGGTACCTAGTCCTCTGCCTTTTCATTTTGTCTGTGTTTCTGTGAATGTGGTTTTCGTTCCACAGCCTGCAGGATTGTAGTTCTTGCTTCTGCTGTCTACCCTCTGGTGGAATAGGCTGTCTAAGAGGCCTGTGTAAACTTCCTGATGGGAGGAACAGGTGGTGGGTAGAGCTGGCTGTTGCTGTGTTGGGCAGAGCTCAGTAAAACTTTAATCCGCTTGTCTGCTGATGGGTGGGGCTGGGTTCTCTCCCTGTTGGTTGTTTGGCCTGAGGCAACCCAGCACTGGAGCCTACCCTGCTCTTTGGTGATGCTAATGTCAGACTCTGGGAAGGGGGTCATGCCAAGGAGTACTTCCCAGAACGTCTGCTGCCAAGTTCCTTGTCCCCACGTTGAGCCACAGCCATCCCTCGTCCCTGCAGGAGACCTTCCAACTCTAGCAGGTAGGTCTGGTTCAGTCTCCTGTGGGGTCACTGCTCCTTTCCTTGGGTCCTGATGTGCATACTACTTTGTGTGTGCTCTCCAAGAGTGGAGTCTCTGTTTCCCCCAGTCCTGTTGAAGTCCTGCAATCAAATCCCACTTGCCTTCAAAGTCTGATTCTCTGGGAATTCCTCCTCCCATTGCCGGACCCCCAGGTTGGGAAGCCTGACGTGGGGCTCAGAACCTTCACTCCAGTGGGTGGACTTCTGTGGTATAAGTGTTCTCCAGTTTGTGAGTCACCAACTCAGCAATTATGGGATTTGATTTTATTATGTTTTTGCCCCTCCTACCATTTCATTGCGGTTTCTCCTTTGTCCTTGGATTTGGGGTATCTTTTTTGGTGACTTCCAGTGGCTTCCTGTCGATGGCTGTTCAGCAGTTAGTTGTGATTCCGGTCCTCGTGCGAGAGGGAGTGAGCGCTCATCCTTCTACTCCACCATCTTGAACCAATCTCCAACTTTTCTGAATTAATTTATTCTAGCAGATTTTTTTTTTGGTCGTGTGTGTGTGTGTGTGTGTGTGTGTGTATTTTTTAGTCTAAGGTTTTCTACATATCACATTGTCTCATCTGCAAACAGAAATAATTTTACCTCTTGCTGTCCAGTTTGGATGCCCTCCCTTTCTCTCTCTCTCTCTCTCTCTCTCTCTCTGTGTGTAATTGCTGTGGCTAGGACTCATAGTACAATGTTGTATAGAAGTAAGAAGAATGGGTATCTTGGCTTGTTCCTGATCTTTTAGTTTCAGGGAAAGCTGTCTGGTTTTCACTGTTCAGTATGATGTTAATTGTGGGCTTTTTGTGTATGGTCTTTATTATGTTAAGGTATTTTCTGTCTATTCCTAATTTGTTGAGAATTTTATCATAAAATGTTATTGAATATTTTCAAAGCTTCTTCTGCATCTGTTGAAATGATCATTTTGGGTAGTGTTTTGATTTGTAATTTAATATCTTCATTTGTTATAGGTCTATTCAGATTGTCTTTTTCTTTTTGAGTTCATTTTAGTAGTTTGTATGTTTCTAGTACTTTGCCTGTTTTAGCTAGGTTATCAAATTTGTTAGCATACAGTTGTTTTTAGTATTTGTTTTACAGTCCTTATTATTTCTGTAAGATCATTAGGAGTGTCCCTTCTTTCATTTCATTTCTAATTCTAGTAATTTGAGACTCACCTCTTTTGATTAATGAAGCTAAAGTTTTGCCAATTTTTTTTAGAGAATCAGCTTTCTGTTTAAGTGATTTTCTTTATTAATTTTCTATCCTCTATTTCATTAATTTCCACTCTAAGCTGCTATTCTTTTCTTCTTGCTTTAGGTTTATTTCGCTTTTCTTTTTCCAGTATCTTAAAATAGAAGGTTAGGTTATTGGTTTGAAATGTTATTTTTTTCACAAAATAAGTATTTACAGCTATAAATGTCTTTGTGAGCACTGCTTTTGCTGCATCCCTTAAGTTTTGGTATGTGTCTTCATTTTTATTCATTTTGGAGTACTTTTAGAGTTCCTTTTTGATCTCTTCTTTGATGCATTGATTATTTAGGAGTATATTGTTTAATTCCCATACATTTCTGAATTTTCCAGTTTTTATTGCTATTGATTTCTAGATTTGGAAAGCATATTTTAGTATCATGTCTATCCTTTTAATCTTTTAATTATTTCTATCCTGTCTTCTTCATTAAGACAATCTTTTTATTATTTCTGTCTTCTGCACTTTAAATTCATTGAGGTTTGTTTTATGGTCTATGGTCTGTCCTAGAGAATGTCCCATGTATACTTGGAAAGAATGTATATTCTGTTCCTGTTTTGTGGAGTGTTGTATGAATATTCTATAAATGGTTGGTTTATAGTGTCCAAATCTATTTCCTTGTTGATCTTCTAGCTCATTGTTCTATCTTTTATTGAAAGTGTAGTGTTGAAATCTTAAACTATTATTGCTTTTTAAAAAATATTTATTTTTTTTTTAATTTTGGCTGCATCAGGTCTTAGTTGTTGTATGCAGATCTTTGTTGTGGCATGTGGGATCCTCCACTGTAGTGTGTGGGATCCTCATTGCAGCGCGTGGGCTCTGTAGTTGCGGCACACGGGCTCTCTAGTTGTGGCCCATGTGGTCAGTAGTTGTGGTGCACTGGTTTAGTTGCCCCACAGCATTTTGGATCTTATTTCCCCCACCAGGGATCAAACCCACGTCCCCTGCATTGGGAGGTGGATTTTTAACCCCTGGACCACCAGGGAAGTCCCAAACTCTTATTATTGACTTATCTATTTCTCCCTTCATTTTCAGTTTTGCTTCATATGTTTTTATGTTCTATCAGGCGCACATTTGCTTACAATTGTTATGTCTTCCTCATGGGTTGACTCTTTAATCATTATAAAATGTCACTCTACGTCTAGCAACATTTTTTTTTTTTTTTGCGGTACGCGGGCCTCTCACTGTTGTGGCCTCTCCCGTTGCGGAGCACAGGCTCCGGACGCGCAGGCCCAACGGCCACGGCTCACGGGCCCAGCTGCTTCACGGCACGTGGGATCCTCCCAGACCGGGGCACGAACCCATGTCGCCTGCCTCAGCAGGCAGACTCTCAACCACTGCGCCACCAGGGAAGCCCTAGCAACATTTTTTTTATGTGTATTTTTTCTGACATTAGTATAGCCACTCCAGGTTTCTTGTGGTTACTGTTTGTATAATATATCTTTTTCCATCCCTTAACTTAGAATCTGTTTGTATTTTGAATCTAAAATGTCTCTTCTGTAGATAGCATATAGTTTGATCTTGTTTTTAATCCAGTCTCACAATGTCTGCCTTTGAACTGTTTAATGTAGTTGCATTTAATGTGATTATTGATATAGGCATAATTGGGTTTATTGTGCTTCACTTTATTGCACTTTGCAGATATTGTGTTGTTTTACAAAGGAAGGTTTGTGGCATTGAGCAAATCTCTTGGCGCCATTTTTCCAACAGCATTTGCTCACTTCATGTCTCTGTGTTACATTTTGGTTATTTTTGTAATATTTCAAACTTTTTCATTATTATTATATTTCTTATGGTGAGCTATGGTGAGTAACCTTTGATGTTACTACAACTTGCTGAAGGCTCAGATGATGGTTAGCATCTTTTAGCAACAAAGTGTTTTTATTTTTATTTATTTATTAAGAAAACACACATATTCACTTTATTATTTATTTATGTATTTACTTATTTGGTTGTGTGGGGTCTTAGTTGTGGCAGGCAGGCTCCTTAGTTGCAGCTCGCCAGCTCCTTAGTTGCAACTCACCAGCTCCTTAGTTGCAACTCTGCAGCTCCTTAGTTGGTGGCATGTGAACTGTTAGTTGCAGCATGCATGTGGGATCTAGTTCCCTGATCAGGGATCGAACCCAGGCCCCTTGCATTGGGAGCACGGAGTCTTATCCACTGTGCCACCAGGGAAGTCCCTATTTAGTTTTTAAAAATTTACTGGAGTATAGTTGACTTACAATATTGTGTGCAATAAATTATTTTAAAATTAAGGTTGTACATTGTTTTTTCAGACATAATGCTATTGCACACTTAACAGAGTACATTATAGTGTAAATATAACTTTTATATACAATGGGAAACCACAAAAATCCTTGTGACTTGCTGTGTTGTGATGTTTGTTTTATTATGGTGGTCTAGAACCAAACCTGCAATACCTTCTAGGTATGCCTGTACTTGGATTTATATTTGCCATTTTACTTTGTGTTTTCTATGTGTGTTATGTCTTTTTTGTTCCTCTGTTCCTCCTTTACTGCTTTCTTTTACATTGAATTAATATTATCTAATCTAGCATTTTAATTTCAAAACCCATTGTTTTTGCACTGTATGTTTTTAAAGTAACTTTCTTAATGGTTGCTCTAGGGCTTATAATATACATCTTAACTTATCAGAATCCACTTCACCTTTATATTAACTCAATTCCAGTGAGATTTAGAAAAATTACTCTTACATAGCTCTATTCCCTTTCCTATGTTTTCTGTTAATATTGCTATACATGTTACATCTATAAATGTTACAAACCCAATAATACATCGTTATAATTATTACTTTATATAATTTTGTCTTTTAGACTAGCTTAGCTGAGAGGAGAAAGAGCAAGTATATATTTATAATTTTTGTTATATTAACCTTTTTATTTATCATTTCTGGTTCTTTTCATTTATTGCAGATTCAAGTTACCATCTGGAGTTATTTCCTTATTTAGCCCAATACAGCTTTGCTACTATGTACTTCCTTTGTGCTGTTATCAGCAAATATATTACAATTTTATATGTTATAGGCCCAAGAATATATTATATACATAATGTTTTATACAATTGCTTTTTAAATTGAGTAGGAGAAGAAAGGAGTAAAATATGCATTTATGCTATTTTTATAATTTCATAATTACCTTTACTGGTGCTCTTTGCTTTTTCATAATAATTGAATTATGACTATTTGGGGTCACTTACTTTCAGTTTGATTAATTTCCTTTAAAATTTCTTGTAAGGAGGGTCTGCTGCTAGTAACAGGTTCTCTGTTTTTATTTATCTGGGAGTATCTTTAATTTGCTTTTATTTTTTAAAGATAGATTTGCTGCATACAGCATTCTTAGTTAATAGTTTCTTTGAACACTCTGAATATATTATTCCACTGCCTTCTGGCCTCCATTGTTTCTGCTGAGAAGTCAGATTTTAATCCTATTGGGATTCCCTTGCAGTGATGCCATTTTTTTTCTTCTGTAAAGATTTTCTCCTTATCTTTGGTTTTCACTATTTTTACTATGATGTTTCAGTTTGTGGATCTCTTTGTGTTTTCCTACCTGGAGTTTGTTGAGCTTCCTGGATGTGTAGAGTATTGTTTTTCAACAGATTTGAGAAGTTGTCAGCCATTATTTCTTCAAATATTGCAGCACTTAATAGTGTCCCACATTTCTTTGAAGTTTTGTTCATTTTTTCTTCATTCTTTCTCTCTATTCTTCAGGTTGCATAATCTTTATTGCTCTTTCTTTAGATTTGCTTATTATTACTTCTGCTAATTCAAATCTACTATTGGCCCTTTTAGTGAATTTTTCACTTCAGTTATTGTAATTTTCAACTCTAGAATTGCCATTCTGTTCTTTATTATAATTCCTGTTTATTGATGGTCTCTACTTGTTGCCACATTTCATAATGCCTTTTTTGCTCTTTAATCATGGTTTCCTTTAGTTCTTTGAACATATTTATAATGGCTGCTTTGAAGATTTTGTTAAATTTGATATCTAGTTGCTCTCACAGGCAGTTTCTGTTGCCTGATTTTTTTCCCCAGTGTGTGGGTTATACTCTCCTGTTTCCTTGTATGACTAATTTTTGTTGGAAATTAGATATTTTAGATAATACATTGTAGCAACTTTGGGTACTGGTGCCTCCCTTTGGAGCTTGTTATTGTTATTTGCTAGCTTATTGGTCAAGTAACTGGCTGTACTATTTTAGTAGAGTCTATTTCTCTCTTGCACTGGTAAGTTCTGATATTGCTCCTCAGGGAGCATATTCTTGGGTTATGTCTACAGTCACCCTGGGTTAACAGTGGGTTTTTTTTTTGGTTCTCTTTGGCTGACTCTGTCCCTGACCTTAGCCAGATGTTGAACTCTACTAATTGCTAGGTGATTGTTTAATTACTTTCAACAATGCCCTGGTGCATAAATTGCTCACCAGCTGAACCAGTGAAATTCAGAATCCTTTGAAGGGATAGTTCTGGAAGTCTGTTGAGATTTTTTTCTGACTTCAGGCAGTCTCTGCCCAGCTATGTCCTTTCCAGATTCTCTCACACAAACTAGCCAGTTTACAGTTTAGCTTTTATGTCCAGTGATTCTACCAATACCCCAATTGCCCTTACCACAACCTCTACTAAATTTGAGAGCACCAGTAGGCTTGAACTTCTCCACACTCTGTTGCAAATGAAGTCAGTTCCTTTTGGAAGAGAATAGCTCCCTGGTTTATGACCTGCTCTCCCTCAAGGCAAAATCTCTGAGTTATGGCTATGGAGCTGGAAGAGGGGACAATGGCAAGCTTCTCTGTCAGTGACACTCCCAATTTAGGAGCTGAGTGCTCAGTGGTGGTGGGGAGGGGACGATACCTTCAGATCTTTTTGTTTGACTCTTGCAGCACAGAATCACTGCTTTACAAACCAGGAGAATGATGACTGGGGCTCAATATTCTCATCAGCACCACACCCAGGGTACAGCCTTCTTGGGGGCTGGGCAGAAGAAGAGAGAGCCACCTCTCACCTACACTTGCCCATAACTTAGCCTCAGTAACAGATAGGTGGGGGTAGGAAAAGAAATACTAACATACTGCCTGTCCTGGGATTGTATCCCTCAAACTGGGAGCTGGATCCCTGCGTTCTTGGCTGTACCCAGTCTGGAGTAAAGTTTCCCTCTTGCTGAGTTAGGAGGGAGGAAGGAGGAAGCAGATCTCAGTTCAAATACCAGAGACTCTCAATATTCTTAAATTGTAGAAAATTTTCTTGAATGTGTGTTTCTATATTTGCTGTATATGTCCTTCAGTCATGTCCAGAGATTTTAACTGGTTGTTTTAAAATAATTTTCACTAGTTTCACTGGTGAGTGAAGCCACAGAGTTCCTCATGCTGTAAAGCTGGAGATCAGAGTCACACCACCCACTCTCTTTATTTCCTCTTTCTGGAAAATGCATTCTCTTTAATAAGATCTTTGTTAGAATTTCTGCTACACTTTATGTTTCATGCTGTCATATTTTCCATCTCTTTCTCCGTACATCCTGGGTTTCCCTTTTAGTTCATAATCCAGCTCATGAATTATCTCTCCAACTCTATATAACTCTCTTTTGAGTTTCTAATTTTATTGATTATATTTCAAATTTCCTTCAGTACTATTTAGTATTTTTTAAATTAAATCTGCCTTGTATGTTAAGGTAGAGTCATTTTTTTCTTGTTTTCTTTTCCTATGGCTTTGTTCTTAATCATTTATCCAATGTGTATTTTATAGTGTATATCTGACCCATTCTTAAATTCTAAGGAATTTTGATTTCTTGTTTACTAAGCTTGTTTGGCATGAATGACTGTTAAATTTTATGAAATGCTCTGTCTGTGTAAACTAAGATGTTTTCAGTCTTAAAATAAGGAGGCTGTCATCTGACTTTTCATGTATTTAAATGGAGGTAACTTTGAATTAGAATATCAATTTTTTAGAAACTCATATTAAATTGATGGATAGAGGCATTAAAAGCTGAGGGTGCTAAATCCAAGACAGATGAGACATTATGTGGCCCTTGATGGAAGAGCACGCCACCTCCTCTGAAGTAGCTTTGAAAAAAAAACTGTCTAGATTCAACTTAGCAATTTAGAGGAAGTACAGAGGATCGAGGATTATATTAAATTATGCTATGGGGATGCAGTTACAAAAATCTGGATTATATAAATCTCTCAAGGGCAAACAACTGGGTTTCTTCAAATAAACTGTAAGAAGAAAGAGTGCATATGAAAGATTGGAAGAGGGGAGAAAGGAAGAGTGAAAGGACCAGCAAGAGAGGGAGAGTAAACACAGAGATTTAAAAGAAACATAAACTACATATCAACGGATTGCAATGTGTGGACTTTAACTGCCTCCTGATTCAAATAAACAATGTGTAAAAAAATGGCATTTATGAAACATTTGAACTTTTGAGTATTCTGTGCATAGTTGACATTAAGGAATTTTTATTCATTTTTATGTGTACTAGCAGTGTTGTGGCTGTCTTCAAAATACTTATCCTTTAGAAGTAACAGTGAAATATTCAGGGATGGAAATTATATATGTGAAATGCTTCAAAAGAACATGGGAGGAGAATAGTGGGTAGGAGTATAGAAGAAACAAATTGGCTATGAGATGATAATTCTTGAAGATGGGTGATGGATAAAGTTAATTACTGTTTTTTTGCATATATTCGGAATTGACTTTCCTATTACTTACTACTTTGGCTTTGTAATCTTGATTATTACAGGGAGGGAATTTGTAAACTAAAGTGAGGCCAAAAAGAGTAGTTAACGAGTGCATCATCACTTTCTGATGTGTAGACTTTTAAATTTTGGATCATCTGTGAAACTGAGGGCATGGTTTGAAAACACTGACAATTTCCTGTTCATTTCCCCTTAAATGAAAGCATTCAGATGCTTTTTTTTTTAATTGTGAAGAAATGTGCTCTACAACAAAATACCTATGAAATCAAGCATATCTTTTTTTCAGTTATATGCTGAATTCTGAAATACTTATGCGTTTCAGTGTTTGTTCTTTTTTAAAAACCATTTTTTCAGGATCTTATTGATATGATTAGTTGTTCAATTTCCAAGTCTGTTCAGTTTAAACTACTGATTGAGGTAAAACCAATAAATTAATTGGTTGCTCATTAAGTGTAAGGCATGTGCCAGGCTTTTGGGAGTGGCACCTAAATCACTCCACAATTTATAGAAACCTATAATGTCCTTGGGAAGACAAAGTACATGACAAGATGAACAACCCCTGAAAGATGTAAATAATTGTCAAGGCAACAGAATGTTATAAAATTTTTTTGCCAACTCAAAATTCAATACCCAGAATTCCTAATTCCCTCCACCCTAGGTGTTTTTCAACTATATTATACCCTGATTAATCCCCACCTCTGCTAAGATAACAAGGGGGCATTAGTCGGGAAAATAGGAGAGAATGGGGGAAAGGGCTCTATTAATACTAATTGAGGCACCAAAATAAGATACGTACATTCATTCATTCTCCTGGAAAATGTAAACTCTTGGCTTCTGTCATGCCAGAACACCATGATCGTTATCATGAATGGAACAATTACAGGGAGTGGGTCTCCAGACTCATATCTACCCACAGGCAGGTCCCGCTTTGCCTCAGGGGTTCTTAATTAGGACTATGTTGATAAAACATGTGAGAAGCTGAGAAGCTCTGATTTATTTATGATAACTGAACCCACTCGTTGTTCTTCTCTTTTCCAATCTGGTAGAGAAACAGAGAAGAGATTTTTAATGCTTGCAGTAAATCACATAGAGCAGATTTGGCAGCAGTTTTATAGTTTGGTTTGCTCTTTTCCCCTTTAGCCTGACGACTGAAGGATACCTTTTTGCAAAAGGGAGAAATAAGCTTTGTTCTTAATTGATTATTTAGGATCTAGCTCATCACTGATAAATGAAATGAACAAGGTTGGTATATAACAACATTTTGATGAATGATTGATTACTTTTATCTTCAGAGAGATGGACACATACCCTGTGCTGATAGACTAGACAATGAATCAGATCTGACCAATTCCAGATAAATGAAGAAGTTTGTGAGACAAAAGATATTTTGATGAATGATTTACTACATATACATGAAGATAGATGGAGTCATTCAGAAAGTAGTTTTTCTTTATGAAATATTGCTTTTAAAATCCAGTCAAAAGGTGGAAAGAAAGGAGGGTTTATTTTTTTAATTAATTTATTTGGCTGCGTCGGGTCTTAGTTGTGGCTCTCAGGATCTACGATCTTCGTTGCGGCATGTGAGATCTTTTAGTTGCAGCATGCAAACTCTTAGTTGCAGCATGTGGGATCTAATTACCTGACCAGAGGTTGAACCCAGGCCCCCTGCATTGGGAGCGCAGAGTCTTAGCCACTGGACCACCAGGGAAGTCCCTGAAAGAAGGCAGGCTTTAACATCATAGTTAAAACAAGAAAAAAAAGTGTCATTGGATTATCCAGGAAAATGCAATTACCAGACACAAGATTCAAACCAGGCAATACATTTAATAATTTTGTGAACACCTAATATGTAGGTAATTTTCTTTTCCAGAATTCCTGCTCTTCCAGTGTTCGTTATCTAGTTGGGGGAGTAGAATTTGTACATAAGTAAAATCATTCTAATAAATGGTCTTTGAGTAATATGGACTTCAAGTAGTTTGGGAGTACAAAGGAGAGACTGTTTACTGTGGGCTGGTCTGCCTAGAGTTCCTAGGGAGAAGTGATTTGAACTAGAAATGAAAGGATGACTGAAATTTCTGTAGGCAGAAATGTCATGGGCTTATACATTTATTTAACAATTATACATAGTAACTCTCATGTGTAAGTCACTACGCTAAATAGACATTGAATCAGACAATTATATTGGGTTGGTCACAAAGTTCGTTTGGGCTTTTCCTTAAGATGTTAAGGAAAAACCCGAATGAACTTTGTGGCCAATCCATAATAACAGTGTGACAACGTACTGTAATAGAACAGGGTGTTTGTGGAACACAGAGGAGAGACAGACAGCAAATGAGCCAAATGAAGAGGGGTGGTGATGGAGCAAAGAGGACACTCACTCTACCAGGTGGAGAGATTGCAGTTGAAAAGGGCCAGAGGCAAGAGGGGGCGCAGACTGCTTGGAGCTGCAAGGCCAAGAACTGCTCTGTCCACTATGGTAGCCCTTTGTCACATGCAGCTGTTGAACACTTGAAATATAGCAAATGCGACTGAGACACTGAATTTTAGTTTTATTTAATTTTATTAACTTAAGCTTAAAAATTAATATCTGCTTCAGTATACTTGGAACAACTAACAACATGTGAACCTACTTTCTGAAAGTAAATTTTATTAAATTTAAATACAGATCAAATATTTCTGATGACAATTTAGAATCCAAATTGAGGTGTAAAGTTGGTATAAAATACACACCAGATTCCAAAGGTTTAGTATTTGTAAAAGAATGTGTAAAATTTCGTAACTTCTTAATACTAATTATATGTTGACATAATATTTTGGATATATTAGGTTAAGTAAATTAATTTCACCTGTTTCTTTTTACTTTTTGAAAAAATTTTTATTTTCTATTGGAGTATAGTTGATTAACAATGTTGTGTTAGTTTGTGTACAGCAAAGTGATTGTTATACATATACGGGTATCTATTCTTTTTCACATTCTCCCATTTAGGTTATTACAGAGTATTGAGCAGGGTTTCCTGTACTATACAGTAGGTCCTTGTTGGTTATCTATTTTAAATATAGCAGTGTGTACATGTCAATCCCAAACTCCCAGTCTGTCCCTCCCTCCACACCCTCCCTACCCCAGTAACCATAAGTTCTTTCACTAAGTCTGTGAGTCTGTTTCAGTTTTGTAATAAGTTCATTTGTGTCATTTTTATTTAGATTCTGCATATAAGCGATATCATATACTATTTGTCTTTCTCACTTAACATGATAGTCTCCAGGTGCATCCATGTTGCTGCAAACGGCCTTATTTCCTTCTTCGTAATGGCAGAGTAATAATACATTGTATATATGTACCACTTCTTCTTTATCCATTCATCTGTCAATGGACATTTAGGTTGCTTCCATGTCTTGGCTATTGTAAACAGTGCTGCAATGAACACTGGGGTGCATGTAACCTTTCAAACCGTATTTTTCTCTGGATATATGCCCAGGAGTGGGATTGCTGTATCATATGGTAGCTCTATTTTTAGTTTCTTAAGGAGCCTCCATACTGTTCTTCATAGTGGCTGTACCAATTACATTCCCACCAACAGTGTAGGAGGGGTTCCCTTTCTCCACACCCTCTCCAGCATTTGTTGTTTCTAGACTTTACGATGATGGCCATTCTGACTGGTGTGAAGTGACATCTCATTGTAGTTTTGATTTGCATTTCTCTAATAATTAGTGATGTTGAGCAGCATTTCATGTGCCTCTTGGCCATCTGTATGTCTTCTTTGGAGAAATGTCTATTTAGGTCTCCTGCCCATTTTTTGATGGCATGGTTTCTTTTTTTGATATTGGGCCCGATGAGCTGTTTGTAAATTTTGGAGATTAATCCCCTGTTGGTAGCATTGTTTGTAAATATTTTCTCCCATTCTGTGTGTTGTCTTTTCATTTTGTTTATGATTTCCTTTGCTGTGCAAAAGCTTTTGAGTTTAATTAGGTCCCATTTGTTTATTTTCGTTTTTATTTCTATTACTCCAGTAGATGGATCAAAACAAAGATATTGCTGTGATTTATGTCAAAGAGTGTTCTGCCTACGTTTTCCTCGAAGGGTTTTAGAGTATCGGGTCTAACACTTAGGTCTTTAATCCATTTTGAGTTTATTTTTGGGTATGGTGTTAAAGAATGTTCTAATTTGATTTTTGTACATGTAGCTGTCCAGTTTTCCCAGCACCATTTATTGAAAAAACTGTCTTTTCTCCATTGTGTAGACTTGCCTACTTTGTTGTATATTAATTGACCATAGGTGCGTGGGTTTATTTCTGGGCTTTCTGTCTGTTCCATTGATCTATATTTCTGTTTCTGTGCCAGGACCATACTGTTTTGATAACTGTAGCTTTGTAGTATAGTTTGCAGTCAGCAAGCCTGATTCCTCCAGCTCTGTTTTTCTTTCTCAAGATTACTTTGGCTCTTTGGGGTCTTGTGTGTCTCCATAGGAATTAAAAAATTTTTGTTCTAGTTCTATGAAAAATGCCATTGGTAATTTGATAGGGATTGCATTGAATCTGTAGATTGCTTTGGGTAGTATAGTGATTTAGACAATATTGATTCTTCCAATCCAAGAACAAGGTATATTTTTCTATCTGTGTCATCTTTGATTTCTTTCATCTGAATTGTAATAGTTTTTGGAGTATAGGTCTTTTATCTCCTCAGGTAGGTTTATTCCTAGGTGTTTTATTCTTTTTGATGCAATGGTAAATGGGATTGTTTCTTTAATTTCCCTTTCTGATCTTTTGTTGTTAGTGTATAGAAATACAACAGATTTCTGTGTATTAATTTTGTATCCTGCAGCTTTACCAAATTCATTGATGAGCTCTAGTAGTTTTCTGGTAGCATCTTTAGGATTTTCTATGTATAGTATCATGTCATCTGCAAACGGTGACAGTTTTACGTCTTCTTTTCCAATGTGGATTCCCTTTATTTCTTTTTCTTCTCTGATTGCCATGGCTAGGACTTCCAAAACTATGTTGAATACAAGTGGCAAGAGTGGACATCCTTGTCTTGTTCCTGATTTTAATCCTACTTGGTCATGGTGTGTGATCCTTTTAATGTATTGTTGGATTCAGTTTTCTAGTATTTTGTTGAGGATTTTTGTGTCTGTGTTCATCAGTGATATTGGCCTGTAATTTTCTTTTTTTGTGTGATATCTTTGTCTGGTTTTGTTATCAGTGTGATGGTTCCCTCATAGAATGAGTTTGGGAGTGTTCCTTCTTCTGCAAATTTTTGGAAGAGTTTCAGAAAGACAGGTGTTAACTCTTCTCTAAATGTTTGATAGAATTTGCCTATGAAGCCATCTGGTCCTGGACTTCTGTTTATTGAGAATTTTAAAATCACAGTTTCAATGTCAGTACTTGTGATTGGTCTGTTCATATTTTCTGTTTATTCCTGGTTCAGTCTTAGGAGATTGTACCTAAGAATTTGTCCATTTCTTCTAGGTCCATTTTATTGGCACTTAGTTGCTTGTAGTAGTCTCTTATGATCCTTTGTATTCTGTGGTGACAGCTGTAACTTCTTTTTCAGTTCTAATTTTATTGATTTGAGCCCTCTCCCTCTTTTTCTTGATGAGTCTGGCTAAAGGTTTATCAATTTTGTTTATCTTTTCAAAGAACCAGCTTTTAGTTTCATTCATCTTTTGTATTGTTTTCTTTGCCTCTATTTCATTTATTTCTGCTCTGATTTTTATGATTTTTTTCCTTCTACTAACTTTGGGTTTTGTTTGTTCTTCTTTCTCTAGTTGATTTAGGTGTAAGGTTCGGTTATTTTAGGTTATTCTTGTTTCCTGAGGTAAGATTATATTGCTGTAAACTTTCCTCTTAGAATTGCTTTTGCTGCATCCCATAGGTTTTGGATCATTGTGCTTTCATTTTCATTTGTCTCTAGATATTTTTTGATTTCCTCTTTGATTTCTTCAGTGATCCATTGATTGTTTAGTAGCATAATTTTTAGCCTATATGTGTTTTGTTGTTTTTTACAGTTTTTTTTCTTGTAGTTGATTTCTAATCTCATTGTGGTTGGAAAAGATGCTTGGTATGATTTCAGTTTTCTTAAATTGACCAAGGCTCACTTTGTGGCCCAGCATGTGATCAATCCTGGAGAATATTCCATGTGCATTTGAGAAGAATGTGTATTCTGCTGCTTTTGGATGGAAAGCTCTATAAATATCAGTTAAGTCCATCTGGTCTAATATATAATTTAAGGCCTGTGTTTCCTTATTTTCTGTCTGGATATTTATCCACTGATAATAGTGGGGTGTTAAAAGTCCCCCACTATTATTGTGTTACTGTCGATTTCTCCTTTTATAGCTGTTAGTATTTGCCTTATGTATTGAGGTGCTCCTGTGTTGGGTACATATATATATACAATTGTTGTATCTTCTTCTTAGATTAATCCCTTGATCATTATGTAGTGTCCTTCTTTGTCTCTTGTAACAGTCTCTTGTAACAGTATTTTAAAGTCTATTTGTCTGATATGAGTATTGCTACTCCAGCTTTCTTTTGACTTCCATTTGCATGGAATAACTTTTTCCATCCCCTAACTTTCAGTCTGTATGTGTCTCTAGATCTGAAGTGGGTCTCTTTTAGACAGAATATATATGGGTCTTGTTTTTGTATCCATTCAGCTGGTCTGTGTCATTTGGTTGGAGCATTTAATTCATTTACATTTAATGTAATTATCGATATGTGTGTTCTTACTGTCATTTTGTTAATTGTTTTGGATTTGTTTTTATAGGTCTTTTTTCTTCCCATCCTCTTTTGTTCTCTTCTCTTGTGATTTGACTATCTTTAGTGTTGTGTTTGGATTCCTTTTTCTTTTTTGTGTGTGTATCTCTGTAGATTTTCAGTTTGCAGTTACTATGAGGTTTTGATACTGCAGCCTGTATATGAACAAGATTGTCTTAAGTTGCTGGTGTTTTAATTTCAAATGCATTTCCAGTTTATTGCATTTGTGCTCCCCTCACAATTGCTGATTTTGATATCATATTTGTCTGCAGATGATTTCCTATCTCTACTGTAAGTTTGCCATTACTGGTGAGCTTTTCCATTCATAATTTTGTTTCTAGTTTTGGCCTTTTCTTTTCTGCCTAGAGAATTCCCTTTAGCATTTGTTGCAAAGCTGGTCTGGTGTGCTGAATTCTCTTAGGTTTTGCTTGTCTGTAAAGCTTTTGATTTTCCTGTCGAATCTGAATGAGAGCCTTGCTGGGTATTCTTGGTGGTAGTTTCTTCGCTTTCTTCACTTTAAATATATTGTGCCTTTCTGGCCTGCAGTTTCTGCTGAGAAATCAGCCGATAACCTTACGGGAGTTCCCTTGTATGTTATTTGTTGATTTTAATATTTTTTTCATCTTTAATCTTGGTCAATTTGATTATCACATGTTTTGATATGTTCCTTCCTGGGTTTATCCTGCCTGGGACTCTCTGCACTTCCTAAACTGGGTGAGTGTTTCCTTTCCTGTGTTGGGGAAGTTTTCAGCTACTGTTTCTTCAAATATTTTCTCAGGCCCTTTCTCTCTCTGTTCTCCTTCTGGGACACCTATAATGCAAATGTTGGTGCATTTACTGTTGTCCCAGAGGTCTCTTAGACTGTTTTCATTTCTTTTCTTTCTTTTTCCTTTACTTTGTTCCGCAGCAGAATAAAGACACCACTCTCTTCCAGATCACTTATCCATTCTTCTGTCTCAGTTATTCTATTCATTCCTTCTAGTGTAGTTTTCATTTTAGTTATTGTATTATTCATCTCTATTTGTTGCTTCTTTAGTTCTTCTAGGTCATTGTTAAACATTTCTTGTATCTTCTCGATCTGTGCCTCCATTCTATTTCTGAGATCCTGGATCATCTTTACTATCGTTACTCGGAATTCTTTTTCAGGTAGATTGCCTATCTCCATTTCACTTAGTTGTCCTTTTGGGGTTTTACCTTGTTCCTTTATCTGGGACATATTCCTCTGCCATCTCATTTTGTCTAACTTTCTGTGATTGCAGATTGTGTTCCACAGGCTGCAGGACTGTAGTTCTTTCTTTTAATGGCTGTCCCCTGGTGGATGAAGCTGTCTGAGAGGCTTGTTGTGCAGGCTTCCTAATGGGAGGGACAGGCTCCTGCTCACTGGTGGGTGGAGCAGGGTCTTGTCCCTCTGGTGGGCAGGGCTGTGTCAGGGAGTGTGTTTAGCAGGAAGCTGTGTGCTCAGGAAGACTTGAAGCAGCCTGTCTGCTGATGGGTTGGGCTGTATTCCCATCCTGTTGGTTTTTTGGCCTGAGGCATCCCAGCACTGGAGCCTACAGGCTGCTGGGTGGGGCCCAGTCTTCGTGAGAAAATGGTGGCCTCCAAGAGGGCTCACGCCAATGAGTACTCCCCAGAACTACTGCCGCCAGTGTCCTCGTCCCTGCAGCGAGCCACAGCTACCCTCCACCTCCACAGGAGACCCTCTAATACTAGCAGGTAAGTCTGGCCCAGTCTCTGATGAGGTTACCGCTTTTTTCCCTTGGTCCTGGTGTGCACGTGACCGTGCATGCACCCTATAAGAGTGGAGTTTCTGTTTCCCCCAGTCCTGTGGAATCCTGTGATTAAACCTCACTGGCCTTCAAAGCTAGATTCTCTGGGAGCTCCTCCTCCCGTTGCTAGAGCCCCAGGCTGGGGAGGCTGATGTGGGGGCTCAGAACTTTCACTCCTGTGGAAGAACTTCTGTGGTATAATTATTTTCCAGTTTGTGGGTCACGCACCCAATGTGTAGGGATTTGATTTTATCGCAGTTGCACCCTGTCTACCATCTTGTTGTGACTTCTTCTTTGTCTTTGGATGTAGAGTATTTTTTTGGGTAGGTTCCAGCATTTTTTTTGTCAGTGGTTGTTCAGCAGTTAGTTGTGATTTTGGTGTTTCCATAAGAAGAGGTGAGCTCACTTCCTTCTACTCCACCTTCTTGTCTCCTCTCAAAAGCGATTTTTCTTTCCAGTGAGGAATGGTTTTCAGAATCGTTGGGCTGGAGGCAGTGAACTAGCTGCTGGGGCTGAGGGCTGGCTGTCCACACTTACAGTGCCAGGGTCTGTCTCTTCTGCTATGCTGTGGGGTGGTGGTGGCAAAGGAAGGCAGGAGGCAGCAGCTGCTGCCGAACAGCTCCTCAGTTCTCTCTTTTTACTTTTTAAATGTGACTCCTAGAAGATTTGCAATTATATATTGGTGCACATTATATTTCTATAGGATAGCTCTGATCTAGACTGCCATGAGATATGGGAAGTGAGAGAAGAGGCTGGAGTAAGCCATAACATGTTAGAACATGCAGCGCTTGTGATAAGGAAGGGGAAACCGTACATTCAAAAGTATTGACTGAAAGGCTACTAAGTGCCAGACACTGTTCCGGCCATTTGGGATGTGTTTCAGTGAATGACAAAATTCCTGCAGAGTTTACATTTTAGAGAAAGCAGGAGGGTCAACAAAGAAGCAAACACAAATAACATATTAGAGTATGTTGGGAATGTTAAGAGCTATGGGGAAAAAAAAAGTTGAGCCAGGTAATTGTTCTCAGGAGTGCTGGGCGTGTAGAGTGAGGATTCTTGCTTTCCGTTAAAGTAGGATGGTTGGGGTTGACCCACTGAGGCATATTTTGAACAGTGATTTGAAGAAGGTGCTAGTATGAGCCACGTGGTTATCTGGGGCAAGAGTTTTGCAGGAAGAAGGGACACCAAGCAAGTACTCAAGGAGAAGGCCTGGTGTGTTGTAGGAAAAGCAAGGTTGGTGGTATGGAGCAAAGTGAGTTAGAGGGTGTTAGTAAGAGAGGAAGTCAGAGAGAGGAAGGACAGGTGCTGCTCCCATGGAAAAGGGTAGAAGCTGGAAGACCAGTTAGAAGGTTATTTCAGTATTCAGGTGAGAAATGAGAGCAGCTCAGAGCAGGGTAGAAGCAGTAGATATTGTGAGAAATAGTTTCTGGATATGTTTTGATGGTAGAGTGAATAAGGTTTTCCTGGTGTGAATGTGGGTTTTGAAGAGGCCAGGATGACTCCATGTTTTTGGTCTGAGGAACTGGATGAATGAAACTGCCAACAACTGTGCTGGGAGAGCAGATCTGGGGGAAAGATGAGAAATGGTCGCCAAGGAATGAGTGAAGATACAAAATCCAAAGATTGAGATCAGGGAGAAGAGGAGGAACCAGCAAAGAAGACTGAATAGCAGCTGTTGAGGTAGAAGAAAAATCGAGTGTGGTGTCTTTGGAAGCTACATGAAGAAAGTTTATTAAAGAGCAGGAAGGGATAAAATGTATCAAATGCTGCTGACAGGAGAAGGGTGAAGTCTGAGAATTGACCAATAGCTTTAATACAAGTGACCTTGAGTATAATTTTTGTGGTATTGGAAGTGAGATGCTGGCAAAATTTGATTTGGAGTGGGCTGAAGAAACAATGAAGATGGGACTTCCCTGATGGCAAAGTGGTTAAGAATCCACCTGCCAATGCAGGGGACATGGGTTCGATCCCTGGTCTGGGAAGATCCCACATGCTGCAAATCAACTAAGCCTGTGCACCTAGAGCCCATGCTCTGGAACAAGAGAAGCCCGTGCGCCACAACAAAGACTAGCTCCCACTCGCCACAACTAGAGAAAGCCTGTGTGCAGCAACGAAGACATAATGCAGCCAAAAATAAATAATAAATTTATTTTTTAAAGAAAGAATGAAGATGAATTGGAGGCAGTGAAAACAGATAGCTCTTCAAGAGGTTATATTTCAATGAAAGTCAAAGCATTAAGACAAATAGTAGAGAGAATTGTGGTCAAGAAGTATTTTTTTAATAGCAGAAATAACAGCATATTTGTGCATTGAGATGCAGTGATCCAGTAATGCGGGGCAGTTTGATTATGGAGAAAGGGGCAAGTGCCAGAGTGATGTCTTTGACTAGGTGAGAGTTACAAGATCTAGTAAGTGGATGAGCAGGGAAAAACATCTATGATAGCAGTTTTCAAAGTGTGGTCACCTGGAACTTATTAGAAATGTAAATTATTAGGCCCTATCCCAGACCTCTTGAATCAGAAACTCTGAAGCCCTATTTTATACCTACACCACTCACAAAAATTAAATTGAAATGAATTAAAGACCTAAATGTAAGACCTGAAACCACAAACCTCCTAGAAGAAAACACAGGAAAGACATTTGTTGACATGGGTCTTGGCAATGATTTTTTGGATATGACAGTTAAAGCACAAACAACAAAATGAACAATAAACAAGTGGGACCACATCCAAGTTAAAAGCTTCTGAAAGTCAAAAGAGACGATCAACAAAATGAAACGGTAGCTTACAGAATGGCAGAAAATATTTGCAAATCATGTATCTGATAAGGGGTTAACATTCAAAATATATAAAAACCCGTACAACTGAATAGCAAATAATAATAATCATCATCATCTAACTGAAAAATTGGCAACGGACCTGAACAGACATTTTCCCAAGATATTCAGATGACCAAAAGGTACATGAAAAGGTCCTCAACATTAGGGCAGTGCAAAGCCACAATGAGATAACACATCAGGCTTGTCAGAATGGCTATCAGAAAAAAAAAAAAAGAGATAAGAAACGCTGGCAAGGATGTGGAGAGAAGAGAACCTTTGTGCAAGGTTGGTGGGAATGTAAATTGGTATAGCCACTATGAAAAACAGTATGGAGGTTCTCAAAAAAATTAAACAAAATCACCATGTTGAAGAGATATCTGCACCCCCATGTTCATTGCAGTATTATTCATAACAGCCAAGACATGGAAACAAACTATGTACCCATTGATGGATGAATAAAGAAAATGTGGTATGTTTATAAACAGTGGAATATGGTACAGCCATAAAGAGAAGGAAATCCTGCCATTTGTAACAACACTGATGGACCTTGAGGGCATTATGGTAAGTGAAATAAGTCAGATAGAGAAAGACAAATACTATTCATCTCATTTATATGTGGAATCTAAAATAAAACAGAACACTAAACTCATAGAAACAGATATCGGATTTGTGGTTGCCAGAGGCAGGAGGTGGAGGGTAGGGGAATTAGGTGGAGGTGGTTAAATGTACAAACTTCCAGTTATAAGTTAGTACCAGGGATGTAATGTACAATATGATGACTATAGTTAATAACGCTTTATGGTATATTTGAAAGATGCTAAGGGAGCAGATCCTAAAAGTTCCCATCACAAGGAAAAACATTTTTTTTCTCTAACTGTATGACGTGATGGATGTTAACTAATCAGTTTGCAATATATACATATGTCATTATGCTATCTTAAACTTACAATATTGAATGTCAATTATATCTCAATAACACTGGAAAAGAAAAAGAACTAAAGATGTTCAGGCAAAATGTCTCTTGGAAGGACAGGCTGTCATCCAATATTAGAATTGTGTTGTGTGGAAGAGATTAGATGGCTCCCTAGTAGTTCCAGAGAGGGACAAATGAAAGTTACAGGTAGATTAACTTCAATTCAAAATTTAAGAAAAAGAATTCTTTCTAACCATCCCCTGTCCACCAGTGGAATGGGTTATGTTGGGAGCAGCAATCAACAAGCTCAGCAGAGGCTGGAAGATGCAAAACACAGAAAGGGGGACTGAGACACCAGTACTGAAATGTGTGCACAATTTCAAGATGGCTACAAACCTCAGATTACTATGTCCCAGACTGATGACTTCTAAAAAAGAAACTCTAGGGTGGGATCATGCAGTCTGGCTTAAGAAGTCCTCCAGGTGCTGCTAATATGTGTATTGTCAGAAAAGACAATAGAGGGGGAAAGAGCTTGGGGGAGGGTAATGGGGGTATGCCTGGAAGTTGTCTGCTGATGCTTCAGTTTTGTCAGTGAAGAGAGAACTGAAGTCACTTGCTGAAAGTGAAGACAGAGGAGGAGGTGTATGAAGAGCTGATGGAGGTTTTATGTAGGAAAAATAGGATCAGATTTTCACTTACGCAGATATTCACTGATCTTGTGCTAAGTACAAGGAACAAAGGATCCCATAATAAGTAAAAAAGATGTTTCCTGCTTTTATGGAGGCTTATCAGTAGTGAGAGAGGTTAGTCCAGAACTGAACAGCCCTTTAAATATTTGAAATGCTCACATAAGATTTTCTCTTAAATAGTTAGACATATTCAGTCCCTTTAACCATTATGTACGTGGCATGGTATTCCCAGTTCCCATACGCTTCTTTCGGTGCTTTTCAGGTGGTCAGAGTTCCCCTGAAAGTGTTGTGCCCAGAAGTAGACACACTGTCTCGGACATGACCTCGCAGAATTCAATGTCAGGTTAAAGAGGTTATTTTATATAAACTGCTATAGAGCAAGGCCTCCCCTATTCTCCATGCCTCAAAATGAATAAACCAAGAGTAGATAAGATGCCTATGGTAAAAAGTCCAAAGAGTACAGAAAGGTACGAGGTAGACAGTAGGTCCCTTGGCTGGTACCTCAGAGGTTATCACTCAGCTTCTTTCCAGAAACTCTGTGGACATAAAGCATAAATATGCTATCCACACACCCACACAAACTGCATTATTTTACTTTACATATTTCTCTGGTTTCCACTTTTATCACCGACATTGTTTTATACTGGCACATAAAGATGTTATTTATTTGAATTAATGTACCTTATTTAGACACCCCCCCCCGCCCCGCCCCACCCCACCCCACTGAGAATTTTAGCCGTTCTTAAGCTTTGGCCTATTATGAACAACTCCAGGATGCACTGAGGCTAATTTGCGAAGTATTTTCAGGTCTCAAATGTAAGCCTGCTGTTCCAGCCTTCTCCACTCTTTTTGGTTAACACTGAATATGAACTGTTCTGGTTATCTAATTGTCAAAATCATGAACAACAATGCAGAACAAAAATAAGCAGCTCACAATGCCAATACACATTTCTAAATAGATGCAGATGTACTAATTAGTAACTCAGCACTCTTCCAAGGGGCTAAGTCACGAAGCTAGAACTTTTCCATTATGCCCATAATCCACTGGGGAAACTTCGAAATGCTCAAAACTGATCACAGTGTTCACTTATTTTTGTAGCTAAGAAAAGGAGTGAAGAATCATAGAAGTGGAAGTGTTCTGGGAAGAAATGGTCAGCAAAGTCCTCAAGAATGAGGTAGGAGGAAAATTATATTATTGGCTTTGTTTAAGGAGTGAATGATGGGTAACAAAACAAGAGTACCATGTACTCCATTTGAGAAGTCTAAAAATGAGGCTGCAAGAAAAGGCTACTGGATCGAGAAAAGAACTTCTTTAACTTGGAGAGCACTGTACTTTGGGAAGGCAACAAGAAAAATGCCCACATTTTGGCCTTGACATCCTCAGACACCTACCAAAAATGAAGGAAAGTAAGGCATAGCATATATTACAGGGTAGTGAAAACAATCATGGGGTATAGAGCCAGAGAACCTTAGGTTCAGACCCATCAGTTCCTCTGTGGCTCCCTCATATGCAGAGTTGAAACCACTGCATCTGAGAACCCAAGAGCCATACTCACATATAACCCAGACAGCTTAGTATTAATGCTGAAGGGTGGGTAACTAGTTTATTGTTTACAATTAGCAGCTTATTATCTTGAAGACAGTTTCTTAGACACAAACACATTCATTCTACAATCTCTTTAAACAGACGAGATACATCACTAAAGGACCCAGTAACAGACCACAGTGAGGAGGAGTAATTTTGAGGGAAGTATGATCTCCCTGTGATAAGAAAACAAACCACATTCCTAAAAAATTGACAATAAAAAACAATAAGAAGCTTCCATTTTCTTTATTAAAAAACAAAAATCACCAACTCATGGAAAATAATTCATCAAATCATAAAAAGGAGTAGAAACAAAAAATCAAATGTCAATTTAAAGAATATCAGACACACTATAATGTGTATATACAGTCTCTTAAATAATTTAAGATTAGCTCCATATTAAACACCCAGCTTTTCTCACATTGTTGCAAACCCAAGTATTGTTCTGACTATACAGTCATTAATTATCTTTTTTAACAAAAATAAAGATTGAACTCAAACAGAACTCCTCTTAGTATTGCCATTTTAACTTTTGCTGCATTACCAGAAAGTGTGTTTTCAAGAACTGGATCTTTCTAAGCCCATTTTTATTTTATTTTTTTTAGTTTTTATTTTATTTATTTATTTTTTTTGCGGTACGCGGGCCTCTCACTGTTGTGACCTCTCCCATTGCGGAGCACAGGCTCCGGACGCGCAGGCTCAGCGGCCATGGCTCACGGGCCCAGCCGCTCCGCGGCACGTGGGATCTTCCCAGACCGAGGCACGAACCCGTGTCCCCTGCATCAGCAGGCAGACTCTCAACCACTGCGCCACCAGGGAAGCCCCCATTTTTATTTTTAAAACTTCACTATTTGATTATATTCATTGTAGAAAAATGTGAAGATATGGAAAAATACAAAGAAAATTAAAAATTTATCCAGTATCCCTCCCCCCAAATATAATAACAAAAGAGTATATATCTTTCTATTCTTTGTACATATTTAAAACAAAATTAGTACTGTAAAATGCTTATATATCCCCATTTCATATTATACAGCAACAATTTCCTTAGTACGTTAAATATTATGTGAAACCATGATGTTCAGTTGGCTGCTTCACAATCTAATTAGAGCTTAACCATGATTACCTCCAGTTGTTGGATATTCAGATTGTTTTGAATATCTGCTATTAAAACTATGTTCTACATCCTTCTTTATACATAATTATTTGTATGTATCTCTGATAATTTCTTAAAGATAAATTCCTAGGAGTAAAGTAACCAGTACAAAGGGTATTTTTTAAGCCTTGTGATACATTTTACCAAAATGCCCTCCAAAAAGATTATACCAATTCACAGTCACATCAATAAATAGTCTAAGAGCTATTTGTTCACATTCCTTGGCAACATAGGAATGTTACTGCTTACCTTTACTGTTACAAATTTGGGGGAATGGTGAAAGGTGTCTTCTTTTTTTCTAATGTGTAAATATTTCCCCACGTTTTCTGGTTATTTGCTTTCCTTCTGTTATTTGAAGCAGTCCAAGTCTTTTAGAAGGCATCTCTGATGTGAGCAATGTCTTGTCTTATCACTTGTTCTTCCTTAGGGGGCAAGGGCACAGAAGCTGCATATCTCTTCTGTGTTTTCTCAAGCAGGAATTCCCCAAATGATTGGAGTTAGAAGGTTACCTTGCCTTCTGGGCAGCCATGCTATTTTAATGTCTTGGTAACATAACAGAAAACTGGGCCATTTTCTGAAAGAAAGCAGGCACAAATTATGGGACTTTGAGTGTAACTCCTAACTTTTAGTTCTTCATTCTTCTTTCATGTAAGGTGAGGTTCAGAATGTTTATCTCAGAGGACTGTTCTGATTCTCACTTATCTCCATCCGCCTTCACATCCACTAGGACATATTTTATACACCAACCTCTAGCCTGGATTGTTGTTTATGCAACCTCCATCATTTGCCTTATTCCACTGCAAAACGTCATTGAAATTTCTACGTTAGTATCACCAAATAGAATCGGAGCTTCTTCATTACAGCGTCTTACATATCTTGACATATAGTGGGTGCTCACTAAGTGTAGTGAATTAATGATACACACTTCAGTGCTGAGAGAGCTGAAAATACTGCCCTGGAATAAGGGATTATTAGTATGGTGTTCCTTAATGCTATAGAATGGAGGCCATGATTCTTAATTTTGTCTAGAGCAGCAATTCTTCATTTTCTCTTTTCTACACATATTGACCCTCTTAAAAAATGCATACATACAGAAACACACAATTTTACACACACTTTCAGAAGCGTCACAGAAAGAACACCAATTTCTACTATCCATACATCTTTACTTAAAAATGCAGCTGAAATAATAAATTTATTGCTTGACAAATTATCTTTAAGTTCAAGGGACTATGGTCAAAATGGGGTCAGAAACCTAAAAAAAAAACGAAAAAAAAACAAACCCAAAACACACCATCCCATCTTGCAGGTTATACCCTCAGCAGCAGCAAAAGTAGAGTCACATTTCCTGCCAATCAACAGTGTGTTTATTTAGACAAGCCAAAGTCATGCTGCTCTATCACATTACACTCATTATGTTTAGCTAAATGTAACTGTTTCTAGTTTAAAGTGACATTCTCCAATTCTTAGAATTTGTTTTCTGTTCCCCTTTTCTTTATCCTTATAATAAGGGCTGCCTGTATTTCAATTATGATGAAATACTTCATGGGGGGAAGGGCCTAACATTTACTCATTAAAGAACATTTATCTCCTGGGTATATAGGCTGAAACCAATGGATGTGTTTCCTGCTCCTTATGGATTTAAAGTCTAGTAGGGAAGACAGATTACAAATGTCAATATTCCTGACTTTGCCAGTCCTCAAGGCTGAGAGGCATATTATTACAGTGGTGTGCTGGAGCCTGCTTGTACCAGCTTGTAAAAACCTGATTATGTACATCACTTCCCAGCTTACCAGTGGCTTCATGTTAGTAGCTTGAAGTCGGCCGTGCAAGAGCATTTATACCACAGCAATGAGCAAACACTACAAATCTTGGCACCTCCATGCCCAGCAATTGGCAATCATTTACTACCACATAGTGTCCTTGTCACACTAAAACAGTGGCTCTCATTCCAGGGCTCCTTGGTAGTAATTCAGGTAGAGAGGGCTTTTATCAACTTTTCGAATCCTCTCTCAACTACTTTTCTTAAGACCTAAAAGTACAGATGTGTTCTAGGAGACCTTAGGATATACTGGCTACTAGGTGAATGTAACATCTGATCAATTTCAGGCAACTTCTTATCCAAGGTGGTTAATCAAGAGAGTCTCAAGATGTCCAGATAAAAACCACACATCTCTGAGCTCAGCAGTCAGTTCAAATTATATTCTGGGAATTAATACTAGAATTGAAGAGCTACCAATCTGCAACCCATCACTTGTTTATCATTAATTACTATCTTAGTTTGACGCAGCATTAACTGTTAAGTAGACATTCCCTGGCACCATTTCAGTATTGCTGTTGTCAGTGTTTTGGCTTTAAAGGCTGCCAACAGTTTGCATGGATCTGCCAAAGAGAAAACGGCCTTGTCTGCAGTGTAATCCATGTACAGAGCAAATATTACCGATCTTCTGAAGTAAAACTTAGGGATATACTGCAAAGCAGGACAATGTTAAGAACCTGGTAGACTAGATAATAAAACTCTCCCCACCTTAACTTCCAGTGCTCTTGCATTACCAGCCAAAATGTATATCTATTCCATTTATGGTTAGTAGTAGTAAATAGCATGAAAACTTGTAGAAAACATCTAGTCTAGTATAAAATACATAAGAAGATGGACCAAGGGTGAAATGCAAATTAAGAGAAAAAGGCAGCTGAGGGTCTATGGAAGTGTCTGCTTACAGATGGCTGAGGATACTTACCCTAATGTTATGGAGGGTTTCTGACCATTCCATGGATCCTACCTGAGGTATGGTAGTGAGAAGTAAACTTTTGGCTTTATTGGCATTTTCTTTCAGGGTCTTTAAGACCCGGTCCACAGAAACCTAGAGAAACAACAACACGGGATGTTAACAGCAATTTAAAATTCCACTGCTTTTCACAGAACATTTTCTTGAGTTCCTACCTGATCTGTTAAAGTCAGTTTACCCCATTTTCAATCCCCTGAGCGCAAGCTCTGCATGTATCAGGGAGAGCTCTTGGAGAAACCCAATGACATCTCTGAAAAGCACTACTGGTTTTCAGTATGGCATCCAAGAAAGTTTCTCAGATATATAATGTGTTAGCATGGCCTAAAAAGATTGTGGCTCTTTTCATGTCCATAGAATGGATTACAGTTTTAAAAACTGTTGCTATACTGGATAAATCAGAAGATAAGCACATTTCTCTTTAGAGAAGTCTTCCAGCTAATAAAGAAAAATGATGGAATCAAAGCATCAACCATTTTACAGTCCCAGTGAATTAATGGATGGGCTGTTAACATCACAGAAAACCCAAACCAAACAAAGAAACAGTCCACCTTAATGAGCTTCCTTGTGGATTATGATGACCGAATATGATCAAATCTCTAGATCCTACTGCAAATTTACAGAAAATAACAGAGCACTGAGAAATTGGATAAACCACCCTAAGGAGATGATTTCACCAATTTGGATGGTGGGAAACTCTACAGGACAAATGACCTGGTTTCTTTAAAAAATACCTGGAAGAAAAAAATCACTTATGCTATTTGAGATAACTAGAAAATTGAACTTTGCCTGGATGTATTAAGCAATTACTGTTGGAATGCGATAACGGTAATGTGGTTATGTTAAATGTTTCCTAAAATGTTTATGGATAAAATTATGGATCAGAGTATAGATGAAATATGATTGGCCTTAAGTTGTTATGTTTATGATTGAAGCTGGATGTTGGATTCTTGGACGTTCATTACCATTGTCTGTTTCTGAGTAAAGTTGTTTCATAAGAAAGCTGAAAAAAGTTAAGTGTAAAACAGATGATCAGAAAGAGTACTTGTCATGTTTCACTATGCTTAGAAGAAACCCAAGATTCAGGGGCAGGGCACAATGATTACACCTTTCTGTTTCCTGAAGTATCAAGTCCAGACCCCTCCCACAACATTGAGATGTGTTTAGAACAAAATGATGAGCACTGTAGCAGAGGGGAGTCCCATCACTGTGCGAGGGGATCACAGCACAAGGTGGTGACCAGCTAGCTGGGTGCCTGGCCAGCTATGAATCTTCAAATGCAGGGTCATGAAGCATCCAAGAGATTTACCTTGTATTTTACTCTTTTCCTCACACTTCGTGACTAATATAGATTCTGATCTCCTTTTTCTCTTTGTTTCTGCTGTTGTTCTTCACCCAAAATGTCCTTTCTACTAACTTCCTCACAATAAATTCTAACCTCCTGTTCAACATCCAGCTTAAATCTCAGAGAAGTTTTCTTCAGAAACTATCCCCCTCCCCCATTCCATCACACCTACCATCTGATGACCACCCTCTCAGGAGCCAGCACTATACTAGATGCTCTACATTTATCATATGGCTTAATTCTCCTAATAATCTAATCTCCTAATAAATCTCCTAATAATCTGCAAGGTCAGAAATGTAACTACACAACCCCCACCCATGCGAACAGGTTAAATAACTCAACCAGTATTACAAGTAAAAAGAACAGGAATTTGAAGAAGGGTTTAGGCAACTCTAAAACCTTTTTGCCATGCCAGGCTACACATCTGGTTTAAAGCACAATGACACACATAGCTGACTGAGATGATGCCATCTTTGTCTATGTTTTCCTGGTGGCATTTAATATTATTTGCTTTCGTGCCTTACCACTTACAAAGAGCTTAGGTTTTTTTTTTTTTTTTTTTTTTTGCTTTTAACTGAAGTAGCTCCAACTGACTGTTTTCCAAACCTCATGTGGGCTACTAAACGAAAGTACCATTCGCTCTGCATGGGGGACAAATGTTACTAGACCGAGCAGAAAGCCACAGGCAGGAAGCAATCTGCTCTTGTGGAGTGGCAGAGGCTGGAGTCTCCTATTAATTGGAAGCAGCTTCTCAACATCATGAGGCTGAGCTGTCCCTTAGGTGACCAAAGCTGCCAAGTCAGAGACTTTGTTGAGTCAGGATTTGCAAATCTCTTACATAACAAACATCCTAGTTGTCAGCAACAGTTTACTACACTGCAGAGTCAGGATAAGACATTCATGCAAAGAATCTGTGTTCATCTATGACCCAAAATCCATACCCACGGATGGACAGGCAGCTAGAATATCTTACTCCATTTTACATGAAATTGGATGGTGAAACAAGCAGCCTGAGATGGTGGTAAGGTCCCTTTGGAGAAGATGTCACCTTCCCTAAGTGTGTTCAGAACTGCCACACCAGCACTTCTTCCTTCAAAATTTCTTGGCTGTAGTTTTATCACTTTCTCTTTTTAAAATGAGATAAATGACAAGACAAATGATCTGGTTTTTTCAAGTAAGATGCAAGGAATGAAAAGGGAGGAGAATATTACAGTAAAAGATTTAAGAGGCATATCGTTCAAATGCAATGTGTGGATTATAAGGGATCCTGATTTGAACAGTTAAAAATTATAAAACGAGGGAAAATGTGACAAATCTGGACATTTGATTATATTAAGGAATTAATATCAATATTTTTTCATACAACAATGGTGTGGTTTTAAAAAATTATTTTAAAAGAGAGGCCTTTTAGAAAAATTTACTTCAAAATAATTAGGGTAGGGGAGAGAAAAGTGGGTAGGGGCATATAAATAAAACAAGATTTGACATGGCTGATAACTGTGGAAAGCTCAGTGATGGTAACTGGGGGTTCATTATACTAGACTCTACTTTTGTAGATGTTCAAAGTTTTCCACAAAGAAAATATTTGTTTTGGAAGCCTGACCTCAGTGGCCCAGTGTCCTCAAATACCAGCTGGATCTTGCTGTCTTTCCTGCCAAAAACCCTCATTGACCTCCCATCTGAAATCCTTACACAGCCTACGTGGCCCTGCCTCCCTCTTCTCCCTCCTCTCCTCTCCACTCAACTCAGGCACGGCCATCTTTGCCATCACACTTAAACCAGGAAGCCTTCCTGGATTTCAAGTATTTGGTTGGGCCAATTTGATATGTACTTCTGTACCTTATCACACTATTTCTTTATAACCCTGAGCCTTCTCACATTGGTTTGCTTGGCCTCTACCCAGCCCCACAAAACCCAGAATGTTGGCTCCTTATGGACTTGTCTGTCTGCTATCATATTATTTTACCAAGCACAGTACCCAGCCAAGGTAGGTGAGACAAACAGGAATACAGACAGACATGAATACAGAGTCCTTTTACCAGGAAGAGGTACGTAATAGCAGGGTTTTCACCCTACATAATAAACAGTAGCACAGCATACAGAACTTATAACCAAGTCTTTATCCTTAAAGTAAGGGCCAAGTCTCAATATAATTCCCAACACACCTACATGTTTACAATGTACTGTTCCCCTGTTGATCCTTGGATAAAAGTGTCTTTCTATTCTCTATGAAGATTTCTGTTCTTCCAGTGGGAACTACAGAAAAAATCTGTTAATACCTAATGACAGTGTATAAAAAGCTGACTTTAAAACCTGGTAGAATGGCACTTTCTGGAACTAATGTAACATAAACAAAGAGTTAAAACACTCTCTTACTGGCTCACACAGCACGTGGAAACCCAGGCCATACAAGTTCCAAAGAGAATTTCACTTACCACTTCCTCATGCTCCTTCCAGCAATCATAATCTGTTGCCATGGCGATACTTGCGTAGCAAATTCCAGCCTCCTTAGCAAGAATCACCTCTGGAACTGTGGTCATGTTGATAACATCCGCACCCCAGGTTTGGAACATGACACTTTCTGCCCGGGAGCTAAAACGAGGTCCCTCAATTGTGATCATTGTCCCTTTTGAGTGGCACCGGAGTCCTAGCTTCTTAGCGGTCTCTATGAGGACCTAGAATGCAAAGAACCAAACTCAAAACACACGAACATACAAACAGAAGTTCAGCTTAATTTATTTTTCCTCTGATTCTTTAAAAGATTGTTACTATAAATACCTAGTACCTGTAGGCCCTCAAAGAGAACCTAGGAAATCACAGAAGGGTGTTTCCTAGACCCTTACCCTTACATAGTGCTCTGTCCTGCCCCAGCCCCTAGCTCACAGCTACAAGAGCAAACAGTGAGGTTTTTCTACACACCAGGCATTTGTTTACATGCTTTAATCTCACTTCTTAACAACTTTAAGAGACTATCATGGATTGTGAATGGGGGCTTGAGCCTGAGCTTTTAACCTCCAAGGCTACACTAAGGTGCCTTCCTCATTCACATCTCAGAGATGTACAGAGTGAACTGTTTTCAAGCTCCTGAGAAACTCATTCTCACTGGTCTTTTATACAAAACCTGAGGGCTTTTGTGAAAGCTTTTTGGGGGTAGAAAGTGATTTCATAATCTCTTTTGCCTATTGCCTCTCTAAAGACATACAGTAAAAAACAGAATGGGGCTGTGCTGATTTCTTCTATCCAGAGATAAACTTATCTTGGCATCCCTTTAGAGGCAAGGTCACATATGAGTTTAGAAACATTATTTAAAAGTTTGATCACATTTTTAGTGTCTAATAATGTATGTCTAATCTAATTTCATTATTTTCTTAGCCTGTGCTTCAAGATTCCTTTTTAATTAAAAAAAAAAATTAGTCTTTTAAACTTAACTGTTAAAGCACTGCCAAGAATTCACTTACCCTTATGTACGTCCTAGTTTTTTCATCTGTAAAATGGGAATAATAATATTATATAACTCAGAGATACTGAGAAGTTTTGTTTTGTTTTTTTTTAAGAATTTATTTATTTATTTATTTATTGGCTGTTTTGGGTCTTCGTTGCTGCATGTGGGCTTTCTCTAGTTGCAGCCAGCGGGGGCTTATCTTTGTTACGGTGCGTGGGCTTCTCATTGCAGTGGCTTCTCTTGTTGCGGAGGATGGGCTCTAGGCGCGGGGGCTTCAGTAGTTGTGGCTCGCAGGCTCAGTAGTTGTGGCACACAGGCTTAGTTGCTCCGCAGCATATGGGATCTTCCCAGACCAGGGCTCGAACCTGTGTCCCCTGCACTGGCAGGCGGATTCTTAACCACTGTGCCACCAGGGAAGCCCCGATACTGTGAATATTAAATGAGCTAAGGAATATATATAGCAAGGAATCTAAATGCTTAACTGGTCTTCTAATTATTAACACTGGCAGCTTCTACACATTTCCCAAATAATTTGTCAAGTTTCCTATGATACCATATATAAGATGGAGTGACTCAAAGTCAATAGAAGGCTCCAATCTAGGCCAAAGTCTTGCCTGCACATGTCTGAACCACATAAGCAAATTAACCTATTTCCTTAAAAATAACACATTATGCTATGGCAAGACGAGAAAGAATTTTAACAAGAGCTTCGGCAACTCCAAATTTAGAACGATGACAAGCCCTAGATGACTAGCTGATGCTACATCATGTTTATTTATCCTATACATGCTGAAAATAAGGTTCTGCTAAATAAAAACTTTTCCTTAAGGAGTATAGGTATAAATACAAGGGCTTATTAAATCACTCTTTCCCCTGCTGTCCCCCCCCTCCACTTTCAAAATTAAGATATAACCAGCCCAGTCCTGTCTTCATTAAATGTCTTTAAAAATCCCAAATAACTGAGCTGTATGTCTCGGCCAAACTTCAGAGTGCTTCTAGAGATGTGTGAAGGAAGATCACAACTATCGCAGGCCAGTGGCAATGTGCCTTGTACGTCTTCACCATCACCCTGGGTGGTGGGTGCCACGATGGGGAGGAGGAAGTAGAGGCTTATCGGCCTGGGTGGGCCAGCCAGTGACAGACTCTGGGCCCTTGCCACCTGGGCAAGTACTCTGCACTCCCACACAAACAGATAACGCCACTGTAAGGTGCCAGAAATATAAACTACAGGCTGAGAGGTCTCTTTACTGTGTCAGGACTTTAGAAGAATGTGTTTCAGATTACCTTTCGACTAGAAGTACTATTTTTGGAATAGGTAACACTTGCACATGGTACAAAAATGTAAACAGTACAAAAGGATATTATTCTGTGACAAGTATTTCTTCTACCTGTGTACTAGCGACCCAGTTTCCCCATGGGAAACCACTGTTACCAGTTCTTCGGTCAACTTTCCAGAAACACTCTATCTGCATATAAATATTTTCATATTTATCTCTTTTATATACATATATTTCAACACAAGTGGTAAGATATAGTACAACCATAGTGTACCTTGCTTGCCACTTGACAATCTGTCATCGGTACACGAAAGGACAAAATGATGTTGAAAGTTAAAGTGATAATTACGAAGGGGCAACACCACCCACTCTTTACATTTTTTGGACAATATTTTAAAATCTCTTTTAGGGTATATAAGAATAAAGTAATACTCTGAAGGCCTTATTTTCCCATTTTCTTAAACTGCCCTCCCCAGCATTCTTTTAAAATCTTTATGTGAGGGTCCTTAGCTTGACTAGACTAATAATAGCTGAATTAATTCAGTCTCAAGGGAGGCCAAACTGCATTACTGGAAACTATCATCCAGCCACCACATTTACATGTGCTCTGCATACATCATTAGCACTTTTCCCTTACCCATCTCTACTCCTAGTACCCAAATCACTGGGCAGTACCTCTGATTTCCTACTAACATGCATATTCTCTCCCTAGTCTATTTCTTCCCAAGCTGCCCCCATTTTGAAGTGGACAAAAATGTTATTGCACACATCTACCTTCCTCTGGAGAGCAAATTTATTCTGTGGACAGATCTGTGTTTCAGACTTACATTGTTCTGATATATTCTGCTGATAACTACCCAGGAACATACACAGTTGATCCTTGAACAACATAGGTTTGAACTGTGCAGTCCACTCATACATGGATTTTTTCCAATAAATTCATACTACAACACTATACCATCTGTGGTTCGCTGAATCCTTGGATGCAGAACTGCAGATAAGGAGGGCCAACTGTAAAGTTATACTCAGATTTTCAAGTGCATGGTAGGTCAGTGCCCCAACCCCTCATGTTGTTCAAGGGTCAAATATATTCTAAACTCACACTTAAAAGTTAACCTGCCTTTTTTTTTGTTTTAAAGAAGTAAAAAAGGTGCTTTCACAGAAGTCACAGAGAATCAACATGCAGTGATATATCTGAAATGGCTCCAACGCCTGGCTTTGGATTCTAGATTTCTGAGACCAGAGTGAGGTTAAGGTGCCCTAGCTCTTAACTGTAAGGAAGCTAGTTTTACATGATTATACAAGGCTGAACATATACTACTTTCCACATTCAGGTGTTAAAATCACCTGAATGATTAACATGTTTAGGTATCTGTATCGTCTAAGTTATTTTATAAAGTAGATTTTACTAGGCAGTTTGTCTCTGACAATAACTTCTGACCTACTGGGTTGCACCTGACTTTCAAATCTTGAGTTATAAGAAAAGTACCATGGATGGACTTTTGAATTGTGGTAGCCATTTTTATTCTCTGAAAGCTAAGGCTGTGATTCCTCACTTTATATCACCATTGGCTTTTGTAGGGCTGCCCCTTTAGTCCTGTGATGTTACTATAATCCTGGAGAGGAAGCTGGACAGTAACAGCCAAACTCAGCTCAAAGGCAAATGATGCCAATCTGACAATTTACAGATTATTAATAACTTAATTCATAAAAGCAGTTAACAGTCACTGGATGTCTTATAACTAACAGGCAGCACTCAAAGCACTTTATAAGTAAATAACTCTTTTATCCCTCACAGTCCTACAAGGTACATGTTATCATCACCTTATTTTACAAACGAGGAAACCAAACCCGAGGTTTTGGTCCAAAGACACACACCAATTAAGCTGAAGAGTAAAGACCTGATCATAAGAAATCTGGTTCCAGATTGTATACTCTAGACATACTATGCTACCCTAAATTATTTTAAAAGGTATCCTGACAGCAAAATCAAAACTTAGTTAAGAAAAAAAGAAAAGTAGGTTGCAACTTTGAGTGATTCATCTTACAAATGACTGAGAGTAGGGGAGACATTATTAGCAAAGGGAAACAACTCTTCATAAAACCTTGAGTAAGCAGCAAGCTAGAGAGGGGAAGAGAGACCACATGCTTGGCCAGTTAATTCTACGTCTAGATGCCACCCCAAGCCCTCATGATTTATTCTGGTGCACCTTCCAGAAATATTACGAACCTCTCTTGTTTTAGGGCAGAACGGCTCAGCCATTGGAATATGACACACTCCTCTGGCACAGGAATGATTTCCGTCATAGAAGGTCTGAAGCCTTCTGGTAGTCCTATAAAATAAAATTAAAAAGGGTAGTTTTTAAAAAGCCACCTTCCCACCCTCTGGGGGCTGGTAATCAATTGTATCTAGGTCGATATCTTGGTCCTCACTCCAGAATCATTAGTTCTGGATAAGCTGAAGGAAACTTTTTTTTTTTTTTAAAAAAACAACAACAACAAGAAAAAGAGCTTCTGGATGGTATTTGGCTTTTTTGGCTCTGGGTTGGTGGCAACGTGCTTCCCAACAGGAATTAAAGTGTCTGTGGTCTGGCGGCTGTGATAGGATAACCACACTGAACTGTAGATGCAACTCAACTGTGGGCTCAGGAGGCCAGGTAAAACACTTAAGAAGTCAATATGAAAATTTTCCATCATCTCAGATGTAGAGGATTGTATAGTGAACCCCATATATATCACTTAGATTCAACAGTTTCCTGAATTTTGTCAAACTTGCTTCATCTGTTGCAAATCCCAGACTTTGTCACTTCACCCCTACTTCAGAAGGACCAAAATATGTGGAGTATTTTCCACGGCAATGTCATTATCACAGCTGATAAAAATGACATTAATTCCTCAGTATCACCTAATATATAGACCATGTGCAAATTTCCCTGGTGTCCTCAAAAAAAAAAAAATCTTTTTTTAAACCGTTGCTTGATTAGTTTCATGTTCAAACACAGTCCAAACTTTGCATTTGATTGCCCTGTCACTAAATTGAGAGTAATTCCTGCCCTCTGCCCTCAACCTTATTTTTTCATGCCTTTGACCCACTGAAGAAAGCAGCCATTCATCCAGCTCCACATTTCAGAATCATTTGTCTCTTTGCTCCCTTACTTAAGCTTATGCGTCTACCCGCCAGAATTAGTTCTAAAGTCTCATGAAAGTTCTAAAGTTAACTTTCTGATAAAACATTTTTGAATCTGTAGGAGAGAGGGTAAAATTAAGCCAGTGGCAAGTCACCCAGCAACTTCTCTCTCAACGTTTTCAGAATAAAGCACTTCCTATATCCATTATATTGTTCTAAACTTGAACTCATGAGTAATATAGAAAAGAAAGTCCTCATTTCCCTAGAGAGGGGAGAGCAGGGGAGGGACACAGCAAGGGAAAACCAACAGCTGAAGGCAAATCACTTCATTTCTGCTTCCGGGGGTGGGAGGGTAGGCAACGGCATGGAGAAATATTCTGGTTCAGTTTACACAGCTGGCATGTCCACCTATCAAAGTTAACCTGTTACTTCCTCTCCATCACATATTAAACAGTGACACTAGCTGGCACCAAAGCCACCTTGCTCAGAGATCAGGCCTCAGAGATTGGGAGGAATGAAAACCCAGTCTGTGCTCCTCTCAACCCCTTATCGTATACGGGTCTTAAGGGAAAGGCTAAGTTAACCCCAAAGCAATTTCAGATGGCATTGAAGAACTGGTCAAATGACTCTTCCAGACTATATAAACAGAGGCTTTTCTCTTTTTGTAAAACTGACTAATAAAATGGTTCCACATATTCCAGCTTTGGCTTGGTTTCAGCCTTCACTGAGTCAAGTATTAGCAAAAATCCTACTTACAACCATGATTAAGTGTGAAAACAGGGCCACAAAACCCTTCAGTGGCTATACCCCAATAGATATCTATGCAGTAACACCCCCATCTTATCTATCTCTGTCCCTCTCTATCTCCATCCCTTCTTTGCCTAATTACTCCTCTCTCTGTTTTGAACATTTACCTTAAGACATAATATGTATTAGTTATTCCTTATGTTATGCTATATACATGTGATACTAACTGCCTACAGTTTTAATTCCCTCTCAACTGGAACATTTTACATTTTTCTCTTTAAACAAAGCTCCTTAACTCCCACCTCTAAGGCTTATAGCAAACCACCATATCTTCTTGATTCTTCATTTCCCAATTACAAAATGTAGTGTTCATCCACCCATTTATAAGAGTGTTATAAGGATTAAGTGAGCCCTGATGCCTAGATATCCCACGGCAGCTCAGAACTGAGGTCTGGGCTAGAGACTGAATTGGGAGTCAGCACCAAGGAGAAGCTGTAGCTGAGAATGGGGCCTCAGAGCACCCAACCTTGCAGGAGGGGTAGCCCCGAGGAAGAAATAGGGACTTTAATACCAGTATTTCTAATAGGTTCAGGGTTATGCTGTTAAGATCCCAGGAGGGAAAGTGCCAATAAGAAACATCTCTTCACACAGACTGCCCACCTACTTGTGGTGTTCTGCATAACTCAAACAGTGACATATTCAAGGAAAAGTAATGATCTAATTTTAAATCACTATAAGTACTCCTATGCTGCATAAAATAATGAGGCATGATTATGCTGAATGAAATTCAGACCAAGAGCAATGGGGTTTGCAATCACAAGTGAAGTGACTGAAGGACACCACCCAAGTGAAATTCTAAAATGAAAATATATGTGATTTTAAGATCTCCTGTCCTCCCCCTGAGAGTTTTTAAGGAGAAGTGAGAGCTTCTGTAATGTAGCAAGAAGCAAAGGACATCCCACACGGTGGGGACTGTTACCTCATTGAGCCTGTGTTAAAGGGGGTTCCTGCCTGTTCACTCCCAATTTCCAGTCAAAAGAGCTCTTCTATAAACAAAACAGCAGTTCACTCTCAAGTGGAGTTTTCTGACGGATATGGAGAAAATATAGAAAATGTAGTTTTGTACCTGGATTTCAATCCTGTTACTGATTTTTCGTGTGGCCTTGAGCAAATTACTTAACCTCCCTGAATTCTTTCTTCATAAGGTATTAGCAACATCCACTTACACCCTTGTTTAAAACAGGGCCGCAAAAAACCTCCGGTAGCTACATCCCAATAGGGTGATGCAATAACTCCTCCATTTATATGTCAAATGTGCGTTTGGGGATAAACAGTAATTGTTGCAAAGTGCTACTACTATTGCCCTGAGGATCAATGAGGGAACAGATGCAGCATCCGGCCCACAGTATTCACCCAGGTCACATTACCGATGGACACAGGCTTAGCAGAAGCAAGCACATGGAGGAGCTCATCAATGGAAGACACTTGCAGATTTTTCTTGAGGGCAGAAACTAGGTGTGCAGCCGTGCCTAGGTGAGCACCTTTCCCTGATAAAGGGGGCCCTTAATGAGATCTCTTCTTCCTCCCATCAAGAGATAGAACTGGAATCTCTTCCTGGGCCACAGGAAAAAAATTAGCCTTAGACAACGTCAGACTGGCTGGATCCATTGGGAAGCTGTGTTTTAGGCTGTGGGTGAGAAGAACAGGAAGGATCACACACCTTCCAGAAGCAACCTAGACCAAGGATGAGCGTTTAGGGGTGGCGGCTCTGTCCTACCAAGCTATGAAAGTGGCATGTGGCAGCAAACAAAATAATGCCCCCCTACACCCCTGAATATCCACACCCTAATGCCCAGAACATATGAATATGTTACCTTACATGGCAGAGGGGAACAGAGGTTGCAGGTGGAATTAAGACTGCTAACCAGCTGGACTTAGAAAGATTATCCTGGATTAACCAGGTAGGCCCAGTATAATCACAGGAGTCCTGACATGTGGAAGAAGGCAGAAGAGTCAGTACTAGTGATGAAAATGACTTGACCCGCCATTGCTGGCTTTGAAGATGGAAGGGGGCCAGAAGCCAAGGAATGAAGGTGGCAAAGAGCAAGGAAAGGGATTCTCCCGAGCCTCCAGAAAGGAATGCAGCCCTTGATTTTAGCCTACTGAGACCCATGTTAGACTCCTAACCTGCAGAACTAGATAATAAATTTGTGTTGTTTAAGCAACTAAGTTTGTGGTAACTTGTTACAGCAGCAATAGGAAGCTAATACATGTGCTCATATGGTTTAACACAGTTAACGCAATGCAACTCTACCCCTAACTCTTGCTTCAATTGCTGAAGCCTCCTAGCGAGGCAAAGAGCCTGCTAATTTCACCCCCCTCTCCACCATCAGCCTGGGATATATATCCACTGGAAGTAGACTTCAGGGAGTGCCCAACTGACTGGCTTTACTGCTCCCTGGCTGGCTGTGTGCCTCCAGGAGAGAGTCACTCTGACCTGTGTTCACCTTATCAGTCTTCTCATATTTTAAATGGGGAAGTATGAAGGGTAAATACTGTGTGAAGACTGAATAAGAACACATGAAGCAAGTGCTCAGCCCGAGTAACTACTGCTGGTAGAAAATCTGCTTCTGTACTTCTCGTCTGCCAACTTCAGAGCAGACGTACTCGGGTCTCAAGTCAAGGGTACCCCCAAAACGGGGCTATGTGATGAGAAAAGTTAGCAAAACAAACAACAAACTGCGTATGGAAGAGTGAAGAAGACAAAATGATGTGTACTGGCAAGAGAAATGAGTTCAAGGCCATCAGGGAGAGAATACCGGGCACTTTCAGACACAGTGGGGGAACAAAGCCCAGAGAAAGACTGACCAGTAGGTTCTTTCTGGATCAAGATCCTTGAACTGGTACAAAGACAGCCATTTGTTAATAGTTTTCCTTTGAGGAAATGCTGAGTTGCAAACGAGATGAGGGAAAACACTTTTCCCACAGCAGAAGCAAACACACCCGCACACTTCCAAGGTGGTTCTGGAGCACAGCACATGTCCACGAGCCTCAGCACACAGGAACACGAGGCGGTTAATTTACTGGCAAAGCAGGGCCAAGGGCTGCGCATACGCAGCTTGGTTTCGGGGAAATGATTCTACCCATATCACTTAAAGTCTACCCAAACAGTCTATCTCATGAGTGCCCCTAAGTGAAAAATGCATCGTTTGGTGCATTTACTCTTAGCACTGCAAGCTGCAAAAGGGGAAAGCTGGTTGGAAAGGCATGCATATTGAAAACTTTAGTAATGTGTCAGATGGCCTTCTATTACGATTCTAACCATCTCTACCAGTAATAGGTATGTGCGTTAATTATCCAGGGCCTGACAGCATCTCACAGATGGGAAGAACTTAATATTTTTCTTTCCCTTCATAATTATCCAGAAATAACTTGACTTCATGTTCAAAAGACCAGAGATGACCAGATAATAAACATTAATACTTCACTGGGGAAAGGGAAATGAGCAGGGATGCAAAGTACAAAAGCAGTGAAGAAACCACCACAAAGGGGACAAGATAGTTTTAAGTACACATCAAAGATCATTACCATCAATGACAAAAGGAACTAGGAAAAAATTACATCAAATTACAGGAAGAGCTGAATAGCTGAGGTCTTCTACCCAGGGACAGCCCTTCTCTGGACTGTGCTGCTTATTCAGAAGTCTGCATACGAACTGATGCTCAGTAACAGATTCCGGGGCAAGCCCTCCCAGAGGGTAGCAGTTGTTTGAGCTTGGTTTCCAGCACTCCTGTGACTGTGTCTTCCTTCCTGTTATATTTTCTGGGAGTAGTATGGCAACCAGCTTTGAGGGGAGTCAAGCTGGGAGAAGTAAAAATGTTAAGAACTAACCCAGATGAGGGCAGTGGTGACAGATGACAGGGTGGATTCAAGGCACACATGGGCACGACTTAGAGACCGACTGGATGTAGGGGTGACAGATCCACAGCAGTGATCACCCGGTAGATGGCAGTGCGATGGTATTACCAACTTAGCAACTTACCAAGTGGAGCAGAGGGAGCTCGAGACGGGGGAAGGTGTGGGGTTAGAAGACAACCAAGGGGGAAAATTAATGAAGTGTGAATTACAAAGTGTGAGGTGTCTTTGGGACCTTGTCCTGTATCTAGGAGCCAGTGTGGATCTCAAGGTGGAGGCCAGAGCTGGAAGTCCATGTGTCAGGAGTGGTTGAGGTCATAGGGTTTGCAGATGAACCTAATTCAAACCCCACAGGTCCCACTTATTAGCAAATGACCAATATTTCTGAGCTTAAGTTTCCTCAATTTAAACTGAGGAAACGACCCATATATGTGGTAAATAGGGTTAATTGATTTGTGGTACTTGGTAGGAACTCAAACATTGGGAGCTTACAGCATTTTTTAAATAACAGTAAGGATGTAAGGTGAGAAGGTAGTTTGCAGAACAGAGTTAACCTCACACAGGGAACAGTTGCTCCCACTTCAAGGGCAGCAGCAAGATGACAAAGAAGAACAGGGATGCAAGTAACTGGTGAAAGGGAGGGTGAAGGAAGATGGCGAGTTTGTGCCTAATACCATCTGTTTTCTTGTAAAGAGGCAATGTTCTCAACCAAGAGCGAAGGATATGGGCAGGAAGCTGTGAGAGAACAGAAAGGGTTCAAAGTAGCTGCTGACAGGAATGGGAGAAAGAGCTAAACAAAGGCTTCCTGTATAATTCTTTATCATAAACCTCCGTTTCTATTGGTAAGAACAAACCCCGTGCCCAAGAGGCTGAAAGACTGAGAAACTGACATCATTACACACCTCAACCTCTAGGCCTACCTTCCAAGGATGGCTAAGAACTTTGCACTGTAAAACCCTAGGGGAAGCCCAAGGCAGGGCTATGTCTTTGGGAGAGGGAAATAAACTGACATCATCCCTTACCCCTGTGGTTACAGTGGGACTTTCCTGATGAGTAAGTGTGCATCACCAGCCAACGCTCATCCCAACCCCCAACCTCTCCCGATTCTAGCGAGAAAATAATTCTTTTAAGAGGGTGGGCATCAGAACTCTTAGGAATCAATCCAACACCCTCATTTAGCAGATGAGGACACTAAGTGACACAGGAATTCGGGGGCAGAGCCAGGATACAATTTTGGATGTCCTCACTTCCAAGCTGGGGCTTCTTCCACCACATTCTTTTAGTTGAACATAACCAGGGGCCTCAGGCCAGTGTGTTAACAGCATTTTGCAGAAAACACTTGGCATTAGGAATTACATCCTGCCTTTTTTTAAATCTTAATTTTTTGGCCATATTTTTCTCATTGCTAAAAAAACAAAAACCAAAATCCCCCAAACACCTTAAACATTCCTGATAGAGGCCGCTATTAAAAAGAAAGAATCTTATTCTCATCCTTACAGATGTTACCCAGCTTCACCTTGAGATATTTCTGGTAGTGACAGAAGCAGTTTAAGGGACCCTACTAGTATGCATCTTTTTTTTTTTTTTCGCGGTATGTGGGCCTCTCACTGTTGTGGCCTCTCCCGTTGCGGAGCCCAGGCTCCGGACACGCAGGCTCAGTGGCCATGGCTCACGGGCCCAGCCGCTCCACGGCATGTGGGATCTTCCCGGACCGGGGCACGAACCCGTGTCCCCTGCATCGGCAGGCGGACTCTCAACCACTGCGCCACCAGGGAAGCCCTTTTTTTAACTTAATATAATGTGGGCATCTTTCCAAACACTCTGCATATCTAATTGTTCCTTTCATAAATATGGTGAGGGACTTCCCTGTTGGCACACCGTTAAGAATCTGCCTGCCAATGCAGGGGACACAAGTTCAATCCCTGGTCTGGAAGATCCCACACTCTGCAGAGCAGCTAAGCCCATGGGCCACAACTACTGAAGCCTGCGCGCCTAGAGCCTGTGCTCCACAACAAGAGAAGCCACCTCAATGAGAAGCCCACGCGCCGCAACAGAGAGTAGCGCCTGCTCAACACAACTAGAGAAAGCCTGTGCACAGCAACGAAGACCCAACGCAACCAAAAATAAATATATAAATAAAACTAATTCTTTAAAAATAAATAAACAAACAAATAAGGTGAGTTGAATTCCCTTCAATGATGATACTCAGGATTGATGGTGAAAGGAGAAAGGTCATATGTGGAAGTTGCTAGAATCTCCTGCCCATGTGTACCTTCCATGGCATGGAAAGTTACTAGTCTAGGGTGGAAGAGAGGCCATATAATCAGTCCCCACCCCCCACAGACAAATGAAGTTCTAGGAGTATCTAACAACAACTGGGTCGACAATGGAGGGTATGTGCAACAGAAGGAAAACAGGAAGAGACAACAAAATGCCTCATGCTTTGAAAAAAGCATCTACGGGAAACAGTGTTGCTTGCTCTATAATAGCAAAAATCTCATTAGAAATCACTTCTATACTCCACTTTATAATGTATCATCCAAGTCAGGCCTTAAAAGTGGGGTGGGATGCGAGGGATGGTTATGTCTTTACCTGCAAGGCTGAAAAGCAAAAACAAAACAAAACAAAAGCCAAGTAAATGCATAGTTATGCCTCTAAATTTCTAAGTCTTGTCTCAGAATTTGGTTAGTCTTATATGGAGCCCTCACCAAACCACAGGCAGGGAGGATCCAGCTTCATAAAACACCTACCACTGATCCTGCTGGGCTCAAAGGAGGAAGGTGCTTCTACCAGCAGGAAGGGAGGTAACAGCAGAACCACTGAGCAAGTAAAGCCGCTGGCTGTCCCAGCTGCTTCCTGGACAGTGGCAAATAGATACAGGAGATCAGAAGACACAAGGATGCAGGCAGGTATAAAGCACAGTAGAGAAACAATTTGAAAAGCCTTAGTGGAACCCTGAGAGTAGCTAAGCTTTCAGATTTCTGTCTCTGTTTCATGTGCAAAGCCAGATTATGGGGAGGGAATCAACTTGGATTCCCTATGAGGTCTTTTCTCTCCGTCACTCAGACAGTCTTGCTTCCCCACCAGAGACACTGTGAGAGCCAGATGTACCCTGCACAGGCAGAGGTTTGTACCACAGGAGAACTACCCCAAATTATGAATCTTGGGAGTGTCTCCCTTGTAAGATCCTTTTAAAGTAGAAATAGCCTCACAATCCTAAAACAGATGAAAGGTCAGACAGACACATTCTCTCCCCAGTTCACATGGACTGTTTAATAATGGGCAAGAAGCAGAACAAGCCCCATTCTTAACCATGTTTTATCATGAATTGCCAAATGACTTATGGCTCTGATGGTGGGGACCTCCACCAAGTAGAAGAAAGGGATTAATCAAACCCAGTGGGCTTCCCTGGTGGCGCAGTGGTTGAGAGTCCACCTGCTGATGCAGGGGACACGGGTTCGTGCCCCGGGCCGGGAAGATCCCACATGCCACGGAGCGGCTGGGCCCGTGAGCCATGGCCGCTGAGCCTGTGCGTCTGAAGCCTGTGCTCCGAAATGGGAGAGGCCACAACAGTGAGAAGCCCGCGTACTGCAAAAAAACACAAAACAACAACAACAACAAAACCAAAAATCCCCCAGTATATCAGGAGGCCCAAAGCAGGCACTGAGGACACTTACTGTGGGCGAGCCTCTTACAAATTCTTGGTATAAATTACTATTTAAAATTTTTGGTTTGTGAAGAATATTGCACATGGGATCCAGGATAAGGGAAGAGTCAGGAAACCTGTCACTGTGCAACACACATGGGAAAATGACCAGAAAACACATTCTTTCAGCATTTAAGTTCTAGATCCACATACATTTTCCTTTCTACAGCAGCCCTAATCACAAATGAAAGATTACTTTCACTTTAAATATTAGCAAAGGTTATTTCCTTGCATGTTTGAGAAACAGATGAAAGGACTGAGTACACACACCCAAAAATACTGGAACCAACTCCTCTCCCCACCTGTCTGCTGTCCTGATTTCTCCAGGTCAGCCACACCCAGGATTCCCCTTTTCTCATGCCGAGGCTTTCAAGTTTTCACAGGTTGGAATGTAGCATGAGCAAACCCAAAGATTTTCAGAAGAGAATGATCTTATTTTCCTAAAAGAGCTTTCAGCCTGTCAGACACCTTCAAGGGTATTTTTCATTTTTAGCTTATAGGCATCTAATGATTTTAAAAACAACCATAAAAATCAAAGCTACCTGTCACTCTTAAATCTTAATGACTTCTAAGTTATGCATGGCATGGTTGACAAGCCAGGTTGGTGTTTTTTCCCCCTATGCTGAGCACTGAGGGCAAAGAAAGCAAGATGCTCTAGTTCTGCCATCTATTAAAAAAGAATAGCCATACTATTCCATTTTGATTCTTTATCACAAATGTATGTCAGGGAGATTAAAACAGTCCCTCTAGTCTTGGAAGACACTTTAGGATGAGGATATTTTTTCTAAGATGATGTGCTGGCAAAGTTATAGCAGTAGTAAGCAAAAATGTGTTTCCAGATCAATCCCTGGAGAAGAACCCATGGACAGTGCAAGGAAAAGGAGCTTAAGTGACAGAATTCAACCTGTAATTTTGAAGAGAGGACCATGGCCCACATAGGTAAAGTGATCTGCCTGAGGCCAAACAGAGCCAAGATGACCCTTCTAGAGTTCAGTGCTCCTGCCCCCACAGCTCTAATCCTCTGTGCACCTCTGCAGGATGGTGCAGTCCTATCAAATATTCTGGGGCTGTGGTTACAGCTATGGGCACTGAGGCTGTAAACAGCAGAGCCTGCAGCTCACCATTCATGCCTGATGACAGGACTAAGTGGAGGTTCAGACGCCTGCCTTAACACACCAGGATTTACTTTGTTAAAATAAAAAAGTGCTGTCAGTACAACACATGTAGGGCATTTCTCACAAGGCAAAAAGTTCTGATTCTCCTCTCCTGTAAGACATTCTCAAGCCTGGGTAACAGAAACCACATAGCTCAAACAGCAGCAGTAACACTTAGAAGATGCTCTCCAATAGCAAAATAATGCAAGGCACATATGTAATTTAAAATGTTCTAGCACCCACATCAAAACAGTATAAGAGGAACAGGTAAAATGAGTTTTAGTACCTTATGTAACTTAATATATCAAAAATGTTATTGTTGCAATGTATAATTGATACAAAATTTGAGATTTCATTCTAAATGTTACTTACTTAGGGGATCCTCCTTTCAACAGACCTTTTTTTCTGTTTTTACCAAGTGATGTTAACTGGCAGACATACTCCAGCCCAGACTCACAGTAAAGGCATTTATTGGGTAGGTACCACAGGCTAGACCCATAAAAGGCACTCGCTAGGGACTCAGAACTCCCAAGGCAAGACTAAGGAGGCAGGTTATAGACATGGCACATAGAAGAAAACAGACACCGGAAGATTTTAAGGTCACACAGCTAATAAGTGCCAAGGCAGAAAGAAACCAGATCTGATGGCAACGCCTGTTCTCTTTCTATTCTCTTTGTGCCCCACCTGCTTTCTTGAGAGCCAGTATGTGAAACATTTACATTTACTACATGTGAGACAAAGATCTGGGAAATGCAACAGTGTACAGTTACACCACGTAAGTAACAAATTAATCCCAGGCTTAGTATCCAAGCCAAACTTTTCCTTCCAGTACCATCTACCATACTTTATAAATCCACATCATTCTAGAGTTTTGTGCACTGCATTATTAAAAAAACCACATTGCACCCATTTTCTTAGGTCATTACCCCCAAACACATGTCTTTGACGGCCATAGAGATTTTGATCAGGATGTCCCCTAAACACAAACTCCAGCCTCCCTCTCCCTTCGAACAATCATGTTCATTCAGTCACTCAAAAAATACTGACTGAGCAACCACAGGCCAGGTAGTATTGTGGGTGTTGGGGATAAAGTGGCCAACAGGACATATGGGGTCCATGCCCTCACACGGTTTACATTCTAGAGGGGAAGATGAAAAACATATAGTGTCAGGTGCAGAAAAATGATAGGAAAAATGAAAGGGGAGGGGCACGTAATGATTTTAGTCTATCCTCATTATTTATTAGGTTGAACCACATGAAATTACTGATATTCAACCATTTCTAGCTTACAGAACAGGCAATTTCATTTGGTTCAAGCTAATAGCTTCATTTCATCAGGTAACATTCAATGCTTCTGATGGACTAGGGAATATTTAAATACCTGAAAAGCAGAAGACACACAGAACAGGACTGAATAAACCTTCCTTCCATAACAGTCAAGGTAGGAGAGGCGTTGGGTACAGCGAGCCCAGAGTTAACAGACTGGAAGAGTAGGATGGACTGAGGTGATGGTCAGGGTGAATGGATGGGGGACGCTGATAGGAGATACCAAGTGGTTTACCCTCTGTGGTACTTCTCCCCACCACTCTGGCTCAAGTAGCAGACTGCAGTTACCTGTCTCCATCCAGAGCATTCTGGGAAGTGGTTACTTCCCCCAGGAATGGGAGGTGGGGGCAGCAGGAGGATGGGATCCCTAGGAGACCACCCCTTTTCTTATGACTTCTTCAACTACTTCTAAATGCAGAGAAAGCCCAGGATCTTGGCAGTCCATTATTGTTCAATATTTTGGTAAAGGAACATTATAGATTCCTTGTGCAATTAAGTAACAGAAAATCCCTAGCTCAGGAACCAACTATTGATCTTAACATCACGAAAAGACAACCAGACATTACGTGCCTCCTGATATGATGCAGAAAGATTCTCACCAAGAATTCAAACCTGGTTCCGATCAGGCCTCCGGAGTTAAGCACTGGTTTACGGTAAACAGAGGGAACAGGGGAAGACACTAAATGAGACTTAAGGATGCAATCAGTAAAATCCAGCATGTGGGGAGACTATAGGACAAAAAAGAAAAAAGGCCTTCTCTGGACCCTCATTTCAACAAACCAACTACAAAAAAAAAGTCTGTGGGACAATAGGGAAAAAGAGAACACTGCCTAGACCTCTAATACTAAGGAAATATTAAGTAATTTGTTTTTTAAAAAGTTCTTTTAAAGTTACAAACTGATAAATGTTGAAGCTGGGAATTAGGAACTTGAGAGTTCATGATGATTCTTCTATTTTGTATCTGTGGGCCTGTGTCCCCTTTCCCACAAGTCCCCACACATTGTCCAGTTGAGCTGAGAACGATTGTACAGGAGGAGCCTGAGCATTTTAGACGACTGCTCACCTGTCAATGAACTGATCAATAATGACGATATCGCCAGGCTGAATCTCTTCCTTCAAGGAACCGCAAGCTGTGGTCACTATGACATGTGTACAGCCCTCCTCCTTCAGAGCCCAGATGTTCGCCTGATAGTTGACTTTTGAAGGCATGATGGTATGCTGCCTCCCATGCCTAAGGAAAGAGAGTAAATATATTAAATATGGTAGAGGAGTGAGCAGGGCATTTTTTTTTTTTTTTTTTTTTTTGCAGTACGCGGGCCTCTCACTGCTGTGGCCTCTCCCGTTGCGGAGCACAGGCTCCGGACGCGCAGGCTCAGCGGCCATGGCTCACGGGCCCAGCCGCTCCGCGGCATGTGGGCACGAACCCGTGTCCCCTGCATCGGCAGGCGGACTCTCAACCACTGCGCCACCAGGGAAGCCCGAGCAGGGCATTTTTAATACTCTTGGAAAAGAAAACTCATTTACAGCAGTGCCTTCCAGCCCTTCCCACCAAAATGCTTTCCTTGGCAGAGGAAGAGTGAGAACAGGCCAGGCAATAACCAGCCTACTTTAAGTATAAACTATGTGGTTTTAAAGTGCAGACTCGGGACCTCCCTGGTGGTGCAGTGATTAAGAATCTGCCTGCCAGTGCAGGGGACATGGGTTCGAGCCCTGGTCCGGGAAGACCCCACATGCCGCGGAGCAACTAAGCCCATGCGCCACAACTACTGACCCTGCTCTCTACAGCCCAAGAGCCAAAACTACCGAGCCCACGCGCCTAGACCCCGTGCTCCGCAACAAGAGAAGCCACTGCAATGAGAAGCCCGTGCACCACAATGAAGAGTAGCCCCTGCTCGCCGCAACTAGAGAAAGCCTGCACGCAGCAACGGAGACCCAACACAGCCGAAAATAAAAATAAATAAAGTGCAGATTCAATGTACATTTCATAGTTTACTTTCCTATCAAGAGTAGGTAAGAGCTTACTTAGAATTCACTCTCCAGGAAAATATGCCATGTCTATCCTGTGGGGCGCCAACACCCCAGAATCTGAGGCATCTGGTCTCTCATAAGCCATGACACAGAAAACAAGAGGTGCCAAGGAAGAAACACCCAAAATAGAAACTCAAGTTTCCAGTCTAATCTCTCTATTCTTTTCTGCCTGATCACCCAAAGAAATTAATGAAACATTTAAAATATTAGATTTCCCAGTTGTTTATGTTGACATCAGCAGGTATGGTCCAAGAATGGATCACCTCACTCATCATTACTGTTATGGGCTGAATTATGTCCCCTCCAAATTCTTAGGCTGAAATCCGAACCCCCAGTACATCAGAATGTGACCATATCTGGAGACAGGGTCTTTAGTGAGGTAATTAAGTTAAAATGAAGTCATTAGAGTGGGTCCTAATCCAACACGAATGGCGTCCTTATAAAAAGACACAGACATACACAGAGAAGAACATGTGAAGATACAGGGAGAAGACAGTCAGGTACAAGCCAAAGAGAGGGGCCCGGAACAGATCCTTCCCTCCCAACCTCAGAAGGAACCAACCCTGCTGACCCCTTGATCTCCGACCTCTACCCTCCAGAACTGTGAGGAAACAAATTTCTGTTGCCACTCAGTCTGTGGCACCTTGTTATGGCAGCCCCAGCACACTTAACACAACCGCTAATGATTTCGTGTCACGCTTCAAACAAAATACAAACACTCTGCCATGGCGCTCATATCATCTGGGCCCAGCCTACAAACAGCAACGTCAGTCCTTACCTTTATCCCTTCCCACCGGGGCTCAGCCTCACTGGCCTCGCTGCTTAGCTCCCACATCACCTCCCCAGAGGAGTGCTTTCCACGACCACTGCATCTCCATCACATCACTACCCCCGACCTTATTTTTCTTTCTGGCACCTATTGGCCACTCAAACTATATATTTCCTTCTCGGTGTCCATCCTTCCCACTAGCATCAGCCCTGAGACGGTGAGGCCCTTATCTGTCTTCCCTGCTGGTACCTAGAACTGGACTTGCCATATGAGTAGTTCAATCTGTTGGATGAAAAACTGAGTACTTACACACACACTCTTTCCCCCTATCTCTCTCACACACCCACACACACACACCCAGTGTGCCAGGAAACAGCCAGTAACGGGAACTTGATTTCTAAAATTATTTTTAAAACTTCACACGTTAGAGGGTATATTTATAAGCAGTATTTCACAGAGAGTTAAAATTATCCTGAGCTGTTTGAAAAAGTACGAACATCACAGGTAATGTTCTGCCACAGGAAGGCTAAGTGTCAAGAGACCAGTGGTCTTCACATGTGATAATATAGGAACAGGCTTTCAAGGAAGTAACAACACACAAAAATCTCACTTTGTACGATAATGATTAAAAGTTTGGGCTTTGAAGTAAAACTGCCTGGGTTCAAATCCTAGGTCTGCCACTTACTAGCTGTGTGACCTCATCAAAATCACTCAGCTTTCTCAGCCCCCAATTTTTTTTTTGGATCTGTAAAATGGATAATAAAAAACCCTGCACCACAGGGTTGCTATCCAATATCCCTTGTATCATTCCATATTGATATTTTGAAATAAACTTTAATGTCTCTTCACCAACAACAGAATTAAGAATATGGAAATAATTTGTACATAATTGCAGACAAGCATTAGCATATGAGGGTTTTTACCCCAAGGTCATAAACGACCTCTCAGAAGGTAGAAGTCCATGAATGCCCAGAAAGTATGGTAGTCCCCGCTTATCCACAGGAAATGCGTTACAAGACCCCTCTGTGGCTGCTTGAAACTGCGTATAGTACTGACCTCTATATATGCTATGTTTTTTTCCTATACTAACAGGTGGGTAGTGTACACAGTGTGGATATGCTGGACAAAGGGATGATTCCTGACCCGAGCAGAGGGGGTGGGATGGCACAAGATTTAAAACTTATGAATTGTTTATTTCTAGACTTTTCCATTTAATACTTTTGGACCACAGTTGACTATGGGTAACTGAAACTGTGGATAAGAGGGGACTACTGTACATGCATTTTTTCTAAGGCTGGTCTCCAAATCTCTGATTAGATTTTCAAAAGAAATTCACATATCAAAAGGAGTTAAGAACCACTGCATGAAGTGGTTCACAGTCCGACACACTTCATTTCAGCTGGCAAGAGTATAAAACCTTCACCATGGGGCTACAACACGAACCATTTTCTCTTACAGTCTGGAAAAAATTAAGCGTTTCTCCAGCAATGACCACAGACCAACAAAGAAGGTTGCCTGAAATCAACCCTATGCGACCATCTAGAACTAAAATTTAGTTTTACTGGACTCAGCAAAGCCACTTCCGTTTCAAAAATGCAGTGTGGCAGACAGACCCTAGGGTGGTCTTCATTTTCATGCTCTGAATAATTCCTTCCTTCTCGACTGTGGGCGGACCTGAGATGCTTCCAACCAACAGAACACAGCGGAAGGTGCTGGGAGTCACTCCCATGATCAGGCCCCAGCCTGCCAGCATGCAGTACCTGGCCCTCCTGCTGGCCTTGCAGCAGCAAGCTGCTGTCTTGTGAACTGCCCACGGGGAGGGCCACAAAGCAGGGAACATGGACAGCCTCTAGGAGCTGACGGCCTCAGTCCTTCAACCCTGAGGAACTGAGTTCTGCCAACTCCTACATGAGCTTGAACGAGGACCTGGAGCTCCAGATAAGAACAAGCACTTAAATATACCCATGTGACACAATATATACTTGTGTGACCCTGAAGAGGACCCAGATGAGCTGTGCCCACACTCAGGTTACCTGGAAACTGTGGGATAATGTATGCTATTTCAGTCTGCTAAATTTGTGGTCATTTGTTATGCAGCAATAGAAAGCTAATACATGCAGTCTGACTAATTTCTAACTGTGAAAAAATGACTTGCTCTTCTCTTTAGGGAACAGCACGAGCCTTGTCAAGGCAATAAGGGTGTAGACACCACCGAGAACCCACTTCAGTGACCCGAAACCCACTCCCCACACATCTAGAACTATTACTACACAAGGGGTCATGAATGAAGCAGTTTTTCTTGATCTTGTTAACTAGAAGATAAAAGACAGAAAAGAACAAAAGAAAACATTTCCTCTTGCAGCTAGAACTGAAAGCAGAGCTTCAAGTTTAGTCAAATCGTTGCATCACTCATTGGATTGTTCTAAACATTTTCTCAACCTAAGGGGGGATAGGCAAGATCTTTAATCTCCAAAGTCAGTAAAACCTACCCTGAAACTGTAAGCGATAAAGATGACTCAGATGCTATGGCTCCACCAACACATTAAAAACTCATACCTGCATCATTACTCTTTTCACAATTTAAGTTAAATTTAAAATGTTCTTTAGTAGTAACATTCAAAAGCTTGAAATACGTTACCTTGCAAGGAGGACGCAATCAACATTCTTTATTTTCCCCAAAATTAAGGCATCAGAAGGCTGCACACAGTGAAAAATGGTTACAAGTCAGTGATTTAAAAACACATATAGAAACAATCAAAAAGCTGCCATTTCAATTGTTCATCTGTAGTAGGATTCATAGAAACTTGGGGTCTGAGGGTATATTTCAAAGAAGTAAAAGAGTCTAGATTTGATGGATCAACTTAGTCACTCAATATTTACTGAACCCTCTCTACCAGTACAGAGATTCGTAAGACTTAGAAGCATGCGTGGGTAGGTACCATTTAGTAAGATCTATTTGTAGCAAGCACCCCTGGGGACTCTGACGCCACACTGATCATACACAGATGTGTCAAGGCTATTTAGCAGGTTCAAGAACAGGTGTGAGAGTGGAATGCAAAAGGAATAGGAGGCCCCTATCAGGGAATTTAAGAACTCAGCACTGGAACCGTTTGCTGTGTTAACCAGGTCTAAGAAGGCCACAAGATGACCTCAGGTAATGGAGGAAAAAGTCTGAGAACCTAGGAGGTTAAGAAAACATGAGGCTAAGAAGTGAACAAGCTGACAGCAGGACTTGGAGGATACCGGATCAAATCTAAGGACTTGGCTGAAAAGGAGGGTTTGGTTGGGATTGCCAAATACAGGGATCTTCATAGGAGGATCAGAGGAACCACAGTATTTGGAAGTAGCCCTATGGAGTTAGGAGAAGGCAGACACCCTCACCCTAGCTGGGAGAACTAAACAGCCTCACTTTTAATAGAAAAGGAGGAGTGTTTTATTTCCAATTCAGTTATGCAGTTGTGTTCTCATTCCCCCAAAATCCCCCTTTGGGCCAGGGCTTACTAAGAAAAGGCCATTAGATATTTCCTCCCATTTGTTAAAGACTGTGGTATGACCGATAGGCCCCAAATTAGAAGCTGATTTGAATGCAGTGATCTGGAGAGTACAGTTCCTGTGTTTGAAATGAGCATCTGGCTTCTAGGGATATAATTAAGAAATTATTTGTACACATTTAAAAGCCATGTTCTCAGTAGTCAAGTCCAAGGCAATCTAAGGGATACTGTCTCAGTTGGCAGAGCCCAGTAACAGAAACTCCTGGCCTCTCTCAGCCTGGGGCAGGCAGCCCTGTGCTGCCAAGACAAAAGCAATTTAAAAAAATTTTTTAACTTAAAAATCAAGCCAGCAAGGAGAAAGAAAAAAGCTAGTATGTCTCCACTAACTGGATATTAACCTTGCCAAATGGAGTGTCCACATATTTTTCGGTTCTTCCTTCTAAGATTTCTGGATCATCCAGGCCTGTCCCACCAATTATTCCAATCTGAAGGAGACAATAAAAAGATATCACATTTGATCAGTTTGCAGTAGAAACAAAATCATTATTTTAAGCAAATTCGTTTATCCATACTCATACGCTCTTCTCCATTCCTGGTAAGCCCTAGTTATCTTAAAAATCTGAACATTCCTGAAAAGCAATCATTTATTCAGCAAACATTCGAAAGCCTTCTATATTCCAGAAATAACCAAAGCATGAGTCACCTTTTCGGACTAAATCACATTTTTGCTGACTATCTAAATAACAAATTAGCATGGAAACGTACTTCAACTAGTTTAAATCATAAAGCCAAACCTAAAAATAGGTAAATATGGTTGGAGAAAGTACTTTCTAACCAATTTTATTATCTCTACTAAATGCGTGATGGAATAAATGTTCAAAAAACAACTAGGATAGAAAATATTCAGCATTTCCATTTGGTAAGGATTTCTCCTCATTACTGCACTTGATAAAGAAACGAGAGATTTTCTTTCCTATGCCACTAAAATCAGAGCTGTAAGGGATCACAGATAGAGGAATCTGGAATAGCATGAAAAGTTAGCCTCTATATTTATGAACTCCAACTGTCATTCATATACATGTAAATGTAAGTAATTCAAAGGTCTGTAGTTCCAAATTATTTTCAAGTGTCTTATTGCATTTTCCAGACATTAACTTAATTGTCCTCGTCTTCAGGAAGTAATCTGAGTCTAAAAACCCTGATATTACCCTATAGAGTTAATCTAATTTGATGATTAAGACACCTGAACAAAAACAATTACAAAGGTAACTAAATATATTAACTAAACTGTTAACTAAAAATGAAATAACTGAAATCATTAGGAAGGTTTCCCTGGGTTGATACTTCCTAAAGGAAAAATACTATTTAAATTGTCAGCAACAGGCTACAGAGATGAACTAGAAACCTAATAAAAAGTCACCTGAGCATTTTTTTTTCAATGAACAGCTTTAAATCTATTGTCACTTGAGTAAAATTTCTACTCAGCGGAAGTAGCTCCTTGAGAACAAAACTCCAAAGTTAAAAATTAACTGAACATCTGAATTAAATAATTTTGAGATCAGGTTACACAGTTGATTTATACTAGTATGTGGGAAAATAGTTACCTCTCTGGCCCTATTTCCTAGAAAAATAAATCAACAAAATAAGAAAAAGGGCGATTGAGTAAGATTTTTACAAAGAAATGCAGGTTACATGATTTAGTACTTGGAAAGCATCCCACGACTTCCTCAAGGGGCTAAACCAGTTTTTGAAGTTGCTGCCACCTTGTGGTACATTGTTGAAACCACAGCAGGTTACATATTCTACAGCAAGTCAACATTTTTCTTTGTTACAACTTAACATTGTAGGTAAAGACTAATCAATACAGGACTGCAGTTTTCAAATCAACAGAAGTGTTCACTTAAGTCAGTGGGTTTAAATTCATTTCAGTTCAGTAGAAATTTTTAAAATCGCACTATTTTATGAAATCCTGACCCATCCTCTAGCTGGTGTCTTTATTTTATCATTTCACGTAAGGCCGAAGCACCACAGATCATAGTTGGGATGGGGTAGGGGGTGCAATGAACTGTCCAGCCCATGTCATCACCTCAGACCGCCGAAATGAGTTGCTGACTTTGAAATTACTCTCAGCCTACCCTCTGGGGACTCTACTACTCATGGAAACGTCTGGTGTTTTTGCTTCCTTTTTTTAAAAAAATACTACCACTCTGACTTGGCTGTTTCTGGCCGTTCCCCTGGGCCATGGCATCTCGCATTCTGGATCTAACACTGGACTCAGACTCGTATATACAAAACAAACCAGACTTGGTTTTGAAACCACCCTCTGTTTAGGCAAGCCAGCCCAGCCTCACAGCAGTGAATAAGAAATGCCAGTTGGGGTCTTGCTGAAGTTCAGTGCCCTGGAGCCCACCCTCAGCAGCCCCAAACTTCAGCCCAAACCACTCTGGCTGCATGATGACCATGCACTGGGTAGCCGCTAACTCAGCCCTCAGTGAGGAATATTTAGTACTGGGTGTGAAAACAAGAGCCGTTACAGCTCATCAGAAAGGCCAGGATGTGTTCTCTGGCACTGGAGTTATCTGCAGGAGAGCCCGTCCAGTCAAACTGGCTCAAGTTGTTTCTCAAAACCCATATCTTGGAAGGGACACAGGACAAGTGTAGCAACTGAGTACAGCCACACCAGGGAACTCAATCCCTAACCTTTTTCTTGCTGCAGACGGAGGCCAGCAGTGCCAAGATATGGCAATGTCGCCACCTGCTGGCTCCATGGTAAAGTATAACTATGGGACGAAACTCCCAAGCACCAGTGGCCTGTCATTCCCCTCCAGCCTCTAAATTCAAATGGTCAACTCAGTACCTGCCTTGATAAAGTAACTGTGTCTTTGCATTTACATGTCACAGGCACTGTGGCCAAGTTCTCCAGGGGCCTTACCTCATTTAATTTTCACAACCACCCTGTAAGATGGGCCCTATAGTGTAACACCCATTTTATAAAAGAGGAAAGAGAAACACAAAACTTAAAAGAAATTTGTCCAAAGAGCAAATTATAAAGAGCAAAGCTGGGATTGGAACCCAGGTCTTTCATACTCAACCACTATGATGTCCTACCTCCCAGTATCCCCTGGAATCCTTGATAAACACCACAACCTATTAGAAATTTGTCTCCATGTTATGAAGAAACTGGTCCTCAGAGTTCAAGTTCTGGACCAAGGTCACAGAGCAAGCATGGAAACAGCAACTCTGGGCACCTGAGTGAACCACCTTGGAAGGGAGGGGGCTGTCCATGCATGATCTCATGCATACTTACCAGGCTTCCTAGGCCAGAGGCATCGCCCTCAGTCCAAGCAGTCCTAGGAATGCTTAGGAAAAGTGTTCAAGGTCTGAGATGGAATTTCTGGGCCAATTCTGCCCAGCCAGGACTTCTTCACTACACAAGATAAAGTTCTGAAATAAGGACCCCCTGGTCCATCAAGGCCATTGCTAGATTTTAACAGCAAGTTGATTCATCCCACACTTTTCCACTTGCAGACCACCAAGTCAAACTCCTCAAAAAGAAGAGATGGTTTGACTTCCTCTCTGAGACTGTGTAAGCATTTTATCTAAATGTTGGCTTACCCAGCCAGAATGGTTACTTCCAACGATGCCAAAAGGGTTCACACCAACCCCTACCCTATGTCCACTTCCCCTGGTACCAGCCACAGGAGATTTCACATACCCCACTTGGTTTCAACAGCCATTCACCATCACTTTATACTACATGGAGGAACCTAGCACCCCATGAAGTGGAGAATTTCATTCTTTTCTTATGGCTAATATTCCATTGTGTATATATACACCACTTCTTTATCCTTTCGTCTGCTCATGGGCACTTAGGTTACTTCCATCAACATTTGTTATTTGTAGACTTTTTGATGATAGCCATTTTGACAGGTGTGAGATGATCTCATTGTGGTCTTGATTTGCCTTTCTTTGATGATTAGCCATCATCAAAGGGCAGGATTTGACTGTTTTTGGAAATAGGGTCTTTGAGGAGGTAATTAAAATTAAATGAGGTCTTGGTGGGGGGAGTGCTAATCCAAAATAACTTCAGGTTCAGAACATCTGTAGTTTTTAATTTAACCAACCTGTCCTTGCAAAGTCAAGATATTATTCTAATGGGCAGACACCCTCTTTGAATATACAGTTCACTTCCCGAAGTGGTCAGTGACTTTTTGAGGAGGATTTTCCTCAAAGCTTACTGTACTCTGTAGCACTCTCCTTCACTTGTGGAAGAACATAGGATTCTTCCTGGTGCTCCTCCTGGGTCAGCTGCTGGATACTAGAATCCCCAGGGGAGCTTTCAGTACCAAAGCCCAGGTCCCAGATTCCAGATATTCTAATTGAGCAAGACAGAGTTGTTATTGTTCTTAAAGCTCCTCAGGTGGTTCTAATGTGTAGCCATAATTGAGCACCCTTGCTCTAGGGCCCAGATCATCAATTTCTAAAATCTGGGCTAGCTGAGCATCATAGGCTGAATAATGGCTCCTGCAAGAGAGCCTGTCAGCATTCTAATTACGAGAACCTGTGCATGTTACCTGTGTGATTAATGATTTTGAGATGGGGGCATGATTCTGGATTATCTGGGTGGACCCTAAATGTAATCACAAGGGTCCTTTTAATAAGGTCGAATGAGGAAGAAGGCGATGTGATGATGGAAGCAGGGGGAGAAAAGGCGATGTAATGTAGGGCCCAGAGCCAAGGAACGCTGGTGATCTCTAGAAGCCGGAAAAAGCAAGGAAACATTCTCCCTTAGATCCTCCAAGAGGACCTGCCCTACTGACATCTTGATTTTAGCTCCATAGGACTCATTCTGGACTTGTGACTGCTAGAATTGTTAAGCGACTACACCTGTGTTGTTCTATGCCATCCAGTTTGTGGTGGTTGTGAGAGCAGCCAAGGAAACTAGTTCACTAAGAAACACCTGAGGAACTTGTTAAAAATGCAGATGCCCAGCCTTTTCAAAGCTCCATGGCCAATGGTTATCACATTTTAGCGGGTACCTGAATATACTGAGGCTCTTGAAAATCCAATTTGCTGCCCACCTCCCTATTTCAGATTCAGCAGGATTGGGGAAGGGCCCAAGAATTTGCATTTCTAACAAATTCCCAGGAGGGTGCAGATGCAGCACAGGCTTTGAGAACTACTGCTTTAGATGCTTTTGAGGCACAGACTAGAATACCATGATTATAATCACAATCAAAAAACCTTCCTCAGGGATTTCCCTGGTGGTGCAGGGGATAGGAATCCGCCTGCCAATGCAGGGGACACGGGTTCAATCCCTGGTCTGGGAAGATCCCACATGCCGCGGGGCAACTAAGCCTATGCGCCACAACTACTGAGCCTGAGCTCTAGAGCGCATGAGCCACAACTACTGAGCCCACGTGCCACAACTACTGAAACCTGTGTGCCTAGAGCCCGTGCCTCACAAGAGGAGCCACCTCAAGATGAAGCCCGCGCACCACAATAAAGACCCAAAGCAGACACACACACACACACACACACACACACACACA
>NW_021703782.1:43289125-43481410 GCF_005190385.1 Monodon monoceros
ACACACACACACACACACACACACACACACACAAACCCCTTTCTCAAAGTAACAACAGCAAAAAAGCCCCCATCTCTGTTTTTCTCTGCTGCTCAGGACACCAACCTGGCTACTTCTTCATCTCCTCACCAGGCGGTCTCTGTCTCAGGGATTTATAGCCCAGGGGTCCTCAACCCAGTGCTGAGGCTCTCCTGAGAGGTGCCTGGAAATCCACGGGGAAATTTCTGGCTGCCACAATGACTGGAGGGAGTGCTACCAGCATTTTGTGGGGAGAGGGGACCCAGGATGTGTTCTATGTCCTACAATGCTCAGGACAGTTATACTAAGGGAGGAATTGTCGTACCCCAAATGGCATTGTGTCTCTAGGCAAAAAATGAAGGCTCATTGGTCATTTGGTTTCTGACTGGGGCCTGTGGGTTGTCCACCAGTTTCTGAAGGTCACTCAAGGACTTTCAGTGTGAAGGCCTTTGCTGGCCGCACTCAGCCATCGAAAAGGAGAGTTTCAAAGGCCTGTTCTCCACAGTCTAGACTTGCCCATCCCCCTTAATATTGATACCATTTTGTTTATAGCCCACTACCCAACTATGATGGGACCATATCCCCTCCTTGTCATAGCAACCATGTAAACAAGAGTTATTTTTAATCCCTCAGAGTAAAAGCTGGGCAGCTGCCTAGGGGAGCCATGGCCCATTACAGGAGCCCTCCGGAATGCCAGAGATCGGTTCAGCCCTCTGCATGGCCAAGCATGCCACTGCCCGTGGCTGTTGCCGGAGGACACTGTCTCCCTGAGGTCCTCCCAGACAGTGGCTGCTACTAATACTATGGGAGAGTATCCACTGGGCATTCGGCAGGCAGCTTGCTTCATGAAAACACTCTACACTCCCCCTTCCTTAAGGCTGCATGACCTTTGTCAACAGAATAAAACAGGGCACAGGGACCACATGTCAGATTTCAGAAATGGCTCACAACAAGTAGTTGGTGGAATGCCAGGCTCTAGGCCAATTCTATCACTACCTAGGTCCAACTATAATTCTGGACTCCTTAGGTGACCTTTCTGGGCCTCAGCTTTATGTCCACAAAAAGAGGTTTGTGTGGTTATATGGTCTTAAGGAACACTCCAGCTCTATATTTTATGATCTGGGGATAGGATATGGTTTCCATTAGCTTATTTTGCTCTGGACACTAGCAGTTCATGTTTTCTATATAGGATGTTGCCTCAGCAGTCTGGCAGAAGTGGTGTAGGAATCATGGATTTGCAACAGCAAAATTATCACCTGTTCTAACCCCAAAGAGAGAAATCAGCAGGCAGGCCTAGCACTATTTGTACCTATTAATTTTATATTCAGCAGCTGGCCAAGAACAAAAATGTACATCATTCAATATTTACATCAGGGCTCTGATCACAGTGCCCATTCTGCACTTAAATGCACTGCACTAATTTTACAGGGAAACTGTGGTAGGGAGAATGCAAAACCAGGTTAAAGTGAGACTGTTTTAAATACCACCGCTCTCTATTTTTAATGTCACTTTAAGTGTATTCCTGTAAAGGAAAGGCAATAGTTTCCTGCCTGCCCACTGAAAACTGTGGCCTATCATAATGTAATTTTTGGAGAAAAGATGTTCAAAATTAATCTCATCTCCCTCACTTAGAAGCACTACCATTTAATAAGTTTCAGCCATGTGCTAGAAAGACAATACAATTCTAACGTCCCAGCAAACCCTGCAGTAATGTTCCCATTTTACTGAAATGAAAAAGAGCTTCATAAAAATTCTGCTTTGTTCTCCATGACTGATAAGGAAGAGGCATTCTACAATATTTGTTTAATGCAAGATTCTTTTCAAAATGGCAAAGGGAATACAGTATCTAAATGTGACTGCAACTCTCCCCAACCCACCCCCTGACATCAAGTGTCTGAAAGCTGCAAGGGCCTACTAAGCTAATCACTCTGGTTGATTACACACTGATCTCAGAGATTTGCCTTCTCCAGGGGGAACTGAACACAAAACGCGGAGTCAAGAGAGAGACTTGAAAGGCGACGGGCCTTCCTATCTCACGACCAAGAATTTCTAAAGCCAAACAAGTCAACTGAGTTTTTAGCTGATCATAAACAGCCTGGAAGAGATCTTAACTTTGATCCTGTTTATTTCTGTGGACTGTAATTCTACAGTCTCTCCCTGCCAGACATCAACCAGGAAGAAGTGCGTCAAAACCCCAGGGAAACTTGTTGCAATCCTCGGAACTCGTGCCCTCCTCCGGCCAAAGCTCCCACTGCACAATGATGCCTTGTACCGAGACCTGTGAGGACCAAGGGCACAAGGAAACTGATCCCTAACTTTCAAGGTTGCCAACAAAGCAGTTTAAAGCCAGAGGCCTCCAAACAGAGAGTGGCCCAGCATTCCTATACTCCATTTCGGTGTTGTAAAAAACTCTCAAGAGTTCCTAAAGCAGAGAAGGCCTAAGTTTAGAACACACAAAAAAGCCGGAAGCTTGCAAAAGAGCAAGCATGCAGTTTTCCCACGTGGGCCGCGGGCAGAGAGCCAAGTCAGAGCGGAAGCTTTGAAGTCGGTCAGGGCTCAAGGAGCCCGTCTCAGCGGTTGCAGGTGCCCACCCACCTGGCACACCCGCTAGCCCCTGCCAGACGCATCTGCCCAGAAAGGTGCTCGGGAAGGGTTGGGCGCGGGCGCAGCACCGGTCCGCTGTCCCTCTCTCTTAACTGCTTGCCTACCCGCTGCGCGCTGCGGATGCAGCTGAGACCAAAGGTTGGGGGACGACTCTGCAATTGTTCCCTCTCCCCCGCTCGCCGCCCCTGGGCTAACCGGCCTCAGACCCTCCCCGCCGCGGCGGGGGCGCACTGGCTGGGCGCGCGGCCCAGAGGCGCGGTCCCCACGAGCGGGAGCGGGATCGTACAGGGCACGGAGGACCGCAGCATCCGGAACGACTAATCTCACCTTCACGGCCGCGGGAGTGGCACCTGAGGCCATGGCTGCGCGAGGAAGGAGCGACGGCCTCGGGCGGGGTGGAGACGTGGAGCGGCGGAGCGAAGCGGTTTCAGGCGCTGGGCCCGTGGCCGACCAACGAGGTCCCGGGGGCGGCTGTGGCTCCTCCTCTTCCTCCCCGGGACAGCTGGATTGGCTGCTGGTGTGGGCTCTCCCCCGCCACCCCCCACCTCAATTTGAGGTTCCAGTGTCCCGCCCCGTTTGCAGACCTTTCTGGTTCTCCGTTGATTTTTTTTCGACCCCCAGTTATAACTAACGGGCTCATGATAGTGAGAATAATGGAGACCGCTGATTGAGTACTTATGTTGTTCCAGACTCTGTGCTTTGCACTTTAATCAGCTCCGTTAACCATCACAAGAACGCTACAAAGAAGGAAGAGCAGCACTCCCGGCTCCGCCTCGTCTCAGCTGCAAGCTCGGCCTTATCTGTAAAACCAGGCCCATTCTCGGTGCAGAAGTTCTCGCGGGAGGGAAAATCGTGGAGAGGAGGGAACAGGCTCTTCGCCAAGGTTGCCTCCAGCTGCTAACGCGGGGCGGGGCGGGGCGGGGCGGGGCGGGGCGGGGCGGGGCGCGGTTGGCTCTTCTTATCACCGTGACCCAACCGGGGGTTTGCTCCTTTCTGTTAATTCATGGGGGACAGAGCAGGGGAGGGGTTGACCGAAGACTCAGGGATGACAAAAAATAAACAGAGTAACGTGCTGCTGGATAACCTTTCTGACCTACAAACTGGCTGTTTGAGGTCAGGCTTTCAAGGGGATAAAATATTACCTAACTCCCAGCCTGGGTCAACAGGGCCGGGGCCATCTTTAACCTTACCCACACCAGCCAAAATCCAAGCCAACTAGATTCAGAATCCAGACTCATGTCTTCATCACTCAACACTGGCTGGTCACCCACCCCCCACCCCCCACCCCCGTTATACCAGCCCTTCACTGGGATAATCCCTTACTCTCAAAATCCCCATCCCTTCTCTACTGGGATAATCCAATTTAAACTCCCTGGATGGATTAAACTCTTCAACAAAATGCTGGGTGACAGTGATGTTCTGATATACAGAAACTTTGCAGATTACTCTGGGGGTGGGAGAATGGCTGTGGAAGGGTAGACTTTCCTCTTTCCCTATAGCAGTAAAACACTGAAACACGATGCAAGCATAATTTCATTCAAAACATCACTGGGTGCTTCCTGTATACTGTTCACTTAAACAGTAAAGACTTTCACTCTCTCCTTATCATTTGCTGTAGGTTTAAATTTTCTTGCAATGTAAATTTTCTTCTATTTCTTTTAAGTCATAAAATGAAATAGCAAAGAATAAAAGTAGAAGATTGGGGTGCTCCTTTGAAAGAGCAGGAGGCTGGGAGTTCCTCCCAAATGTAGTTTCCTAGGAGCCTGTCTGCTGCTTGTCCTATTGTTGGTAGCCCACTACTCAGAGGGGAACCATTGCAGGGACACAGATACTTGGGTTTTATGGCTGCTTCACAATTAGGGGATCTTGACCAACTTATGTGCTTTAATGTGACAAGCAAGTCCAGTTTCTACTCAGCACTGCCTCCCTGAGGAGAGTTAGACCCTGTAAACAAGTTAAATCCTGTAAGCATTAGAAGACCCCTAGACAAAGAAGGAGTTGGAAACCTGGAAGGGTTAAAAACAAAATTCAACTGAGTAAATTGGAAGTCTGACTAGCTTTATTAGGCAATTCATAAGGGCAGCATCCCACCTAGCTAGAACTAGAGTGCTCTCAGAAGTGTTGTACACAATGGAAGGTTTTTATAGGAAGAAGGATGGGGCAGGGAGCTATTAGCAAAAGAAAAGAAATGATTATTTTTAGGCCAGGATATCTTTTTGGATGGAAAGGACCAGCAAGGGTTTTATCATGCATATTGCCTCTTCTTCCTCAGTAGTGGGGGAGGGGAGGAGGGAGAGATGGATGGAGAGGACCCTTGTGACAGATTACCTCATTGGTGCTGATCAGAAAATTTCAAACTATTTCTGAGGAAGGTCGAAACTGCGGTTAGGTTAGGTATTGAGTCTAAGTTTGGTTTCATGGGCTTTTAGCACAAGCAAGTGATGCCATTTTGGGCTTGTGGTTTTCTTTTTAACAGGGCTAAACTGGACTTCTGGACTTTTCTACTTTAAATTTCAGGACAGGGCTCAAGCATTTGCTCTTGAACTTGTGATGTCTGTGAAGGGAACAGTGTCCCAAGTCTGGTCTGGTTTTTTGAGTGATGTAATTTATAAGCCATTTCTGGGAAGAAATTAGCATTTCTAGACAAAATTTAAACAATTTTTTAACTTCTCAGAAAACAGGCACCCACCCACCAGCTGACTGTAAGGCACTATTTTGTTCTTTGTGTATGGGGCATGGAGTTCAAGACAAATTGATCCCCCTTCCAAGGGGACTCTAGCAGTTTTCATCATTATGCATTTTGAGAAAAGAGCATACAAATATTAGAAGCATGGGACTGGCCTGCTGTAGGTAATTTGAACTGACAACAACCGCTGTAGAGTTTTCTTAATAAAAGAATCGATTTTAGAAGAACATGTCAAATTAAGTTTTCAGAAAGTTAAAAACATTCAAACAAATAAATAGTTGGCACATGTCAGAGATGTATTTAACTCATTAATAAAGGAACCAGCAGGATGACAAAGCTGATTCAAAGGAGGATGTAAGATGCTGCAACAGCAGAAAAGAGAATGTTAGAATAAGATGGAAAAATTAGATACAAAACTGGTATATATTTTACAAGGCAATAAAACTCTAGCCTTCGGGGTTATCATGTCTGTGAACAGATACCACCTGCATCTTCAACTTCGAAAAAAGATTGTCACTTATCTATCTTAACAAGCAAGATATCTACCACCAGAGTCTGAACGCTTATCAGTAAGAAACAATAAAAACAAAGTTACAGCACTTAGGTAAAGGGTCTGCAAACCTTGCCTACAAAGAGGCAAAAATTGAGGAGTGTGTGAAACTCAAAAACATAAACAATATCTGATTGAATGAGCCTGGCTGTATTCCAGTACAACCTTATGGATGCTTAAATTTGAATTTCATATACTTTTCACATGTGACAAAATACTAATCTTTATTATTTTTTTAAAATCTTTATTGGAGTATAAATGGTTTACAAGGGTGTGTTAGTTTCTGCTTTATAACAAAGTGAATCAGTTATACATATACATATGTTGCCATATCTCTGCCCTCTTGCGTCTCCCTCCCTCCCCCCCTCCCTGTCCCACCCCTCTAGGTGGTCACAAACCACCGAGCTGATCTCCCTGTGCTATGCGGCTGCTTCCCAATAGATATCTATTTTACATTTGGTATTGTATAAATGTCCATGTCGCTCTCTCACTTTGTCACAGTTTACCCTTCCCCCTCCCCATATCCTCAAGTCCATTCTCTAGTAGGTCTGTGTTTTTATTCCTGTCTTACCGCTAGGTTCTTCATGACATTTTCTTTTTTCTTAAGTTCCATATATATGTGTTAGCATACGGTATTAGTCTTTCTCTTTCTGACTTACTTCATTCTGTATGACAGACTCTAGGTCTATCCACCTCATTACAAATAGCTCAATTTCGTTTCTTTTTACGGCTGAGTAATATTCCATTGTATATGTGCCACATCTTCTTTATCCATTCATCCGATGATGGACACTTAGGTTGTTTCCATCTCCGGGCTATTGGAAATAGTGCTGCAATGAACATTTTGGTACATGACTCTCTTTGAATTATGGTTTTCTCAGGGTATATGCCCAGTAGTGGGATTGCTGGCTCATATGGTAGTTCTATTTGTAGTTTTTTAAGGAACCTCCATACTGTTCTCCATAGAGGCTGTACCAATTCACATTCCCACCAGCAGTGCAAGAGTGTTCCCTTTTCTCCACACCCTCTCCAGCATTTATTGTTTCTAGATTTTTTGATGATGGCCATTCTGACTGGTGTGAGATGATATCTCATTGTAGTTTTGATTTGCATTTCTCTAATGATTAATGATGTTGAGCATTCTTTCATGTGTTTGTTGGCAGTTTGTATATCTTCTTTGGAGAAATGTCTATTTAGGTCTTCTGTCCATTTTTGGATTGGGTTGTTTGTTTTTTTGTTATTGAGCTACATGAGCTGCTTATAAATTTTGGAGATTAATCCTTTGTCCATTGCTTCATTTGCAAATATTTTCTCCCATTCTGAGGGTTGTCTTTTGGTCTTGTTTATGGTTTCCTTTGCTGTGCAAAAGCTTTGAAGTTTCGTTAGGTCCCATTTGTTTCTTTTTGTTTTTATTTCCATTTCTCTAGGAGGTGGGTCAAAAAGGATCTTGCTGTGATTTATGTCATAGAGTGTTCTGCCTATGTTTTCCTCTAAGAGTTTGATAGTGTCTGGCCTTACATTTAGGTCTTTAATCCATTTTGAGCTTATTTTTGTGTATGGTGTTAGGAAGTGATCTAATCTCATACTTTTACATGTACCTGTCCAGTTTTCCAAGCACCACTTATTGAAGAGGCTGTCCTTTCTCCACACTATATTCCTGCCTCCTTTATCAAGGTGACCATATGTGTGTGGGTTTATCTCTGGGCTTTCTATCCTGTTCCATTGATCTATATTTCTGTTTTTGTGCCAGTACCATACTGTCTTGATTACTGTAGCTTTGTAGTATAGTCTGAAGTCAGGGAGCCTGATTCCTCCAGCTCCGTTTTTCGTTCTCAAGATTGCTTTGGCTATTCGGGGTCTTTTGTGTTTCCATACAAATTGTGTAATTTTTTGTTCTAGTTCTGTGAAAAATGCCAGTGGTACTTTGATAGGGATTGCATTGAATCTATAGATTGCTTTGGGTAGTAGAGTCTTTTTCACAATGTTGATTCTTCCAATCCAAGAACATGGTATATCTCTCCATCTATTTGTATCATCTTTAATTTCTTTCACCAGTGTCTTATAATTTTCTGCATACAGGTCTTTTATCTCGTTAGGTAGGTTTATTCCTAGATATTTTATTCTTTTTGTTGCAGTGGTAAATGGGAGTGTTTTCTTGATTTCACTTTCAGATTTTTCATCATTAGTGTATAGGAATGCCAGAGATTTCTGTGCATTAATTTTGTATCCTGCTACTTTACCAAATTCATTGATTAGCTCTAGGAGTTTTCTGGTAGCATCTTTAGGATTCTCTATGTATAGTATCATGTCATCTGCAAACAGAGACAGCTTTACTTCTTCTTTTCCGATTTGGATTCCTTTTATTTCCTTTTCTTCTCTGATTGCTGTGGCTAAAACTTCCAAAACTATGTTGAATAAGAGTGGTGAGAGTGGGCAACCTTGTCTTGTCCTGATCTTAGTGGAAATGCTTTCAGTTTCTCACCATTGAGGACGATGTTGGCTGTGGGTTTGTCATATATGGCCTTTATTATGTTGAGGAAAGTTCCCTCTATGCCTACTTTCTGTAGGGTTTTTATCATAAATGGGTGTTGAATTTTGTCAAAAGCTTTCTCTGCATCTATTGAGATGATCATATGGTTTTTCTCCTTCAGTTTGTTAATATGGTGTATCACGTTGATTGATGTGCGTATATTGAAGAATCCTTGCATTCCTGGAATAAACCCCACTGGATCATGGTGTATGATCCTTTTAATGTGCTGTTGGATTCTGTTTGCTAGTATTTTGTTGAGGATTTTTGCATCTATGTTCATCAGTGATATTGGCCTGTAGTTTTCTTTCTTTGTGACATCCTTGCCTGGTTTTGGTATCAAGGTGATGGTGGCCTCGTGGAATGAGTTTGGGAGTGTTCCTCCCTCTGCTATATTTTGGAAGAATTTGAGAAGGATAGATGTTAGCTCTTCTCTAAATGTTTGATAGGATTAGCCTGTGAAGCCATCTGGTCCTGGGCTTTTGTTTGTTGGAAGATTTTAAATCACAGTTTCAATTTCAGTGCTTGTGATTGGTCTGTTCATATTTTCTATTTCTTCCTGATTCAGTCTTGGGAGGTTGTGCATTTCTAAGAATTTGTCCATTTATTCCAGGTTGTACATTTTATTGGCATAGAGTTGCTTGTAGTAATCTCTCATGATCTTTTGTATTTCTGCAGTGTCAGTTGTTACTTCTCCTTTTTCATTTCTAATTCTATTGATTTGAGTCTTCTCCTTTTTTTTCTTGATGAGTCTGGCTAATGGTTTATCAATGTTGTTTATCTTCTCAAAGAACCAGCTTTTAGTTTTATTGATCTTTGCTATCGCTTCCTTCATTTCTTTTTCATTTATTTCTGATCTGATCTTTATGATTTCTTTCCTTCTGCTAACTTTGGGGTTTTTTTGTCCTTCTTTCTCTAATTGCTTTAGGTGCAAGGTTAGGTTGTTTATTTGAGATGTTTCCTGTTTCTTAAGGTAGGATTGTATTGCTATAGACTTCCCTCTTAGAACTGCTTTTGCTGCATCCCATAGGTTTTGGGTCATCGTGTCTCCATTGTCATTTGTTTCTAGGTATTTTTTGATTTCCTCTTTGATTTCTTCAGTGATCACTTCATTATTAAGTAGTGTATTGTTTAGCCTCCATGTGTTTGTATTTTTTACAGATCTTTTCCTGTAATTGATATCTAGTCTCATAGCTTTGTGGTCGGAAAAGATACTTGATACAATTTCAATTTTCTTAAATTTACCAAGGCTTGATTTGTGACCCAAGATATAATCTATCCTGGAGAATGTTCCATGAGCACTTGAGAAAAATGTGTATTCTGTTGTTTTTGGATGGAATGTCCTATAAATATCAATGAAGTCCATCTTGTTTAATGTATCATTTAAAGCTTGTGTTTCCTTATTTATTTTCATTTTGGATGATCTGTCCATTGGTGAAAGTGGGGTGTTAAAGTCCCCTACTATGAATGTGTTACTGTCGATTTCCCCTTTTATGGCTGTTAGTATTTGCCTTATGTATTGAGGTGCTCCTATGTTGGGTGCATAAATATTTACAATTGTTATATCTTCTTGGATCGATCCCTTGATCATTATGTAGTGTCCTTCTTTGTCTCTTGTAATAGTCTTTATTTTAAAGTCTATTTTGTCTGATATGAGAATTGCTACTCCAGGTTTCTTTTGGTTTCCATTTGCATGGAATATCTTTTTCCATCCCCTTACTTTCAGTCTGTATGTGTCTCTAGGTCTGAAGTGGGTCTTTTGTAGGCAGCATATATATGGGTCTTGTTTTTGTATGCATTCAGCCAATCTGTGTCTTTTGGTGGGAGCATTTAGTCCGTTTACATTTAAGGTAATTATCGATATATATGTTCCTATTCCCATTTTCTTAATTGTTTTGGGTTCGTTATTGTAGGTGTTTTCCTTCTCTTGTGTTTCTTGGCTAGAGAAGTTCCTTTAGCATTTGTTGTAAAGCTGGTTTGGTGGTGCTGAACTCTCTCAGCTTTTGCTTGTCTGTAAAGGTTTTAATTTCTCCATCAAATCTGAATGAGATCCTTGCTGGGTAGAGTAATATTGTTTGCAGGTTTTTCTCCTTCATCACTTTAAGTATGTCCTGCCAGTCCCTTCTGGCTTGCAGAGTTTCTGTTGAAAGATCAGCTGTTAAGCTTATGGGGATTCCCTTGTGTGTTATTTGTTGTTTTTCCCTTGCAGCTTTTAATATGTTTTCTTTGTATTTAATTTTTGATAGTTTGATTATTATGTGTCTTGGTGTATTTCTCCTTGGATTTATCCTGTATGGGACTCTCTGTGCTTCCTGGACTTGATTAACTATTTCCTTTCCCATATTAGGGAAGTTTTCAACTATAATCTCTTCAAATATTTTCTCAGTCCCTTTCTTTTTCTCTTCTTCTTCTGGGACCCCTATAATTCGAATGTTGGTGCGTTTAATGTTGTCCCAGAGGTCTCTGAGACTGTCCTCAGTTCTTTTCATTCTTTTTTCTTTATTCTGCTCTGCAGTAGTTATTTCCACTATTTTATCTTCCAGGTCACTTATCCGTTCTTCTGCCTCAGTTATTCTGCTATTGATCCCATCTAGAGTATTTTTAATTTCATTTATTGTGTTGTTGATCGTTGCTTGTTTCATCTTTAGTTCTTCTAGGTCCTTGTTAAATGTTTCTTGCATTTTGTCTATTCTATTTCTATGATTTTGGATCATCTTTACTATCATTATTCTGAATTCTTTTTCAGGTAGACTGCCCATTTACTCTTCATTTTTTAGCTCTGGTGTGTTTTTATCTTGCTCTTTCATCTGCTGTGTGTTTTTCTCATTTTGCTTATCTTACTGTGTTTGGGGTCTCCTTTTTGCAGGCTGCAGGTTCGTAGTTCCCGTTGTTTTTGGTGTCTGTCCCCAGTGGCTAAGGTTGGTTCAGTGGGTTGTGTAGGCTTCCTGGTGGAGGGGACTAGTGCCCATGTTCTGGAGGATCAGGCTTGATCTCGTCTTTCTGGTGGGTAGGTCCACGTCTGGTGGTGTGTTTTGGGGTGTCTTTGGCCTTATTATGATTTTAGGCAGCCTTTCTGCTAATGGGTGGGGTTGTGTTCTTGTCTTGCTAGTTGTTTGGCATAGGGTGTCCAGCACTGTAGCTTGCTGTTCGTTGAGTGAAGCTGGGTGCTGGTGTTGAGATGGAGATCTCTGGGAGATTTTCACCATTTGATATTATGTGGATCTGGGAGGTCTCTTGTGGACCAATGTCCTGAAGTTGGCTCTCCCACCTCAGTGGTACAGCCCTGATGCCTGGCTGTAGCACCAAGAGCCTTTCATCCACACGGCTCAGAACAAAAGGGAGAAAAAGTAGAAAGAAATAATTAGTAGAAGTAGAAAGAAAGGAGGGAGGGAGGAAGGAAGGAAGGAGGGAAGAAGGGAAGGAAGGAAAGAAAGAAGATAAAGTAAAATAAAGTAAGATAAAATATAGTAAAGTTATTAAAATAAAAAATAATTATTAAGAAAAAAATTTAAAAAAAACAAAAACGGACGGATAGAACCCTAGCACAAATGGTGGAAGCAAAGCTGTAGAGACAAAATCTCACACAGAAGCATACATATACACACTCACAAAAAGAGGAAAAGGGGAAAAAATCATAAATCTTGCTCTCAAAGTCCACCTCCTCAATTTGGGATGATTCGTTGTCTATTCATGTATTCCACAGATGCAGAGTATATCAAGTTGATTGTGGAGCTTTAATCCGCTGCTCCTGAGGCTGCTGGGAGGGATTTCCCTTTCTCTTTGTTCTCACAGCTCCTGGGGTTCAGCTTTGGGTTTGGCCCCGCCTCTGCGTGTAGGTCGCCGGAGGGCGTCTGTTCTTGGCTCAGACAGGATGGGGTTAAAGGAGCCGCTGATTCGGGGGCTCTGGCTCACCCAGGCCGGGGGGGAGGGAGGGGCACGGAGTGCAGGGCGGGCCTGCGGCGGCAGAGGCCGGCGTGACGTTGCACCAGCCTGAGGCGTGCCGTGCGTTCTCCCTGGGAAGTTGTCCCTGGATCCCGGGACCCTGGCAGTGGCGGGCTGCACAGGTTCCCCGGAAGGGGAGTGTGGATAGTGAGCTGTGCTCGCACACAGGCTTCTTGGTGGCGGCAGCAGCAGCCTTAGCGTCTCATGCCCGTCTCTGGGGTCCGCGCTTTTAGCCGCAGCTCGCACCCGTCTCTGGAGCTCGTTTAAGCAGCGCTCTTAATCAACCCTCTCCTCGCGCACCAGGAAACAAAGAGGGAAGAAAAAGTCTCTTGCCTCTTCGGCAGCTCCAGACCTTTTCCCGGACTCCCTCCCGGCTAGCCGTGGTGCACTAACTCCTTCAGGCTGTGTTTACGCTGCCAACCCCAGTCCTCTCCCTGCGCTCCGACCGAAGCCCAAGCCTCAGCTCCCAGCCCCGCCCGTGCCGGCGGGTGAGCAGAGAAGCCTCTCGGGCTGGTGAGTGCCGGTCGGCCCCGCTCCTCTGTGCGGGAATCTCTCCGCTTTGCCTTTCTCACCCCTGTCACTGCGCTCTCCTCCGCGGCTCCGAAGCTTTCCCCCCTCCGCCACCCGCAGTCTCAGCACGCGAAGGGCTTCTAGTGTGTGGAAGCCTTTCCTCCTTCACAGCTCCCTCCCACAGGTGCAGGTCACGTCCCTATCCTTTTGTCTCTGTTTATTCTTTTTTCTTTTGCCCTACCCAGGTACGTGGGGAGTTTCTTGCCTTTTGGGAGGTGTGAGGTCTTTTGCCAGCGTTCAGTAGGTGTTCTGTAGGAGTTGTTCCACGTGTAGATGTATTTCTGGTGTATCTGTGGGGAGGAAGGTGATCTCCGCGTCTTACTCTTCTGCCATCTTCCTACCCCGACTAATCTTCTTTAGATATTTTCCCAATCACTTAAGATTGTAAAAACCATTCTTCATTTGAAGCTATGCAAAAACAGGTGGAGAGCTGGTTTGGCTGAGCAGGGCTCGGGCTGTTGTTTGCCATTCGCCTCCCAGAAGCAGATGACCTTTGGGCAGACTTGTTGAACAATGCTTTAATATGTCTTTGAAAAGGCAGACAGTAATCTTTTTGGCTTATTTCCAAGTTTTAGATAATTTTTTCTTAACAATCCCCAGAATCAAAGTATGACAAAATTTCTAATAATCAGTGGTCTCCCTTTTTGATTGGTATAAAGAATCTTCAACAAGACAATAGGAGTCTCAAGGGTCTGTCTATGAAAGTAGCATCTTGCCCTACTGTTCTGGCCTATAAATTCCTACTGTTTACCTGTACCCTTGTCTTTCTGAAGACAATTGTAAAAAAGTACCGATGCCATCTTACAACAATTCTGATTATGGCACTACATGGATATTTCAATAGCTTTCTCTATTTTCATGCAATCCCTTGTACATACCTTGCCAGCTTCTATCACCTAGCCAACAAGGTACTGAGATGGTGTTGCCAATAGCTGTCCACACCAGGTCTTGAGCAATGGTCCTTCCATGTCCCACGTTCCCTTGTCGGGGAAAAACCTACAATGATTTATGTCTTTAAATATGACTAAATTACATGCTAATTTAAAAGACTTTTCTAAATCATTCCAGGAGCATCAAATATTGAAGAAGAAATGTTCACACAAATGCATGAAATATATCATCTCAGCTGACCATATCAGCTTTCCCACTGAAGGTCACATCTCTGCTACTGACCAGTGTGTCAGTGCTGGATGGGTACTACAAAATAGACCCAGGCTGGTGGTAACCCTTCCTCAACTGGGAACGTTAAAGCTGTCAAGTTGTCATGGCTGAAGCAACTCACATAACTCCCCACCACCTTGTAGAAATTTGCTGAAATAAAAATTCTGAACAACCTGAGTGTGTCCTTGCAGATCCCCAATTCTGTGTGACTTAGATCTTTTTACAATGTTTCTGTGTCACAGATATTATGGGTAGGAACATTTTGGCCACCACTTTTGTCAGTGGATTAGAGTTTGGCATTGGAAGCTTAGGTAAAAAGGTGAAATTGTATTAGCAAGCAGCCACTTTGGATGCAGCAGAACATTGATGACAAAATATCTTAAGAGGGGGCTTCCCTGGTGGCACAGTGGTTGAGAGTCCGCCTGCCGATGCAGGGGACACGGGCTCGTGCCCCGGTCCGGGAAGATCCCACATGCCGCGGAGCGGCTGGGCCCGTGAGCCATGGCCGCTGGGCCTGCGCGTCCGGAGCCTGTGCTCCGCAACGAGAGAGGCCACAACAGTGAGAGGCCCGCGTACCGCAAAAAAAAAAAAAAAAAAAATCTTAAGAGGACAGTAAGAAAATCAATAGTAATAATAATAAATTTTAAAAATTGTTGCCCCTTCAAATCCCAGTCAGGCAAGCCCATGAAGACCCCAGAGATGTCTCAGCTGGTATAAATTCAGATTCAAAGACTGCAATGTCATCATTGCATACAGTATAGTCATTGGGAAAAAAAAAAGTCAAATAGACACAACAAACCTTAACAAAATTGTGTTCAGAGAAATTTTTCCATAGGCAGTTCTCTAAATACTTAAATTCTTTTTCCCCTGCCACGAGAAGAAAAAAACAGTTCTTAAAAGGAAACAGTGCCTGGTATTTATTAGGATAAGAAGTAAAAGATATGCAAATATGTACTAGGCCAGCCTTAAGGTAACATTCTATTTTTAAAAAATTAGTATAGCTTGGTAAGTATATAAAAGATTTATCTGCACCCCAAGTTCTTTAACACTCCTGGTTGTGGTAAATAACTGAATGAATTAAACTATTTTATTAGTTTTTTTTTTTTTTTTTTTTTTTTTTTTTGCGGTACGCGGGCCTCTCACTGCTGTGGTCTCTCCCGTTGCGGAGCACAGGCTCCGGACGTGCAGGCCCAGCGGCCATGGCCCACGGGCCCAGCCGCTCTGCGGCATGTGGGATCCTCCCGGACCGGGGCACGAACCCGTATCCCCTGCATCAGCAGGCGGACTCTCAACCACTGCACCACCAGGGAAGCCCTCAGACTGTTATGAAGCCCAGGCATCACAGATTTTGTACAACTGAATTGATGGATTCTAGGGACATTTAAAAACAGATTTCATGTAATTTTGCCCTGAAATTCTTCTTTGTTCTTTCCTTGTCACATTGGTCGGTTTTGTGTCCCAGTCATCTGCATACGTCATGGTTTGTAGGTGCATAGGATGGCTTATATTCATTCATCGAATGAATAACTGAGTGAACGGCTATATGAGTGAATGAATGGAGGAACAAATGCATTAATTATTATGTTTTTAGTGTCAGCAAGAGAGAAAAGCTCGGAAATGCTAAGGAATTTGAACAGCAGGGGGCAGCAAACATTACCTTTTTTTGTTTGTTTTTAACCCTACAAGTCAACATATGAGAAAGTGAGAGAGGTGTTATAATTTAAAGGGCAATTCTAAAGTGACAAGTGTACTCAGCTTCAGTTGCTGGTAGAACAACACAGAGTTTTTCAGAGTTCTTTCCTCAAGGACCCCAAACTCTTATATAGATGGCCAGCAGATGGCAGCACTTTTCATGGGTCAGGAATATAGAACAGCATTTTTTTGGGGAAAAAAGATATACAGGGCATGAAATCTTTATTTTAAAAATTACAGAAGTAAAATAAATACTTACTAGAGGATTGAATTTTCTAGTCACAAATATCTTGATGAAAGGAAGGTAGAATTTTAACCATGAGTACATTGTTCATTTTGAAGCAAGGTGATAACTAAAATGTTTTAAAATGTCAAGTTTGAGCCTTACAAAAGGTGAGCTGTAATTGATGGCAATCATTTGGATTTTACTGGGTACTTTTACAATGTTCCTTTATCAGATTTTTCAGTGATCTTTTCACAGATGTTAGCCAAGAGAAAGACACATGCACGTAGACACAATGCTTTTAGATTACTGATTAATAGCACTAAGTGACTTCCTACGTTGTCCTTGGCTACCTTATTTAAGTGTCAACAAAGTACCTCAGTCTCTTAGTATTACCATGTCTTCACCTTTTCTAAACATTTAACTACTTTAGTTGGAATATTTATAATCAGATTAAAAACAGTAACAATGTCTGTAGTTTGAGTACTTGAACTGCAAAGGAAAATGCAGACCTACTGGTTTTTTGTTTTGTTTTGTTTTTTTACATCTTTATTGGAGTATAATTGCTTTACAATGGTGTGTTAGTTTCTGCTTTATAACAAAGTGAATCAGTTATACATATACATATGTTTCCATATCTCTTCCCTCTTGCATCTCCCTCCCTCCCACCCCCTAGGTCGTCACAAAGCATTGAGTTGATCTCCCTGTGCTATGCAGCTGCTTCCCACTAGCTATCTATTTTACGTTTGGTAGTGTATATATGTCCATGCCACTCTCTCGCTTTGTCACAGCTTGCCCTTCCCCCTCCCCATATCCTCAAGACCATTCTCTAGTAGGTCTGTGTCTTTATTCCTGTCTTACCCCTAGGTTCTTCATGACATTTTTTTTTCTTAAATTCCATATGTATGTGTTAGCATACGGTATTTGTCTTTCTCTTTCTGACTTACTTCACTCTGTATGACAGACTCAGGTCCATCCACCTCATTACAAATAGCTCAATTTCGTTTTTGAGAGTGACAGCACTTACCCTGAAACTTCAGACAGGCCTGTGAAATTTCCATCTGGGTAAAAGAGCAGAGGCCAGTCTAGCACTTAGTTTATTTTAGACCTTCCATTCCTTAGCTGTGCAGGTAAATAATAAGTGCTTGAATGGGAATAAAAAGCATTTCATTGCATTTCTGCGTATAATGAAAGGTCCCCGTCGTTGGTTTTTTGATTTCCCACATGAAAGTCAACTTGGATTTTACTACAATAACAAAGAGCACTAGAAAAAACAGAAGGGCATATTTGCTTAAATTGCTGTTTGCACCAAAAGAAACTCCCTAATGGGGTTATCACTGGGTCAGGCTACACTCTGTTTTTCACCAAGGCTGAATCAAGGGCAGATGAATTCAGAAGGCTAGGTGAGTTTAGATTCCTTAAACACCATTATTTTAATGAAGTTTTGCCTTCTTGGCAAAATAGCCTCTCAGCTTTTCTATTTGACTGGCAACTGAAAGATACATAAGAAAGGGATTAGAAATACTAAAGAGTGGTCAACTATTAGGAAATGACACTTAGATTTAATTTTATTTCCAGCAAATAACACTGCTCCATATGGGAGGAAATATGGTCTAGAAGTGTGGCCTCTAACTCCAGGGTATTTGGTGTTGAATCTTGTCACACCCTGTGCTTCAGCTTCCTCATCTGAAAAATGAGGAGGATAATACCAGCCTGGTGTGAGAGTTCAAGTTAATACTTGTCAGGCATTAGGAATGCAGTTAAGTACTATATGTGTTAGTGATGATGGTGATGTACCAGGTACTGCATTAGGTACTGAGAATACAGAGATTGATAAAATACTGTCCCTGTCTTTGGGGAGCTTAGAGTCTCTTAGGACGAGTCAGGTAAATAAAAAAGAGCAGTAAATTACAAATGTAATTGAGAAGTTATATAGAGTTTGGTGAGAGGGGTATAAGGCACAGTGTGGTGAGTATGGCCTAAGTAGGGGTGAGGGATGTCTTGAGGAAAGGCCAATGAGCTGAATCATGAAATATGACTTCCATGTTCGCAGGCAAGAAAAGGGCGCAAGAAGAGGCTTACAAACATGGGACTGAAGGCAGTGCATTTACAGAGCTTCCCTTCTCAGACTATGACCAGAGGACAGGGTATGTGCCCTTCTCAGACTATGACCAGAGGACAGGGTATGTGCTTAAGGAGAGATGAAGCCCTACAGGTGGCAGACATCAGAGTCCAGCCTTGCAAAGCGGGCCCTGCGGCCTGAATTTGGAAATTAGATTGGTTTTGTTTGGCTCATTCAGTATTTTTCTTAAATAAGGTGTCAACTTTAAAATTTAGAATATTTTACATGGAAAAATATGGATTCCAGGCTTTCTAGAAAATCTAGAGGGTCTGGCAATACTGTTTTAGTTCCAGCACAGCACCATACATGACGTGTGTACTGCCCAGTTTGCCTCAGGCCTCTCCTCCCTCAGTACAGTCATCAGCCTCCAGCCCATCAGCATTTATGTTTTTGATTTTTATATTATATGCTAAGGAGTTCTGATTCTATTCTATAGGGCATTCAGAGCATTAAAATGTTTTATGTAGGAGATTATACTGTGATCTAATTGCATTTTCTTGTGGAGGATAAAACAAAAGTTTCATCATGAGAAGTGACTGGACACACAACAGGGCAATTGAATATCACTGGCTCTTACTATAAAATTTTATTAGTAAATAGAATCCATTCTCTGAAAACTGTGACCTTTAATCTTGTTATGGAGGAGGGATCAATCTTCCAGTCACCTCTGTGTTATTTTTATTTTTAAAGGTATGCAAGAGGTCTAGGATTTTAACAGGAGAACTCAATCTAGTTTGACAGCTCCTTTAAGGATCAGTAGATGGTCCCTTTAGAATTGATAATGAAATAAAATCATATCTTAGCTCATCTGGAAAGGGCTAAAGGGAATGTATACATTTCAGCAGGGGAGGGGGATGGTACAAAACAACAGTTACCGAGCAGCAGCAAAGTAGTTCTAAAGAGTGGGTTTCACTATCTAAAAGCCACTCTTACTATAAAGACAACTCCTCATCTTCAGATAATCTGTGACTTCCTGGGGAAAAGTCACATAATTTAAATTGAGGTGTTAGATACAAATAAATGCAGGAAAAGAGCCATTAATAGAATCTTAGAGTTGGACGGGACCACCCTGCATAGAAGTTAAATCCTAGCAAAACTATCATAGCTTTAAAGAAGTAAATACCCATTTCTATGCCAGACAGCAGACACTATCCTCCACATCACTTCACACTCACTTTAAGAAAAACCAAAAGCACTGACTGAAAAAAACATGTGCTTTAAGATGTTGAAATTGAGGTCTGTGAGTTCCTTCCTATACTTTTGTTCAAATTGTTAGGAATTTCACACTGAACCATATTTTATTTACAAAACATTCTCCACCTCAATGAATCTTTATGCCCTTTCTAAGGAGACTCACTTTCTTAAAGATAAGTTTAAGACACTATGGTTTTTTTTAAGGAAAGTCTCAATTGGCATCAAATAATATGTGTTATGCATATTATATATAAATTTTCTCCCTCAGCATAGCCTCTTTAACTATATTAAATTTGTTATATTATAAATTATGTGTGTGTGTGTGTGTCCCCCCATAATTTATAATATAACAAATTTAATATAGTTAAATATAGTTAAATAACTTTCCCCCTCGACATAGCATTAAAGATGGTTAATGTAATTTAGTATTTTGCACTTTGTAGAAAAATTCCATTAGGAGACTCTCAAAATGTTTTATAAATATGCATGGAGTAGTTTTTTTTAAAAAATAGATTTATTTATTTATTTTTGATTGCCCTGGATTTTCGTTGCTGCACGTCGGCTTTCTTTAGTTGCATCGAGCGGGGGTTACTCTTCATTGTGGTGCGCGGGCTTCTCATTGCAGTGGCTTCTCCTGTTGTGGAGCGTGGGCGGGCTCAGTAGTTGTGGCTCACGGGCTCTAGAGCACAGGCTCAGTAGTTGTGGCGCATGGGCTTAGTTGCTCCACAGCATCTGGGATCTTCCCGGACTAGGGCTTAAACCAATGTCCCCTGCATTGGCAGACAGATTCTTAACCACCACTGTGCCACCAGGGAAGCCCCATGGAGTAGATTTTAATCATTGTCTTTTTCCTCCCCTGGCCACTAAGAGAAAGCAAGACAGACGGTTGAAATGACTTATGCAAAGTTGAGAAACATTAGCAAAGTTTAGGCCTGACAGGCTGCTGACATCATCCTGTCCCAGAATCCACATTGTCAAACTGCTGGTCAGTCATGTAGAAGGCATTTCTGCAGCTTCACCTCTAAGTGGATTTGCTTGGTAGTCAGTAAAGTAGGGAGGATAAATTAGTGACTTCCTCCTACCTACTGAACAACTTGCTGAACATCTCATACACTATCCAGGTCACCCTGATGAGAATCGAAGGAAAAAAATCAGCGAAATCCAAACAGTCACAAGTACTCCCAGAGAATAAAAGCAATTTATAACCCAAAGTTCGTTCAATGAAGCTTATTTTAGCTGAATGTTAATCTTTATGTGTTCGTTGTTTCCTTCTTCTTCTGTCTCAGATTTCTTGCATCACGGCTGGAGACTTGTAGGAAAAGTCCCTGAAATATTTAAACCATAATATATTAAAAATTTAAAAAGAGCTCCCTCTCTTCTCCTTTCCTCAGTCTCCCCCTGGCTTGCCTCACTCTCTTTCTTCTGATCTTCTCTTTGTCTTCCCGTCCCCTTTCCTTCCACCTATCCTTTCTGTCCCCTCCCTGCCCCCTTCATCTCTCCCTTTAGGCTGAGTCCTGGGCTTCTCCTCGGAGCCTGACTCCTTAGATGAAAAGGGAGAGTGGAGGGTGAGAAGGAGGGCGAGGGGAGGCTTTGTGAAGCTGCAGCCAGGACAGAGCAGGAGTGGGCAGTGCTGACTCCTTATACAACTCCGTTTACCTGTTGTGCTCCTGCAGATGCCATTCGCATAGGACATTTTCAGTGGTGTCCGCCTGGTGTTGGGGTGATAATCGGTTGGCAAGTGGGGTCAGTGGAGCTGCAGTGACGGACTTGACTTTCTTCCTCCAGCAGCACAGTGCATCCCTGGGAGGGCAGGGAGAGCCCTCGGTGCTCAGGTGCAGACCCTGCGCCAAGAGGCGTATATGCCTCCTCCCAGGGATAAGCCAAACACCAAAAATCACACCAGCCTTCAGCACGTTCATCAGGCAGTGAGTCTTTCCAGTGTCGAGTCAACACCAGTGGGGTTTGCGAGACTGGGGAAAGCTTCTGCCAGACTCCAGGCAGACAGCAGCGCTTTCTTAGGAAGGTCTACGAAGGTGACACCATTTCCTATGGATGCCAGGGTTGTAGCAGCCTATGTGTTCCTATGAAGCTCTTTAATCTCAATGTTACTGTGAATTTTAGATGCTGCCGTGACTCACCTCTCTGCAACAAGTTCTAAAGACAGGGCCCAGCTTTTGCCCTAATCTGATGGATGAAGCTAATTCAGGATCCCTCTCAACTACCACAATCTCCAAGACTCTATGATCTGAATCCGAGTCCCCTGTGAGAGGCAGTCTCAGACTTGTTCTGTTTTCAGGCCCCCTTTCCTTTCCTTTCCTTCATTGAGAGATGCACCTGGGATAGCCTTTGAAATCAAATTGGGCTGAAGATTGGTGGACATAGCTGGGTCCAAGGTAACCTCTCCCCTTTTCAGGCCCTAATCAGCACTCACATTGATTGCTGCTTAAAAAGTCAGAGTCTGTGGAAGACTGAATTTGTGATTCTGTGTGTTCTGGAGGCAGGAGCTGAAGGAGGAGGGAGAGGCCTCCAAGGCTGAGAACAGTGGATGTGGGAGGGGCCATAAATGATGGGTTAGTTGAGTGTACTAGGCGGTGTAACACAAATCTCTTAAGTATCAGTGCCTTAAATCAATTAACAGTGGGGTCACTTATGTCAAAGTGATCTAAGATGGAGCTGGGAGGAAGTAGAACTTAACACATGTCCACCCCTGAACACAGCATAGAGTTTGGATGCAGCCACCCTCAGACCACCTGGAACTTGTCTTTTTTACTCCCTAGAGACCACGGCTTAGCAACCAATCTGCTGCCAGCAGGTGAAAATGCCTGCTAGCAGCAATTGCAGTTCTGTAAAGATAACCTATGTAATTTCTCAGGAATATCTTTGTTGACTTTGTAAGCCCCCACTATTTTCTATTTATCCCGGAGCACATTTGAGTTGCCATTCGAATCGGTGTCTCCAGAAATGCAATTCTTAGGACTCTAAATAAACTCTTTTTCTTATTTGTAAATAAAATAAAATAAAATAGAATGTTGATTCTTAGGAATGAGCTAGAAAAGAGGACTAGTTTGGAGTGATGACCCAGTATTCTGGGTCTGCTGAAAATGTTACCACAACCCTCTGGTCTCAGGCTATGCAAGAGAAATCAGTGGATTGTTCCTCTAAAAGGAATCTGAACTGCTTATGTCTGCTGGATGATACTCAGATTTACCTTTGTTTTTGAGTGAAAGCAAAAAAAGAATGCTATGACAATGGGCAAAAATGCTCAAGGAGGGATTTCCTACAGGCTTTTATTTATGAAAGGGGGAAAAAAACCCAATCATTGTAACGTATCTTTTTAAAAAATTTTTATTGAAGTATAGTTGATTTACAAGGTTGTGTTAATTTCTTCTGTACAGCGAAGTGACTCAGTTATACATATATATGGTCTTTTTCATGTTCTTTTCCATTACGGTTTCTCACAGGATATTGAATATAGTTCCCTGTGCTATACAGTAGGACCTTGTTGTTTATCCATCCTGTATATAATAGTTTGCCTCTGCTAATCCAAAACTCCCAGTCCTTCCCTCTCCTACCCTCCCTCCCCCTTGGTAACCACAAATCTGTTCTCTATATCTGTGAGTCTGTTTCTGTTTCGTAGATATGTTGACTTGTATCATATTTTAGATTCCACATATAAGTGATATCGTATGGTATTGTAACATATCTTTTTTTAGCCTGTGTCTTTGCATTTATTCACCCAGGAAACATGATTTCCTATGATTTGATTGTAGTTTTTCTACAGTTGAATTGTAGCAGTATTCACCAGATAGATGTGAACACATGAACCTTATGTTTACCTCAGTGTGCACGATAGAGCTGATTGTCCCTGAGAGCTGGCTGTATTAACTCTCCCTGAAGCAGTTATAGTGGAGACTGGTTTATTAGGAATGATAGTAGGAATGGAGAAACAAGGAATTGTCCTTGTTTTCCAAGCTCCTTTTAAATAAATAATTCTTAAGAGTTAGAGAAATCCCCATGGAATTTGGCAAAGAATTAAAGAGATCTATTTTCCACACCTTTAGCTTTGTCTGAGTAGAAAAGTTTGCAGAAAATTCCTTCTTTGTTAATCATTTAAGCAATATCTCAACCATAGTATAGAGCAGCTTGAAAAAGAAGAATAATTCATTGTTATATCATCATGAGGCCAGATTGCCAGGGGTTGAATTCTGACTCTGTGCCTTCTGACTATAGCTGAGTGACCTTGAAAAAAGTTATTAAACCTCTTTGGACTCCAATTTCCTCATCTATAAAATGGAGATATTAATAATACCTACTTAATTGTCTTGTTTGAGGATTATGTTAGGTAAAATACACAGAGTACTGAGAACAGTGCTTTACACTGGTAAGTGCTTAGTAAATATTAGCTACTACTATTAATTAATTTTGAAATAATTATATTAAAAATGTTAGTTCCTTTTAATCTTAATCTGAATTCCACATATTTTTATTGAATATAATCTCAGTGCACATACAAGTTTAAACTTACTCATTTTTTCATTGATCTGCATAAGTATTTTTTCATGTGGTTACATAGACTTCATAAGTTTACTTTTAATAGCTCCATAACGTTGTTCCACTGTCATGTACTGCAGTGGTCCCTTATGGGGAATACATTCCAACACTCTCACTGGATGCCTGAAACCATGGATAGTACCGAACCCTATATATACTATGTTTTTTTCTGTACATAGAAACTTTATCCTATGGTAAAGTTTAGTTTATAATTTTGGTACAGTAAGAGATTAATAATAATAAAATAGAACAATTATAACAATACACTATAATTAAAGTTATGTGAATGTGGTCTCTCTCAAAAATATCTTATGGTATAAATTTAATATCTTTTCCATCTTAACTAAGCATTTATCACACACTGTGGCCATAACTTTTGTGGTTTGAGGTGCAACAGCAAAACTAGCATGAATTTCTTTTTCTTTCTTCAAAATTTCACAGAGAGAAGATTAGTTCTTACCTAGATTTTAGCAACCTCTGCATACATGTTTTTCCTTTCCTTATTAAGTCAAGAACTTTCACCTTTTCACTTAAAGGAATCTCTTTACAGCTTCTCTTTGGCACATTCGAATTGCCAGCATCGCTACTCTTGTGCTTTGGGGCCATCATTAAGTGAAATAAGGGTTATTTGAATACAAACACTGCGACTGCCATAGCTGATCTGACAACTAAGATGGCTGCTAGGTAACTAAGAGGTAGGATAGCTGGACAAAAGGATGATTCACATCCTGGCTGGGATAGAGCAAGATGGCGTGAGATTTTACCTTACTACTCAGAATGGTGCGCAGTTTAAAACTTACGAATTGTTTATTTCTGAAATTTTCCATTTAATACTTTCGGGCTGCGGTTGACCATAGGTAATTGAAAGTGAAACCACAGATAAGGGAGGTACTTCTGCAGAGTAGTCCAAGGATTCCATATACCTTTCATAGTACTGTAACTATCCCTTTGTTATAATTTGTACAGATTGTTCCTATTATGATTTTACAATTGTAAATAATACACAATGAACATCTTGGAAAATTGTGTATTCACTATATTGATTTTTTTTTACTGAGGAGCTAGAAGTATTAAATATAAAGGTATGAGTGTTAAACAATAACATTTCAATGTAAGTTTTTAAAATGATTACCCTAAATTACAATATTACATGTTTTGTGCAAATATTTTGCACCACACTTTCACTAGAATTTGGATTATTATTAATCTAGTTTGGCTCATTTAATAAGTATAAACTAATATTTTAATTGTTATCTTAAGTTTATTTCCTTTGCAATTTATATCTCTTTTTGTGTGAAGTTGTTGTTCATATCCTTTGACTATTTAACTATTGGGGTTATTTTTCTTATACACTTTAATATGGAAATTAACCCTTTTTCACTTTTGATGAAAATATTTTTTCTTTCAATTGTTTTGTGATTTACATATTTGTGATTTTATAAATTTTTGTATATTTGAATATTTTCCTTTGAATATTTTTATTGCATTTGGGTTGCATCCAAATAGGATGATCTTGTTCTATTTTCCTTCTTTTTTTCCCCATAAATAAATTCTTAACTTTATTTTGATATACAGCATGAAAAAGATTTTTAAAAAATAATATTCTAGCAAATCACCGTGTTAGATTAAACACTTGGTATTTGGGTTTTCGAGACACATTATTACAAATATGGAAGAAATACAACAGGGTTCTACCACAAGAGATTGAGAGCATACGGCTGATTTTTTAAGCGGAGAGTCTCTTCTGTTTGCTTTTGCTTTGTGTTAGATTGCCCCAATTCCAAACGACAAATTCCAAAGAAAGGGAAAAACCTGCGCCCCAAATAGAGCAAAAAGTCTAGAACTAAAGACAGTGTCGAGGTTTCATTGTGTCCTTGAGTTAGCTGATCTAATTTTTCTTTTTGTGAAAGGAATGTTAAGCGCATACACTGTTCACGCTTCTAAATTAAGGGATGCTTAACGTACTTAGCGCAAGCTAGAAATATTGATTTCTTAATGTGCTACTTAATGACATATATTGTGGCACCAATTCCTGGCAGAAACTATTTTAATTTTATTTTAACAAGTAAAAATTATTTTAACAAGTAAAAAAATGCTCTTTGTGGTTAGAAATGTAAGTGTACTTAGCAATAGGTGCAGCCCGGTAAGATTACAATCCAGAATTGCTAACAAAATATTGTGCCTCACTTGGATACTTAACTCTAGATGCAATAAAACCTTGTCTTTAGCTTTTTAAGCATTTCATTTCAGTACATCAAACATTTATTAAGCACTTCCTTTGTAGCTAGCACTATGCTAGGTGCGGGGGGTAAAATGATAAATTTTAAAAAATTCTGCTAGGGCAATTTAAAGCCTAATGGCAGACAGGCACATAAATAGATAATGCAACATAACTCATTAAGTTCTGAGATACAGACCATTTAACTGCTTATATCAAAGATTTTAAGGAAGGCTCATAGTTTACACCTTGTAGGACTATTCTCCTACCCCTTTTGACACTGTTCTCGGTCTAGCTTAAAAGGGCTTGAGACTCACAGGCTCCCACCCCACCTACCCAGTTCCTCCACTTGCTTCATCACCACATGCTACCTAGGCAACCTATCCCAAGAAGGAAGGTATACTTAGAATTAATTTTTCTACCTTTCCCTGAGAGGTTATGGGATTAATTACCACAAGTCCAAGCCTCTCAGATCAACGTAGGGACTCTCATCCATACATTTCTGTATATCCCTTTATCTGACCCACTCTCTCATTCCTTCCCAAACTGCAGTCCCTGCCAGTGCAGCCTTTGGAACTGAGAGCTTGAACCTCTTTTACCTTCAAACTCTTCCCTAAATTGTCTTCTCTGAATTCTCTTCTCAATTATTCTCTGAACACCATCACCTTCTAAGACCTGACTCTCTCTGCTGCATCCTGCTTACCTGCTGCCCTTTCAAATGATGGCTGTTTTTTGCTTCCACACCCCACATTTCCAGATCCTGGAGGTAGGCATAGAAAAATAGGTATTCTCCTTGTTTCTCGTCATTACTTTTCTTTTAGAAACCCTAGTTCCCTTGAGATTATGTTAGACTGCTTTCATTTCCTATTGACTCAGTCATTCTGCTTCATGCATGAACGATTTTAGCAGCTAGCTCACTGCATTTCCCTTCACCACTACTCTTGAAATCGAGTCCCCCTAAAACCAAGTTCCCCTGCCAAGTTTATGATTAACCTCTCTATCCAAAACTTTATTCCCTTTCTTGTCCCACCCCTTTTCCCCTCAGGATTGAGGAGTATCAAGGAGGACCCTGTGGGGTCTTCTTGGGTACAAAAACCCCTCCATGTCCCCCATTTCTTATTTGTAGAAAAAGGCTTTAGTCTCCTAGACCTTCCCTGAGTTCCAAAGAGCAGACTCAAGCAGTTACTAATTAGGGAAGATGGGGAACACAGAAAGGAAAAGTAGTCAAGCAAGAAAAGTAATGACAATAGTTCAGATTGTAAAACAGAGTTCTAGTTTCTCCTCAAAGCATATACATAACAATTAGTCACATATCTTTGAGTTGTTCTGCAGAAACTAAGACCCCCACCCAGGTGGAGGATGGTGACTACATGCTGACCACAAGCAAGTAGACCCCAGACCGCTTGGAACCAGAAGGTTGATGATTAAGATTCCTGAAACATCACCCTGTTACCTCACCACTAGCCAATCAGAAGAAAGTCCACAAACTGCAAACCTCACCCCAAATGTTGCCTTTAAAAACCCTTCCCTGAAAGCTATCAGGAAGTTTGGGTCTTTTAAGCATGAGCTACCCATTTTCCTTGCTTGGCAGGCTGTAAATTAACACTGTACTTTCCTTCATCACAACCCAGTGTCAGTAGATTGGCTTTGCTGCACGGTGGATGAGTGGACCCAAGTTCAGTTCAGTAACACTCTTGACATCATTTCTGGTGACTTCAGCATCTGTGTAGATCTTTGGTCCTTAAAACTGGCTGCACATTTGAATCAGCTGGGGTTGTTTTAAACATTACCTGTGCTCAAGCCTTCCGCAAACCCCAGAGATAGTGATTTAATTAGTCAAGATGGCATTCAGGTATTAGGGTTTTAGTTTTTGTTCTTTAACTCTCAGGTCGATCTGAATGAACAGGTAGGATTCAGCACCCACTTACTTAAGGAGATCAGTTCTAGTTCCTTGACCTCCTCACTCCAATATCTCTTCCTCCCTTCCACCATCCCCCTGACCATGTTCACCTACTCCCACAGTCATAACCTAGATTTTATCATTATTAATAACCTCCAAATTCTTCTTTCCATCATCCAACTTTCTGATATCCAGAGTATCTCTTCCTGCCTCCTCAAGGACACCACCATCCCAATAATTCATTGATCTACCCCATACCTTTTCTCTGTCCACTTCTCCCCTTTGTCCTTACTTCTTTAATTACCCAGCTTAGATTCCATGGATTGTCACCGTAACTCCCTTTCATGTGCCCTCAATTCTTTTGTCCTTTTCTGTCTCCATTGTGCTTTTTTGGCAAAATCCAAACCCTGGTTATATTCGACTCTGCCTACTCGACATCTGCATTCAAGCAGATAAGTGTATTGCCACAAATCTCAACACTATAGGATAATTTTACTAGAATTTTCTGGTCAGTTTCCTGTCTACTTTTTCAAATGACTGCTTTATATCTTCTCTTTTCTCAAACCTCCAACACTCCCTCCCAGTCCTCACTCTCAGCTGATAACCTTGACTTTAAAAAATTTCTCTAAGAAAATAAAAGCAAGAACAAGAGAATTGCTTCCTTTCCCCTTTACCAAATCTACCAGTCTCCTTATCCTACCCTCATGCTCTGTCTTCCCTCTAGATACAAAGGATGAGTAGGTCCTGCTCCTCTGAAGGACAGTCCCTCCACTCTTGTGGCACCCTCTGAACATCCATTCCCCCCAATACTAGATCATTCCCATCAGCCGACAGGTAGACCTCCCATCTCAATTAAACAAAAGTGAACCTCCTAGACTTATCATCACACTCTGGCTCCAGCAGCTTTTCTGGGCTTCCCTTTATAGCAAGACTTCTTAAGAGTTTTCTGTACTCACTGTCACACTTTCATATTTTCATCTTGCTAACTCTTTAACTTACTTCAGTTGGGATTTTGTGCTCACTACTCCCCTGAAATTGCTCTGTGAAAACCACCAGCAATCTCCATATTTCTAAAAGCAGCAGTCAATTTTCAATCTTCATTTTATGCAACCTCCCAGCAAATCATCATCTACTCTGAAGCAATTTTGTCTCAGCTGTCCTGCCTTCCATACTCTCCTGGTTGTCCTCTCATCTCACAGTTTCTGCTTCCCAGTTTCCACTGCACCTTCCCCCCATCTCTCCAGATCTTACAGTGTTACAGTGCTCCAGCCTGAAGCTCTTGGTCCTGCCCTCTCACTGACTGTAATCACTCCCTAGGTGATCTCATCCAGGTACATGGCTTTAAATAACATCTTCATGCTGATTTTAATCCCCTTTCATCCTCTCCTCTAAACTCCAGTGTCTACTGGATACTTCCACTTGTATGTCTAAAAAACACCATATGTTAAAACCAAAATTATTAATTTTTCCTTCTCAAACCTGCCCTTTACACAGATTTTCTTTTTTAGTATATGGCATCAAGTTACACAATTACTGAGTTACATAATCAAATATCTAGGTGTCATCCTTCATTCTCTCAAACTTTACTTCTCTTTTGTCAACCAATCTGGTCAGCTGTACCTTCAAAACATACCTTGAGTCTGACACTTCTCATCATATCCATCTGTCATTTTGGTCCAAGTTATTATTATATCTGGCTGTGGTGTTCATTAAATTCCTAGTTTGTCTTCCTATTTTTGTTCCTGCATTCCTCCAGTCATTCTCCACACAGCAGCAGATGTTATTTTCAAAATATTAATTTGTTCAGTAAACCTGCTTAAAACCATCCTGTGGTTTGCTATTACACTTTGAACAAAGTAAATCCTTATCAAGTCTTATAAGGCCCTCTGTGATCTGGCTCCTGAATCACCCTCCTGACTTCATCTTTACCAGCTCCCCCTTGCTTAGTCTGCTTGAGTCAAGCAGGCTGGTTTTGCTTCGTGGAATGCACCAAGCTTGGTCTCTTTCAAGTCTTTGTCCTTGTTGCTCACTCTGCTGAGAATGCTAGCCCCCTAGATCTTCACATGGCTCGTTCCTTCACTTAATAGAAGGGGTACCTTCTATGAAAAGAATACTCAGACTTCTCTATCTAAAATTAAGCCAAGGCTACCAAGTTATATTCTGTTCTCTTTATTTCCTCCTGAACTTAAATATTTATTTGTTTACTTTTAATTATCGTTTCTCTTGCTAGAATATAAGCCTCCTAAAGGTAGAGATCTTATCTGTCTTGTTTACAGTGGCATCCCCAATGCTTAAAAACAGAGCCTAGGATCTAGGAGATTCTCAGTGAATTATTTGTTGAATGAATGAATGAAAGGCATAAATCATCACTAAAACTGACCCAAGTATTCGTGCAAAGAGGTTACGTTATCAGTATTACTTTATTACTCATTGAAAGCAGACATATAACTACTCATGTGTTCCTGTACCACCTAAAACCATCTTGCCTACCTTTGAACACTTTGATTAGCATAATTCTCGACACTGTGAACATATGATCTCTGCTGACCCCGACTAGCTCAACTGGGGGTGGGTGCTCAGCAAAGAATCACCAATCTATTGTTTGATAACTGACCAACGAGTTGTCCTGGTTTGAAAATCTGGCCACACAGGGCATTACTACTTCATTAGGGTGAAGCCTGCTTCTGGGTAGAACAGAGTAGTTGGCAGCAGGCCATAATTACTGTCTCATTTATAACATTAGAAAATTTAAAATACCTTAAGTGCCCAACATTAGAGGATTGGGTAAATACATAATATAGAATGTTATACAGTCATTAAAATGATGCAAATAAAGACCTTTGAAAGATATGCTTACTATATAGTATGTATTGTTGAGTGAAAGAAGCAGAAAGTGAAGTTGTTTACGCGGTATGACTTTGATTTTGTTATTCTCCCATCCCATATGTATTATCCTCACAAGAAAAAAAGAGAAATATACCAAAAATGTAATAGGGCTTTTTTCCCTGGATGGTGCCAATGAAGAGTGTAGGAATATCCCCATTATATGTGATTTTATTTTTTCTTATAGTTTTATGAATTTTTTCAAATTAAGTTAATGTAATTAAAATAGAAAACCATGTTACTTAGAAACCTTTTCACAAAAAGAACACTCTAAGATTGAATGTACTGTTTGAAACTATATTTAAACTTTTGCATTATAGGTACATTAAAATAAAATAAAATATTACCTATGATTATGCATTACATATGTTTCTATCAATTAGTGGATTAGAATATGTTACATATGTCTACACACACGTGTGTGTGCACACACATGCACACTCACATAACTTCATCCTTTAGTCAATTCCTTGGCAGCTCTTGAACTGCTGCTTCAGTTCAAATTCTGAAGTGTGATTTTATGATAATTCCTTTAAATGATTGCCAAGCATTTGCTTGATTCTAAAGCATGTACAGTATGATAAGTCTAAGTGCAAGACTTCTTTTAATTCATGAGAATTAAAAAGTTAAAGTCCAATTGTTTAAAGATCAAACTATGGAATAATGAGAGCTTCATTTTAACATTATTATTCATTTTATAAATTCAAATATATCCCTGCTTGGATTATAATGACCTCCTCTTTAACCCCTAAATGCTGCATGCATACAAAGTAGAAAACTGAGGTATTACACAGTAAATCTCAAAGAGTAATTTATTACAATTCAAATATTAAGGCCTAGGACTGACAATTATTTGAAATAGCTTAAAGTCAATAGAAGAGAGTAAATAAAAATGCATTTTGAGTTGAGAAATAAAAATAATGGGCTTAGTTTGTATTTAATTAGGAAGCTCTATAGTTTGTTTAAAATTTAGGTTTAGTCATGAATTCTTTTATTTATTTATTTGACAAATATTTATAGAGCATCTGCTATGCCAAAGTGCTAAGAATACAGTGGTGAAAAAGAGAGATGAATCCTACCTTCTTGAAATAGACTGTGATTTCTTGAAATAGACTGATTTTTCAATTGATTGTACAATTTATTGGTAAATTACAATTATAACACATATTAGGAAGTTGAAGTGGGGTTAAACATTAAATTTGAGATGGAGTACAGGATCTCAAGGAATCTTTTCTTATAAAGCAGTATCTAAAGCTTCTAAACCCCATTGGCCTAAAGTGCCCTGGCAGGGAGTGGGATCAGTTTTTCTTTGTTGCTTAGTTGAAAACTGATTGTACAGTTAGACACTGACGTGCTTGAAATTCTATACTTACGTTTCCCCCAAGATATTCCACAGGAATGAGAGCAAAGCCAGGGACTTGCCAACTTGTGAGAAAGTTCTCCAGATGGTGTGCTCCTGATAACCACAAATAGCTTGGCTTCAAAGTATTATTTGTCTGCAGACAAATGGTCAAAGTGGATAAATGGTCAGATGTCCACTGACTATTCTGAACCAACAAACAAATTTCTGTGGTGAATCCTGGGTGAAAGGACAGAGAGAAGGACAAATTATGAGAAAATAAGTTCCTATTTTGGATGCCTACTATATGCCAGAACTATTACATGTGTTATGACTAATCTTTGCAAGAACTCAGCAGCATAATTTTTTTTTTTTTTTGCGGTACACGGGCCTCTCCCGTTGCGGAGCACAGGCTCCGGACGCGCAGGCTCAGCGGCCATGGCTCACGGGCCCAGCCGCTCCGCGGCATGTAGGATCCTCCCAGATCGGGGCATGAACCCGTGTCCCCTGCATCAGCAAGCGGACTCTCAACCACTGCGCCACCAGGGAAGCCCTCAGCAGCATAATTTTAAGGATAAGGAACCTTAAGCCACAAAACACACAAGGACTTACTCAGGGTTACTTTATAAATACATGGTGGATCTGTGATTAAAATTCAGGCCTTTCAAACTCCAGAGCAAGCACTATTTTTAAGTACCTCAATCTAGTAGCAGAATGTCTACATAGGTAGAAAATGGGAGAGTAACTATAAAAGAAGGTGTGGACGAATTATAATTATGCTAAAATGCAAGGATTAAGGATGTTAGCAAATAAAACCTAATATACAACTGCCTGATTTGATTTATTGCTGGAAACTCATAGCTATTCTAACTGCAGTTTGCTTTTTCTTTCTTTCTTTTTTTTTTTTTTTTTTTACCCTCCTCTACTCATCTCCTTCCAAGAGTTGGTTCATTAGGATATCCTATGGATATGGACCAGTGTGGTAGATTGAATTTTTGGTCTCAATTCTCCATTCTCCCATGAGAAATTTATGTCATTCCCTCCCTTGCCTTGCTCTTATGTGTGTGAACTCTATTTTTCTTATTCTTTGACTTTGGGCTTGGACATGTAACTTGCTTTGGTAACGAGATGTGGGTGACACAGCAGAGACCAGAAACATTCCTGAATGGTCCCGCTTGCCTTCTTATGCTCCAGTGCTCCAGTGCCATGAGAAGAACACGCCCTGGATAGCTGTTCCCCCATCAGCCTAGCCCCAGAACAAAGATACTTGAGACAGACTTGGGACCAAACCTGCAGCCAAGGGCCAAGGCCAGCCAACCCACAGCCTGAAAGAAAGCCTAGACTAGCCAAACCATAGTACGTACAGATCCACAAGTCTAAGAATAAATGCTTATTGCCGCAGGCCACTGAGTTTTAGGGCTCATTTGTTATGCAGCAATATTGTGCCCGTAGGTGACTAATATAGCCACGATGTGTACATAAAATAATCAGAGATGCATAAGATGAAAAATAGTCTTCCTGATCTTTGGTCTGTTTGAGTCATCCAAGACAGAAAGTCAGAAATGAAGGGCCATGACTATAAGGGACTTGAATACATGGCCCAAGCACATGGGAGAACTTGTCCTGAGTGTTCATTTGCTGGACCTAGGGAGAGCTTGAAGACACAGGGTGGAGGAGAGCCCCACCTGTGTGAAAGCTCTTTCCTAGGCAGATCCTAAGCTTAGCCCTAGGAACCACCCAAATGCTGCCTGTCAGTGGGTGGAAATAGGATAAGGAACAAAAGATTAAGGCAATTGTTGTCTTGGCTCTCTGCTCTGCAGCCTTACAAATGAAATTAATAAATTGTTAAATATAGTTTTTATGTTATTAGCTGACTTCATATCAGTAACCACATTTCAATTCCCTAGAGAATGGTATTTTAAGCCAAATAGGGTTTAGGACCCATTAGATGTATCAGTATATACTTTGCTCATGAAGTAAGCTGTAGACTAAAGTCACTGGAACAAAGTGCTAAAAATGAAGGTGCTTGAGGCACTTTTCGCCTCAGTATAGATCACTGCCTGATGAAGGATTTACCACAGAAATATGTTATTCAGAGTTATGCAGGTGAGGATTTACTGTGATATTTAATAAAAACACACATAGGGCTTATCATGAAATATGCTTCTGTGATATGTCTGACACCCCTAAGGAATTTACAAACACTAAAGCCCTGCTATATGCCAGAGACACTAATATGAGCTGGTTGATTTCAAGAGATACAACTATTTGATTTATACAGTTGACAACAGAAAATGGCATTTTAGCTCAGATAAAACAATCCATATGCTGTTCCTAGTTTTAAGCCATTTTCTGATAGATTTCTTTGCTTGGCTAACTCTCATTTACTGACTTTTTTTAGTTCTTGGAATTCTTACATGGAAATTGTGCTGGTTCTGGGAAGATGCTTTTGTCACTTGACTTACGTGAAATATTCATCCCATGACTGTGAGATGAGATTTTTCAGAAAAAATACTTTATTATATGCAGGCCAGTTTATAGTTTTGAAAGCCATATGCTAGATGACTATAAGTGCAGTCAACCACAGCTTCACGTCCATTTTTAGAGGCAGGAGTAGCAGAAATAATAATGTCATTAAAGAAAATACACAGAAATTTCACCTTCTTCATAATCCAAACTATGAGACTGTCTCATTACAAAGTATTTGTCCATTGAGGTAATTAACTCCCCTTATTTGGGACTCAAAATTTCTCACCTTCTGAGGAATAATGGTACTTCCCTGTATTAATTTCCTATTGCTGCTGCACAAATGATTACAAACTTAGTGGCTTGAAACACCACACAATTATCTTTCAGTTTTGTAGGTCAGAAGTCTGATGTGGGTCTCACTGGACTAAAATCAAGATGTTGGCAGGGCTGCATTCCTTCTGGAGACCCCAAGGGGGAGTCTGTTTCTTGCCTTTTCTTTAGAGGCTGTGCACAGGATCTTCAGCTAGTGATCCCTTTCCATCTTCCAAGCCAGCAATGGCCATTTAAGTGTTTCTCACATTGCATCACTCTGACACTGACTCTCCTGCCTCTGCCTTCCACATTTAAGAACTCTTGTGATTACCTTGGGCCCACTCAGATGACCCACAACATTCTCCCTATTTTAAGGTCAGTTGATTAGCAACCTTAATTTCATCTGCTACTTTACTTCTCCTTTGCATTGTAATGTAGCATTTTCATAGGTTTTGGAGATTAGGGTGTGGACATCTTTTAGAGACCATTATTCTGCCTGCCACACTCCTCTTTTATGGTTGTTTTGAGGACTAAGTGAGATAATACATGTGTAAATCTGGCCCATACAAATACTCAGTACATGTTAATATTATTATTGTTACTTTGTAAATGCAAGGTTTTCAGGTGCGCTACCTTCGATTGAATGCTCACTAGTGATCACAAATACTACCACTCTTCACATTCAGATAAATATTCATGGGGATTGGACTTGGAAAACTCTAAAATCTTTTTTTTTTTTTTAAGAGGGACTGTTTCTTTATTTCAAAAAGACATTTATCAATGTTCAGTATCAAAACAGTTACACCATCGGTTTTTCTTTCTCCCAATCGGCCCCCAAAGAGACCACACCAAAGGAGAGCACATTTTAAGCCAATTAAGCTGTAGGATGCACACCTAACTGACCTCACTGAAACCTCACCAAAAAGGGCGGATTGGGTAGGGAAAGAAACTTTAAAAGATCAGCATACTGCCAGCCCAGACTGTAGAGAGCTCTCACAGCCAGATGGGGTGATCAGTGTGTCCCAACCCCAAAGGAGCAAAGGAAAACTCTAAAATCTTAAGCAGGCTCTGCTGCTAGGCATTTGGGAACCCTGTGTCTATCTGGTGCATAAAAGATGGTATCAGGTAATTAAGGAATGCTATCTATGATTTTCAGGATATGACTTTCATTGATAGGACGATTGTCATAGACACGCATAACAGAACATTTTTCAGTACCCATATGACCAAGAAGTAGACTGTACTCAATCTAGGCTGTTGTTTGATAGCCATGGGAGACAGAATTTTCCGAGTCATTAGTGTGGCTCCAAATAGCCAATTTGGTTTGGATCAGGGTCCCTGCCAGGGCATAAAGAAGGTAGGGTCCACTTATATTGAAGGGTAGGCATCTTGATGACTGGGCTCCAGCCAAGAGCAGCCCCAGGCCTAAGTGTGCAAATGGAATACATAATAGGAAACTAAAATATGAGTTCAGTACTGATCCAGAAAACAAATCAACCAGATTCTGGGCAAAGAAAGCAGCCTGGTGGGATACTTTGGTACACTAACTACTCTGTTTAGGGAAATAAGACTAATTATAGATTGAATCAGTGGATGAGTCGGAAGCTGCAAATACTTAACTGTTTGGCCAGGTTTGGCTCAGGGTGTGGGCAGAGCTTTACTTGCTGGTTGAGGGACATATCTGACCAAATCTAGGGAATGATAGTGAGTGACATGTCACTGGATTCATATAATAGTTTAACATTCGTCATTAAATTAGCAAAATTGAACTGTGTATGTATATGTATATTTTGAAGGTGCCTAAGGTAAAGGTGGTAGAAAGAGTACAGCTTTCATTTATAGACAAAATTATACTTAAATTCTGCTTCTAAGAGTTACAAGGTTATATGACCTGGAGCAAGTTACAAACCTCTGTGAGCCTTAGGTTCCATAAAATTATACATAAATTTGTGTGGGTTAAATGACATAACATGTTAAACACCCAAATGGCCTAGCACATAGTAGCAACTTGATAAATGATAGATGTATACAAATTTGGCAGCTAAGAATAAAGTTCATTTTTTACTTTCCCAGCTACTCTAACCAGGAACCAAGACTTTGTCCTTGTCGAGAGGTGAACACGCTTTGTAGAGCTATAGACAAACTCTGTGAAGTGAACCTCCAGCTTCAAGGGTTCCCTGCACCTTTCTCTAAAGCAAACTGAAAGTATAACATGTGTGTTTATCCTGTTTGGAATTCACTGAGCTTTCTGGATCTTTGGATTATAGTTTTTAAACAAACTTAGAAGGGTTTTTTCAGTTAATCTCTGTGTATAGGTATAGATATACACTTTTTTTTTTTGTGGTACACGGGCCTCTCACTGTTGTGGCCTCTCCCGTTGCGAGCACAGGCTCCGGACGCGCAGGCCCAGCGGCCGTGGCTCACGGGCCCAGCCGCTCCGCGGCACGTGGGATCTTCCCGGACCGGGGCACAAACCCATGTCGCCTGCATTGGCAGGCGGACTCTCAACCACTGCGCCACCAGGGAAGCCCGATATACACATTTTTTTAACCCATTGTCTCTCTTCTCTGCTGGAATTCTAATTACCCACACGTTAGACCGCTTGATACTGTCCTATAGATCACTGAAGCTTTTTTATTTCTATGTGCTTAAGTTTGGAGGGTTTTTAGTACGAAGTCTTCATGCTTATTGATCCTCTTTTTCTGTTGTATGCAACCTACCGATAATCCCATCCAATGAATTTTTTATTTCAAATATTGAGTCTTCAGTTCTAGGATTTCCGTTTGTGCTTTTGTATTTTCAGTTTACAAAGTGTTCCTGGAATTTCTCCTCTCTTCACCTATGCAAACTGTATATTTATTATGATTATTTTAAGATTTTTTTTTTTATGGACCGGCATTGTGGATCTACTTCCATTAATGGATTTTTCTTTTGACTTTGAGACTTATTTACCTGTTTCTTTACATTACTAGTAATTTTAATGGCATATGGGACACAATGGATGATACACTGTAAATAGAAACTCCGGATTATGCTAGGTTCTTTTCTTTATGAGTAGGAAAATAGGTATTTTCATGCTACCCTAGGAATGGGTACAGTCCTTATGGAAGATATTTTATCAGTATCAAAATTTGAAACATGTAACATTTTGGACCCATATTCCTAACCTAGAAATTTATTCTATGAATATGTTTCCCACTGAAACACATGTTAGGACTGTCAAGACATATTTCCATAATAACAACAAAAAGTTGGAAACAAACTAGATATTCACTTATAGGGAACTGATTAAACAGGTCATGGTACATGTATACAGTGGATTTCTAAACAGCAGTTGAAATGAGTTATGTGTGTTAATATGGAAAATAGCCAGAATATGTTATTAATTATTAAGAAGCCAGTTGAGAATAGTATATACTATAAATATATACCATAATCCAATCTGTAGTAATATTTTATGAGGTATGTGTGTGAATATATGGATAGAGAAGAAACTGTCAGTAATGAAGTAGAAACTTTGGGAAATGGAAATGGGGACATGGGGAGTTTTTATTTTTTACTTTATAGTACAATTGAAATGTTTAAGCATCTCTGTACAAATGCTAAACTATGCGAGGTTCTTTGGAGACATGCTATGAGTTGGAAAACTGTTTCTGTAAAGGGACAGATAGTAAGCAATTTAGGTTTTGTGGACCACGTATGGTTTTTGTTTCTTCTGCTGCTGCTACTTCTGCCTCTGCTTCTTCTTCCTTGTCTTCTTTAACCCATCAAGAACGTAAAAACCATTTTTGTCTTGAGGATCATAAAAAACAAGCCATAGACTGTAGTTTGATAGCCCTCACTCAGAGTTAAGTTTTATTCTGGTAGACAGTTAAATTATAGACAGAACATTTTGAACTTAATGGCGTTTGGTTTGACGATTTGCTGAATCAGGCCTATTTTAGTTTTGTCCTTAGTTCGAGAGAAAATCACTTAGTCCTAGAATGTCGTCTTTATTTTCAATGTGTGACCTTTCTGGAATTCAGTGGAAAACCCCAAATGTTTACCAAGCCCCTCCAATTTGATTGGACTTGAACTCTAAACTGCTTCTGTGCAGCAGATAGCAGCTAAAATATTTGATTAGTTCTTTTGGCCTTTCAGTGTTTTCCCTCTGCTTCTTTGGAATCTCTTCCCCATGCACATGAAGCTGGGGAGACGGGCGGGGATTTGAGGGGCTATTTGTATGCAACTTTTAAGACATCCCTTTCTGTGACTTCATCTTTCCTTGGAGGGATATACTTAATTTCATTTCTCAGGCCAATAAGACTGCAGACTTTTTTCGAGCTCTATATTCCAAACACCAGAGAGACCTGAGAGGGCCTCAGGGGAAAAACTACATAAATCCAATGTGATCCTGTAATTTCAAGGGTCAAGTCACCTCCAGTTTCTACCTGCTTTTGGCCATTCTCCAGTGCTTTTAAAGTGTTGTTTTTAAAGTATTTTGTGCAGAGTTTATAACTGTTTCCTGAGGAACTGTTAGTCTAATGCAAGATGTCCTGTCATTATCAGGCTGGAAGTCTGCGAGATCACAACGTTTGAAATTCCATTAGAAACCTTCAAAAACAGAATAAAAGGTATATACCGAAAGGAGCACTGGAAAGGTGATGAAGGAGTTTAGACAGAGTGTGACCTGGTCTGATCTATGTTTTAGATAAATCTCTCTGGTGGAAGTATAGATGATGGATTTGAAAGAAAAGAAAGGACTTGATGGAGGGGAACCCAGTTAGGAAAATTTTGCAGTAATTCAGGTGAGAGACATCAAGGGCTAGAGGTGATTCTAGAGAACAAAAGATGAATTTGAAAAATATTTAAGAAATAAATTGGCTGAAATCAGAGACATAGTAAATGTCAGTGGTGAGGTCTAGCATGCTCCCCAGATTTTTGTTTTGGTGCCTAGTAGCAAGAACAAACCATCATTGAGACAGGGACCATAGGAAGATAAGCAGATTTAGGGACAGAGGAGGTAAGGATTTTGTTATTATTGACATGCATACATACTCAGGGTAGGCTTCCAGACTTTTTACTTATTGTAGGAATGTAATGGATATTTTGGGGGGGAAAAATCCTAAAAATCTCAGTATTTCACAATGATGTATTGATTACTAGGACTTCAGTGTGTTCCCCTCTATTAATGTTGGGTTTCTAAAATATATTCCCAACATGTTGATACAGAGCAGGACAAAATTCCAACATTTATTTTCAGTATTTTTATTTCACTCAATCTTGTATAACATTCATTATACTTTTTATAGGAACTGCTGGTAGGTTGTTTTCCAGCAACTTTTTCTCATCAATAATTTCTGTAGATATAGACCATGTAATAAATGTTTTTAAAAGAACCACATATAAATATTGAAAATTACCCATGCCATGAATAGATTAATATTCTGTATTCTTTTAATAATCCTTTAAAATGGAATCTAACTGGGAATTCATTAAGATTTTGTTTTTTTCAGTTATTTTTATGTAAAGAATATGTTAATTCTTCATCACTTAGAGAATACATAATGTCATGTAGAAAATATACTTTATTGCTTTATTCAAACTACTTTGCATCAAAATTTTCCCAATCTATACTTTCTCAAATTATTCTAAGTAGATCAATATTTACACACAGATATTTTATAGTGTTAAAAGTGTGAATATTGGATTTCTTTCTACATGTGGGGATGGCTAATTGAAGTCTGAACGACGATGGTTGCTTCACAGATTATACTGTGGATTTAACTGAGAGCTACAGATGACTTGAAAAATTAAATTTTCTCGTAGCACCAAATGACTAGGAGATACATACCTATAGAATCATTGAACAAGAAAGACTCTGAATCACTTAAACTGTTTTTAGTCTTTGATGAAAACAGAGCTCTATGCTTAAATTCCTGGAATCATATTTTTGAGTTCAGTAATAACCTCACTTTCAAGCTATCATCATGATTCTTCCTTATCTATTTCCCATGTTTCTTCTCCCTTCCCTTCCCCTCTTCCCTTCCCCTCTTCCCTTCCAACCAGTCTATTTGACTTTCTAAAAATCTCCAGACTCCATTCATTTCTTTCTGTTCCCTCTGCCATTATCCAAATCCAAGTCACCGTTACCTTTCGCAGCCTTTTACCTGGTCTCCTACATCCTAACTTGCCCCTAATCTGTTGACTGCATTGTTGCCGTCGACATTTTTTCTAAAACAAAAATTGCTTCAATAACTTCCTGTATTTCTTGCAGGGGAAATTCCTTAACATGGCTTGCAGTTGTCACCTCTCTCTCAGCTTTGGGGTTCAACTTCATCTCATGTCTCTCTACCCTCTCCTTTGAATTGCAGCCATTCTGAATTTCTGTCAGTTCCATGTCTTCACTGTGCTTTCATTTGCGCAAACAAATAAATGCTTTGGAGAATGTTTCAAACATCCTTCCACCCCCACTCCTTCTTTTCTAACTCCAACTCACCTACCCCTCAGTATCTCTTTTAGGTAGCACTTCTTTCAGAAGATATTTTCTTGACTTTTCCTTGATGTCAGAGTGCCTGAAATTCCTCTGTCATAACATACATCAAACTTTGCCATAACTTCTTATTTAGTTAGTTGCCTTGATTCTATACTGCAAGCTGCATGGGAACTAGGACAGTGACTTTCTGGTTTTAGTTGCCTGGTATTTAGTAGATTCTCAGTAAATATTTATACAAAAATAGTCTATTCTAAAACCTCTTAAAAAAGAAGACAAACTATTAACTATTCTACTAGATTTAAAGCCTTAAAGTCAGGAATTAGATCCTTAGATTTAAATTGAATCCCATTTGTACCAGTCTTAGACTTCTGAATTCCCCTGGCTTTAGCAGAAAAAAAAGCTTTCTGACATCCCACTAACATTATCTGTTTTAATTATATCCAAAGGTGCTTAGAAACTTGGGGAAAGTTTGTTGAGTAAGTTGGAGTATGTAGATTACTTTCCTCATTAAACAGTTAATCAGCACCTTTCAAAAATGTCCATTGAGGACTAAGAGCTGGTTAAGAAGCCAAGTCATGGTACACTAATCTGAGAGTCACATCAAGAATGTGTCTTACAATGTTCTATGTCAACTATATCTCAATAAAGCTGGAAAAAAGTAATAAGTAATAAATAATAACAATATTAAAAATAAAACAATCCCATTTGGAATTCCACACTGAGGGCAACTTCGAGGACAGTCCTTGAGTGAGAGCAGGGTTTATTCATTCTGAAAGCCACAATAGTGTTCCAACACCTCCACTCACGGTGATTCAGGCAAGAAGGCTTAGAGCATTTGACATCAGTCACATAAAAGTGTAATCTCTACTTCTTGCATAAGGACTTATAGAAGAGCAATTCAGAACAGAAACAGAAATAACAAGAGCAATAGAAATGTGGTTGATGACGTTTCCATGGCTGAGATGGAAAGCCTGTATTTGCAGCTCTAAATTTAGAACTGTTGCAAAGTGCACAAAACTCTTCACCTTTAGTGTGTTGTCCTGTTACCTGAAAGTGACTAAGGTGGAATAGTGCACTGTGAAGATGTAGAAAAAAATTAACAAGGGTTAGAAATACAAATTTAGGACAGGGGAGAGGCAAATCCAGACTAAATACTGACACAGCTGCTTAGGTACATCACCTATACTCTGGTGAAGAAGAATTGGAGTTAACATCAGAGTATACTGCAGTCATATGTTATGTTATTTGTGATTTATTTTATATTTGTATGGTTCAGAGAATCTTAGAACAACTTAAAAGACTCTATCAAAAGATTTCCAATTGTCTAGGAGAAAATTAAAAACTCCAGTCATTAAGTTATTGTGTTCAGTGCATCTAGTTATTTCCGAAACTTTCTGAGATTGATGGAATGTTTTGGTTTTCTTTCAGATGTTTGGATTTAAATTGATAGTGTATCAAGTATTTCAAACAAATGGATAGGTTCAGCATTTGCACTTTAAACCCATTTTCTATAAAATATAAAAATGAGAACAGATCTTGAACACTGGACATGGAAATAAAAGTTTAAAGCAATAGCCATGGTTCCCACACTCTCTTTCCCTCTTTCTATCACTGTCCTCTTATTCCTGTACCATCTCCCTGATAGGTGGTGGTACAATGGAATCAAAGATAAAATTTATGGAACATTTAAGGCTATTTCTGTTTTATTCACAGCCCTTCCAACACTCAAGAAAATTAAATTCTTAAATAATCAAGTTAAGGCAATGTGTTACAATTTTTTCCAACTGATGGACAAAATTCAGTCCTTATGGAGAAATAAAAGGTCTGAAGTATTTTAGGGAAATGCTCCATAAACTACGTAAATGAGTGTGTTTATTTCCTCTAATACATGGGCATATTACTGTTCTGTACAAGGAAATGCTAGTATATGTAGTACTTCAGTTGAAAATCCTTTAAGTCAGTGAAAAAGGTAGCTATCTGCTTGGGAAAATGGAGCATTTAGGAAGCAGTGACTCCTTTTTTGTTGTTAAACTGATTCTTGATTTAGGGAGCTTTTTGATGGTACTAGTAACGGTGACGGCTGACAGACAGCTTGATCAGAGGCAATTATCCTTCTGAAGCCATCTGGAGGTGACATCCCAACCTCACCTCTTTGCAGTGCAAACAAGTTTTCTTAGAGTTGGAGACTAATGCAGAAGGAAGTCCTGAGGCTAGAAATAAAATAACTCTGTCAGCTTTTTATATTTTAGGAGCATTTATTCTACTTTCTTATTTTCAGCAGATTTCCTTTTACCATGGGGTCTATTTATCTTGATAGGGAACAGCTGAAAGTAGTATATTCATTAATGGGAGAGAAACTGCTCACCTTGATGTTCAAATGAGCTTTTCTTTTTCTTGTTTATTTATTTATTTATTGCTTATTTTAAAATTTTTATTTATTTTTGACAAATTAAAATTGTAGATATTTAGGGTGTACAACATGATGTTTTGATATATGTATACATTGTAAATTGATTACCGTCACCACCTATAGTTACATTTTGTGTACATGTGTATGGTGAGAACACTTGAGATCTACTCTCTCAGCAAATTTTAAATATACAATACATTATTACTAACTATAGTCACTATGCTATACATTAGGTCTCCAGATCTTATTCATCTTATAACTGAAAGTTTGTACCCTTTGATCAATATCTCCCCTTTTCCCCTACCTCCCAACCTCTGGTAATCACCATTTTAGTCTGTTACTAGGATATGACCTTTATTTTAGATTCCATATGTATATGAGATCATGCAATATTTGGCTTTCTGTGTCTGGCTTATTTCACTTAGCATAACATCCTTCAGGTTCATCCATGTTTTTGGAGGTTGTAGAATTTCCTTCTTTTTTAAGGCTGAATAATATTCCATTTATAACATTTTCTTTGTTCATCTGTTGACAGACACTTGAGTTGTTTCCATATCTTGGCTACTGTGGATAATAATGCAATGAACATGGGAGTGCAGATATCTCTTTGAGATAGTTACTTTTTTGCCTTTGCATATATACTCAGAGGTGGGATTGCTGGATTATACAGTAGTTCTGTTCTTAATTTTTTGAGGAACCTCTATACTAGTTTATATGATGACTGTACCAATTTACATTCCCACTGATGGTGCACAAGGATTTGCTTTTCTCCACATCCTCACCAGCCCTTGGTATATCTTTTGACTTTTTTTTTTTTTTTTTTTTTTTTTTGCTGTATGCGGGCCTCTCACTGTTGTGGCCTCTCCTGTTGCGGAGCACAGGCTCTGGACATGCAGGCTCAGCGGCCATGGCTCACGGGCCCAGCCACTCCGTGGCATGTGGGATCTTCCCAGACTGGGGCATGAACCCGTGTCCCCTGCATCAGCAGGCGGACTCTCAACCACTGCGCCACCAGGGAAGACCATCTTTTGACTTTTGATAATAGCCATCCTAACAGGTGTGAAGTGAGGTCTCATTGTGGTTTTGATTTGCATTTCCTGATGATTAGTGATGTTGAGCATCATATACCTGTTTTGTATGTTTTCTTTGAAAAAATGTCTATTCAGGTCCTTTGCCAATTTTTAATTGGATTTTTTTTTTTTTGCTATTAGATGTATGAGTTCCTTATATATTTTGAGTATTAACCCCTTATAAGATATATGGTTTGCAAGTATTTTCTCTCGTTCTCTAGGTTGTCTTTTCATTTTGCTGATTTTGTCCATTTACATTTAAAGTAATTATTGATAGTTAAGGACTCAATATTGCCATTTTGTTAATTATTTTCTGTCTGTCTTGTGGATCCTTTGTTCCTCCTTTGCTGTTTTCTTTGTGGTTTGATAGTTTTCTATAGTTGTACGCTTTGATTCCTTTCTCTTTATCTTTTGTGTATCTGCCATACATTTTTTGCTTTGTGGTTACCATAAGGCTTTCATAAAACATCTTATAAACCATCTGTTTTAGTATTTTTAAAATATTTATTTATTTATTTGGCTGCCCCGGGTCTTAGTTGCGGCATGCAGGATCTAGTTCCCTGACCAGGGATCAAACCCCAGCCCCTGCATTGGGAACGTGGAGTCTTAACCACTGAACCACCAGGGAAGTCCCTGTTTTAGGCTGATAACAACTTAATTTTGTTCACATACCAAAGCTCAACACTTTACCTCCCCTCCCCGACATTTTATGTTTTTGATATCACAATTTACAACTTTTTATATTGTGTATCTGTTAACAAATTGTTATAGCCATAGTTATTTTTACTAATTTTGTCTTTTAACCTTTATGCTAGAGTTATATGTGATTTAAATATTGCCATTACAATATTAGTATATTTTGAATTTGACTATATATTTACCTTCACCAATGAATTTTATACTTTCATATGATTTCATGGTACTAGTTAGCATCCTTTCTTTTCAGTTTGAAGAACTTCCTTTTTTGGTTCCTCTCTTCACCAATTATGGATGCTAAATTCTTATGGTGTCCCAGAAATCATTGTTTTACTTAGTCACTTATTCATTCACTCACTTCTTCCATGAACAAACACTTGTTGAGCACCTACTATGTATGAGGGATTGTACTGAGGGGATGTGGCATGATGACTATAAAGACGAATAAAAACATCTAGTATTAGAGACAAAGATATAAACAAATATTCATAAGATGTTATGACAAAAGTAATAACTGGAATAGTGATTGACTGGAATTGGGAATTGGGGATGGGTAAACCAGAATTTTTGATGGGGTGGGAGTGGGGCAGGGGAACTGTATTTCAAATTACATTCATACCCTGGAAATTTCAACCCTGTAGGAGAGAGGCATTGTCTCCAACCCCTCACCCTGCCACTCCTTTCTCATATAGCATCCCACTGAGCTGCCATTACTAACAAGATCATGCCAGATCCCAGGGGTGCCTATTGCAAAGAAGGTTGAGGGACACTGAGCTAAGAGGATATACAAATTGCTATGGGACACTGAGGGTTTCCTGGAGGACTTTTTGGCAAGGTGGTATTTTTGCTGCCTTTTGAAGGATAAGAAGTTTGTCAATTCAAAGAAGGATATCCTGGGCAAAGGATGTAATGTGCAAAGGCGTGGAAACAGCAAAGAGGGAATTTGTTCTATTTAGGAAGCATCAAGGATTTGTATAACTGCAGCAAGGTGTGTGTGTGTGTGTGTGTGTGTGTGTGTGTGTGTGTGTAAAAATGGGGTGGACATCTCATCTTTAGTATATCTAGCGGGGTCTTTTCTCTCTAGACTTTATGAGAAAAATGAAGGATTAGTTGAAATAATTCAAACTAGGTAGAGTTTACAGTACATTAACTTAAGCATAATTACTCATCAGTTCTAAATAATATTTGTACGTTTCTGCCAAAATTTCAAATCCTTCCTGTCCAGGGTAAGCCTAGTGTGTGCTGGCTGATTGTCTCTGGTTTGGTCTTATTCAGATTTCTTTTCCTTTGTTATCTAGATTCCTCTTACTCTCATCTGTATGACCTTGCTGCCCCCGGGTGACCTTCACTAAGATGGTTGTTTCTTTGTATGCCAGTGTTTATTAGTAGTAGCAAAAATTCTTTTCTTTTAATTTAAAAAAATTAATTGAAGTATAGTTGTACAATATTATATAAGTTGCAGGTACACAACATAGTGATCCATAATTTTTAAAGGTTATACTCCATTTATAGTTATTATAAAATATTGGCTATATTCCCTGTGTTGTACAATATATCCTTGTTGCTTTTTTATTTATACATAATAGTTTGTACCTCTTAATCCCTTACCCCTTCTTGTCCCTTCCCCCTTCCCTGTGTCCACTGGTATCCACTAGTTTGTTCTCTGTATCTGTAAACCACTAATCTGTTTCTTTTTTGTTATATTCACTAGTTTGTTTATTTTCTAGATTCCACATATAAGTGATATATTACAGTATTTATCTTTCTCTGTCTGACTTATTTCATTTAGTATAATGCCCTCCAAGTCCATCCATGTCGTCGCAAAAAAAGTTCTTGCTCCTTGAATTATTTCATTTATGGTCTTTATCAAGTATATTGAAAGATGGTAATATTTCCCCACACTGCTGGTCTCTGGTAATCCCTGGAACAACTTGTTTTTCTATTTGCCTGGATCTACTGCGTTCTATCACTCTTGTACACTGTCTGACTGTTCTCTCTCATTCAGTCTGTTCCCTCCACATTCTCCATAATAGAAGAACTGCGGGGAATTGTTACATTTTGCTCCCTTCAGAATGAAGAATAACTTTCAGACTGAATTTGAATTGAAAATGGATCCTTCTCTTGGTGGAAAGATGGGTGCTGTGACATTTCCCATGTCAACATTATTGAATTTCCTCCTTAGCTGCAGAGGTTCTGGGGGTATTATTCTTTAAAATTCATTCTTAGCCTTATATGTAATATTCCATGATGATACAAATAGTTCTCAGAAATAACCTGAAATATTTCCCAAATGCTCTTAAAACATAAAAAAGCATGTAATAGACATCTTCTGATACTTCAGTAAGAAATGGATCATGAAACCAAAGTTCAATAATCAACCAGCAAACAAACATTTGTTGAATACTTATATCCCACCCCCATTGGCTTGTTTACATTCTATTAACAATGATGGATTATGTACAAATCATATTACTTTTGCTGTCTTTTATCATTGTTTGTGATATAAGGCAACTTTCATGTAGTTATAAAATACACTTTAACAATGCTTACTGTGCAGATTCTATCAAGTAAATATGACATAATAAAGAGGAAGTGTTGTGAACACTGATAGCATAGCCTATTTGTTGAAGATAAATTATGTGCAAGTGTGTGTGGGTATGTACATGTGGACCAAGATAGCTTTATGTTTCCCTCAGCATGACTAAATTTTGGACAGTCTTCTTCCTGACTCTAGGCTCTGACTTCCTTTTTTCTAAAGCATTTACATAAGAAAACTTATAATTGTACCTTCTTTTTCTGCTCCTTTGAGTTGTCATTCTTTTAAAAATCCTCCTTCCAGTTTTTTGGTTTTTTTTTTCCTCCTTCCAGTTTTACAGCCCAGGAATGTCTTTCTCAGGGACCTCAGAGCCATCACTTTGAAATGTAATTATCATGGAAGCTAGCACCCTCATCTCCCAGTCTCCGAGGAAAGGTAGGAGCCCATGGGCACTACTAATTAGCGAACACAGATGGCTTGTTCACAGAGAAAAACATTTGCAAACTCAATGTGATCCACACATCCCATTGATCAATCATTCCCCATGCCCCAGCATCCTCTAGTACTTTTCCATTAGTCATATTAGCCCTATAAAGGGCTGATAAAGACCCTTTCCACCCTTTGTTTCAGTGGAGTTCAGTTCAGACTGAGTTCTGGCCTCTTATTGTTATTATTCATATTCTATTCTATTTATTTATCTAGGAATTATAAAAGCTAGCCCAGGATTGAGCCAGAATGCCACAGACTACTTCAGCGTGGGTTCTTCCCAGGATTACTTTACACAGTTATATTCTGATGTGTTATCATTAGTCTACACTGAGGGAAAAATGTATGCATTGCTAGAATATTGTTGAGGGTACTACTCATTACTCTTGTAATGTCCTCTGTGTGCAGACAAATAGAGAAATTTCTCTCTGCTATCAGTGTCAGGATTATTTGAGCAATTGGTTAATTTTCAATTTGTGGATGCTAGGAATCCAATAACTGATGATGTTTCCTTCCTTTTGTTGGTCCCAGAAAGAATACAAAATATGTATTCCACCACTAGCAAAGATAGATAGCATTTATGCCACACATAGATCTTGTTCCTAAACCTATTTTCTTGGAAACTTTTCCCTTTGCCTTATTTTTATTGATTATTTTAAATGCGCATTATCTCGTTATATTCTAGTGTCTTCAAAAGTCTACCTCAGCCCTTTTTTTGAGATGTAAAAAACTGATATAAATTTTCATAATATTTAGTAAGCCTTTTGCTAATAGAATTACTCTTATTGAGATAGCAGTAATAATTCAGTATTTAGAAATGTTATAATGGATATGACAGTTCTTACAAAAGTCATGTGAAGCAGGCAGTTTAGGGATTATACATTCATGTTACAGCTAGCAAATGGGTACAGAGTGGTTATGTGATTTATCCAAATTCAAATAGCTAACTAAACTGAGGAAGCCAGAGGGAATCCAGACCTCCCAAGTATTCCTCCAAGGCCTCTGGATGATCTTCCTTTACTTGATTCAAATTTTATAATTAGATAAATATTTCTCGTATTATGTCTGACTCAGCAGTACTCCCTTGGATGATATGTGGCAGCCTTTTTGCCAGTGGAATTGGCAATATATATACATTTAACCATAAAAACAGACTTGATAACCAAACTCAACTACAGATACAGCGTAGGGCCTTGTCTCTAAAGTCAAACCATCTGTGTTTCAAATCCTAGATCTGTCAATTACTAGCTATAGAACTTTGTGAAAGATCCTTAATATTTCTGTATCCCAGTTTCTCACCTGTAAAACAGAAATGACAATATTAAGGATATTTATGTCATTGAGTTGTTGTGAGAATATATTTAAAGCTCCTAGAACAGTGCTAGACACACAGTTATCATGGAATAATAAACTAGTTTCTCAGCTCAGGTCCAGGAAAACAAGCCTGAAGCTAAAACTGTATTTGGAACTGTGATTCCAGGGCAGCAAGAGAGAAGAACAAAGAGGAAATGAGATAAGGATGGAGGGAAAGCAAATGCAAGGTAGTGTGTTTTTGTGCTGGCCACAGTGTCACAAGAAAACACAGATGGGCACTCAGTGGGACTTCATGCAGATAGGGTATGTAGATCCTCGGCATCCTGGGATAGTCCATTGAAGGGGAGAAAGTACAAGAGATTTCTTGTACTTGATCCTTTTAATCTTCTGTTTCTCATTGGACAGAGTTCAGCCCATGGGGCATTAATTCTCCTGCACTTCAAGCGGGTTGGATTACCGGGCCAGATCCATGTCCTGTGGCATGGGGCCTCATGTGAGTTCAGAAGTTAAGGGGCCAGAGCCTCCATGGGTCTAGTTGACTGAGGTAAACGTCAGAGCTCTGCAATTCCTACCATGGTGGATGCATTGAAGGCCAAATGCAAACCTGACCTGCATCCCAGGGGAGGCTGAAGCAGCTGCTGGTGTAGGAGATAAAGGGATATTGGGGGTTGGCTGGGGCTCTTTCTTGGGAAACTGGCTGAAGTCCAGGGACAGGTAGGGCCTAAGAAAATGTGGGGAAGTACATAAACTGGGTCTGCTATTCACTGAATATCTGTGTTTCCCCAAAGTCCACATTTTGAAATCTAGTCCCCAATGTGATAATATTCGGAGGGGGGCTTTTGGGAGGTGATTAGGTCATGAAAGCAGAGCCTTCATAAATGGGATTAGTGCCTTTATAAAAGAGACTTTAGAGAACTTCCTTGCCCCTTCTGCCACGTGAGAACACAACAAGAAGACAGCCATCTGTGAACCAGGGAAGTTGATTCTTACCAGACACTGAATTTGCCAGTGCCTTGATCTTGGACTTCCCTACCTCCTGAATTGTGAGAAATGAATTTCTGTTGTTTATTAGCCACCCAGTCTATGGTATGCTGTTATAGCAACCTGAACAGTCTGAGACAGGTTCCATTATTGCCATCATAATCTCCTGAAATTTTCCGGTAGCAGACACAGACATGCACTCCTCAGATGTTCCTCCAAGAAGGGACTTGCTGCCTAGCTAGGAGGAATTCCACTAGCTGAAGGCCTCCAGCTATCTCCTTCACAATCCATCTCAGCTTTCAAGCTGAGGGCATACCTGTCTTGAAGTACTCTGGAATACAACTAAGGCAAGCTAAGGTTATGTGCTTCTCAGGATGGCTCTGACCAATAATTGGTCAAGGCAGGATATGAGGGCCCAACCCCCCAAGCTCACGATGACACTAATGAGCAAGTCTGGCTCTGGGCTCTCCTTTGGCCTGGCAGAGACCTTGTCAGTCTGCAACGACCCTGAAGGCTGTCCCTGCCTAATCCTGGCTACTTTCCTTCAATTTTACTCCCAATAAACCTGTCACATTCCTCACATTCCCAGGCAAACCAACCCCAACACTTCCCCAAAACAAACATATGTATCAATAGATATTAAAGCTATAAAGGCTAAATATTAAAACAGAGGTGAGGAAATGCTGTTGGCAAGCAGAAAGTCTCCAGGAAATGTTTAATTTCTAGTTATCGAAGTATTTGCCCTGTACAAAAGGGCCAACCACAGGCTTTTATTAAATATACAGAATGTATTCAAAATTATCTTACCCCAAAAATTAATTTTTAAGAGTTTACAAAACATGACTACTGAGAACATGTAAATTTTTCTTTAGTATGATTTATATAATACTAATAATAACAAGAGATGTTATTTTTGAGTACCTACTATGTGCCAGATGTTGTGGTTATCACTTTACATATACTTTTTTTCCCTCAATATATCTTTTTTCCAGTTTAACTGAGATATAGTTCTCTTATTTAATCTTCACAATAACTCTATGTTATTGTCTTGTTTATAAATGAGGAAACCAAAGTTTAGAAACTAAGTAAATTGCTAAAGAATGTACAGGGGCAGGATTCAGATTCAGATGAGAACAGAAGGACAGTCAGGGTCTTCACCACTTCTCTGCAATAGCAGCTCACAGGTACCAATGTTGTACAGGTGCCAGACTGAATACTTTACATTCGCTATTTATTTAATTCTCACAATAGCCCCTAAGGCAAGTACAACTGTATCCACATTTTACAGATAAAATAATTGAGGCCAAGTGAGTTTGTGTGGTTCAGAAAGAATAAACCTAGTAGGTAGAAGAGTTGGGATTTAGAACAAGGCAATCTGATTTCAGAACTTATCACTAACCTGTGATGCTTGTGTTCAAACAGGTTTGAACACAGTTTGTCCTTGACCTGTAGTAATCCAACTTACATAGATTCATGAGAAGAACATTGCCAGTTATTTCCAAGTTAAAGTCATCACAGAAAATTGGAGGACTACCTAGTGTCAGCTTTGCTAAAGGACAAACTGTACTTACACCTTAGTCTCTACTTAGTGTTGACAAGGCAAGATCCTATCAATCAACACTATTTGCCTGTTAAACTTGTCCTCTGCTTTTATAGAAACTGAAGCTGAATATGTGGTAAGCTCCAGAAAGTTGAGCATGCTTTGATATGCTTAGAGACCTTCCAGGTATTCAAATGAGAAATGACAGACCGGTCTTAACTTTTCACTGAAGTGTTTAACCTGAACAGTCTGTGGATCTGAGCCTTTCGTCTTTGGGAGGTAACAGAGAAAAGAATGCAGAGAATGTCTGCCTACTTGCCTTTCTTCCAAACACTACCTTCATGCCTTTGGGCCATTCCTCAGGCTATTCCCTCCAACTAGAATTCCCTTAACTTCCTTCACTGTCTGCCCAAATGCTTTTAACCCATAAGAGCTGGCTCAAAGCTCATGTTCTCTGTGAAAACTCCCCAGCCCTTTTCCTGTGCACAACCACCAACCATATTCTTTGAAAGAATGAGGACTTCTGTGCTCCCACTTTTTTATACCTCTGTTCTAGAATCTTCCATCATGTATATGGCCTATGTACATCCTATGGTTTATGGTATTGCACATGTATAAGCACATCCTAGATTGTTGGTTCTTTGAAGGCAAGGACCATATATTTTAGTTATTCTTGAACTTGCTGTGCCTAGCATAGTGTCTGGCAAATATAGGTGCTCAGTTGTTAGATTGATATTTAAGAATCTAAGAATATTCAAAGGCATAAGAGAGATATTACTTATCTAACTAGATTCTACAGGACTAAAATATCCAGTAGATGTGTCAGGAACAATCCACTAATCCACAAATCAGTGAATAACCTTGTCTGGGACAGTGTGAGGCAAGGACCATGCTTATCTTATTTCACAGCAGCACATCTGGCATGTAGCGTGATGTCTGGCACATAGTAAATGCTCTGCTTATTACATAGTTGCTGAACCAACATTGCGAGACCATTATTCTTACAAGCCTGCCATAGAGACACAATGTACACTCCCACCTGTATACTGTTACTGTGAGAATTCCCGTATTTAAAAAACTGCGGGGCTTCCCTGGTGGCGCAATGGTTGAGAATCCGCCTGCCGATTCAGGGGACACGTGTTTGTGCCCCGGTCCGGGAAGATCCCACATGCCGCGGAGCGGCTAGGCCCGCGAGCCATGGCCGCTGAGCCTGCGCGTCCGGAGCCTGTGCTCCACAACGGGAGAGGCCACAACAGTGAGAGGCCCGCGTACCACAAAAAAAAAAAAAAAAAAAATTCCATGCCAAAAAAAGGGGAACTTTAGTCAAAAGAGGGACTTGGTGACCTGTTCCATCAGTGTTCCCATAAATTTCTTCTTTCAGGCTCTCCATGATATAATTTAGCAACAATCAAGATCCTGTGACTTCCCCACTGCTTATTGGCTCATATTACAACTAATGGTTAAATAGGATTCTGATAAATTACATCTTTATGTGAGCACTGAAGAACAGCCTGATGAGCTAATGAGCCAGGTGCACCTCATCTAACTCAAATGCCTCTCCTTTTCTGGCAGAGCTTCAACGACTGCATTTCAGTCTAACATGATTTGGCGGGGCCCTTCCACACCTGGGGAGACTTCTAATGCTTCTGAACACAAATATAGCTCCATACCCACCCACTCACTCACCCACATGTCTTTTCCCAGGCTGAGCTTCTAATGGTCCTGATGCTCCATTTACAATGACACTTTCATTCTCCCCTGAGGGTCCTGTATATTCTTCAGTAAACTGGATGCCATGCAATTGTTGAACAAATCGACCATGAATCAGCCTGTGAGAGTGGATGGTGATAGTTTGTTTAAAATAAGAATGATGGGCAGGCCTGAGAGAAAATAAGAAAGGTGGAAATTTGCCAGAAATCAACTCAAGGGCATAGTGAGGAGTTTTTGTCCATTTAGAACAGGTTTCAGCTCCCCCCAAACACAAGGTTTTTCCCTTTACAAAATTTGTTTCTACACAAATGTTTACAGCTGCATTATTCCTAATACCCCAAAGGTGGAAACAACCCAAATGTCCATCAACTGGTTCATGGATAAACAAATGTGGTATATCCATGTAATGGAGTATCATTTGGCCGTAAAAAGGAATGCATTACTGATGAACAATGATGAATCTGGAAAACATTTAAAATGAAAGAAGCCAGTCACAAAACACCACACGTTATATGATTCCATTTTTTTGAAATGTTCAGAATAGGCAGATCTATAGAGATAGAAAGTAGATTAGTACTAGAGGGATAGAGTGATAGAGTGTTGATAGTTTTTTGAAAAAATTTTAAATTGCTGTGGCGATGGTTGCACATATTTGTGAATATGCTAAAATCCATTGAAATGGGTGAATTGTATGATGTAGTAATTTGCTAGGGCTACCATAACAAAATACCATAGACTGGGTAGATTAAACAACAGCAATTTATTTTCTCACAGTTGTGAAGTCTAGAACTCCAAGATCCAGGTATTAGTAGGTTTGGTTCTTTCTGAAGATCATGAGGGAAAGATCTGTTCCACACCTCTCCCTTTGACTTGTAGATCACTGTCTTCTATTGTGGTGTCTTCATATGTTCTTCTCTCTGTTTATATCTGTGTCCACATTTTCTCTTCTTATAAGGACACTAGTCATTGGGTTAGGGCCCAGTGTAATGACCTCATTTTAACTTAATTACCTTGATAAAGATCCTATTTCCAGATATGGTCACATTCTGGGACATGGAGGTTAGGACTTCAACGTATGTATTTTGAGGGAATACAGCTCAGCCTATAACATATGGTATGTGAATTATATCTCAATAAAAGTGCTTTTAAAAAAAGGTTTCCCCTAGACACTGAGCCTGCTTCTTAGATAGGGTTGACCTAGGTAAGAAGAAGTTAAGAAACACACTTGTTTTCCACAGAGTCATCCTTTGCTGCTTTTTGATTGGTCTGGGCTCATTCTACCCCTAAATCCACAAGTGTGCAATATAGGACTGTAGTAGGAATAGACCAAAGTTCATAAAACTTGAATCCAATAACTGACATGTTTTATTTAGCCTGCACAGTGTTTTCATAATTTTTTAAATTCAAGGCATGCTGCAGTTTGCTGTAGTCCTCACCACTCCCTATCTTTTCACACATGGCATGCTTCAGTAATTTGTTAACTGCTTGAACATTTGAGTTCGAGGCCTCAGGAAGAAGCACACTGACAGGCCACAGCATCTCTTGGCACATCTAACACATAACATTATTATTTAAAAAATAGCTGTTTTATGTCTTCCTGATTAAAAGTCACAGTGCAGAGGGACACTTACATGAGAGTTTGGATTTGAACTTACTGTATAGGCTATGCTTTGCTGGACTGTGCACAGCTGTTATAAATATAGGCAAAATCTAAATCTGTAACAAATTCAATTAAGGGAGGATTGAGTAGATAGAAGTTTCAGACACAGCTAATAAATTTCATTTAAAATTTAAAGCCAAGGTCTTTAAAATCAGAAACTAACATACATTCAAAACATTTTCCTTCTTAGTTTAATAATACAAATATATAGGCAAGTAGTCCAAGACTCTGTTATGGTATAGTTACATATATTTGGAGATACCACAGGTTCCATTCTTTTCTTCCTTAAGAGTAATTTCATATGACAGACTCATGACTTAGGGTTAACTCACACCAGTGTTTTTCAAGGCTAAGGGTGCATCAGTATCATCTGAAAGGCTTGTTAAAACAGATTCCTGAACTCCATCTCCAGGGTTTCTGATTCAGTTGGTTTTAAGTGAGGCCCAAGAATTTGCATTTTTTATGTTTCCAGATGATGCTGCTGGTCCAGAGACCACACTTTGAGAATCACTGGCCTACACAGTGAATGTGAGCCCTGCCTCTCAATTTCAGCTTAAATATACCTCATCCCAATTTTTAAAACTTTTGAAAAATTCTGGGGAATGAGTTTAACTCACCAGTTTGTAAGTACCCATCCCTCCAATCGGTGAGGCAGGTGGATCCTGTTTGTAGAAAGATATAGGGAAGGCATGCTGAGCAAGGTAAAACAATCAATGTTCACCACACTCTTTCTTTGACTAGGGAAGAGTGGAGTTTTTAGAAACTTTCTCTTGAGTATTATAGAATCACCAGCTTTTTTTTTTTTACTTTTTATTTTTTGCGGTACGCGGGCCTCTCACTGCTGTGGCCTCTCCCGCTGCGGAGCACAGGCTCCAGACGCACAGGCTCAGCGGCCATGACTCACGGGCCCAGCCGCTCCGCGGCAGGCGGGATCTTCCCGGACCGGGGCACGAACCCATGTCCCCTGCATCGGCAGGCGGACTCTCAACCACTGCGCCACCAGGGAAGCCCCTAAATTTTTTAAATTTTTGGCTGTGTTGGATCTTTGTTGCTGCACATGGGCTTTCTCTATTTGCAGCGAGCGGGGGCTACTCCATTACGGTGCGCAGGCTTCTCATTGAGGTGGCTTCTCTTGTTGCAGAGCAGAGGCTCTAGGCGCATGGGCTTCAGTAGTTGTGGCACACAGTCTCAGTAGTTGTGGCTCACGGGCTTAGTTGCTCCACGGCATGTGGGATCTTCCCGGACCAGGGCTCGAACCCATGTCCCCTGTATTGGCAGGCGGATTCTTAACCACTGCACCACCAGGGAAATCCCCAGCTTATTTTTTAATGATATTTTGAGATTGTGAAATTGAAGAGCTTGAACAAATGATTAGTGGCCACTAGACTTTTGTGTTTGAAATCATGAACTAGCAAATAAAATACAGATAGGTCATGTATGTGAAACATACCATGCCCTTTATGACTCATAAAAATGAGGGGAAAAACAAGAGATATAGAATAGTGGTCACTCATTTGTTCTTGAAAGACAGGCCTTATTTTATGATAGAGTAAAATATCTTTTTATTAACTTGTGCTAATCTCAAAATTGTGTTTCTCCAAAAACGTGGCCATGCTCACTGAGGTTTTGTTTTTATATTTACCAAAAATGCTGACAGTAATAATTGTTCCTATTAAATCCATATTTTTTACATAGGTGCTTTATACATGTTAATTAATTTGAACTTTACAACAACCCTATCAAATATTATTATCCATTAATATTATCCATTATTATATTTTACAGAACTTGAGAATTAGAGATTTTAATCACTTCCCCATGGTCATACTTCCACAGTCTGTTTTGCTCCAGGGCATGGGTTTTTTCCACTTTCAAAACCTCTTCCACATGACTTCAAAAGTACTGCGTCACATATTCACAGCAAGAAACTGACTGAGGGCATGAAAATAGTAAACCAAAATGGTGACTCTTCTTTTTTTAAAAATTTTTGCCTGCGTTGGGTCTTTGTTGCTGTGCACGGGCTTTCTCTAGTTGTGGCAAACAGGGGCTACTCTTCGTTGCGGTGCGTGGGCTTCTCATTGTGATGGCTTCTCTTGCTGTAGAGCATGGGCTGTAGGTGCGTGGGCTTCCATAGTTGCAGCATGCGGGCTCAGTAGTTGTGGCTTGTGGGCTCTAGAGTGCAGGCTCAGTAGTTGTGGCACACGGGCTTCGTTGCTCCACGGCATGTGGGATCTTCCCGGACCAGGGCTGGAATCTGTGTTCCCTGCATTGGCAGGCGGATTCTTAACCACTGTGCCACCAGGGAAGTCTCCAAAATGGTGATTCTTGAGGTACCCCTAGATTTTATTTTCTTTAAAATCAAATTAAAAATTGGGATTGTCTTTGGAAAGTATGATCTAATGCTTGAAAAACGGATAACAATTTATATATTTTTTTACTTTTGCCCATTTTTTTAAAACAAATTTTTGTTACCTGACCCAAATTTTGAAGGCAAAAAAGTGCTAAGAACTATGGGGAAGAAAGGAAAATACAATGTTAAAGAAAAGATATTATGACTGAAATTTTCAGTAGGATAAACGTACTTTGGTACTGTCTTCAACTTTATAGTATTCTGCTATATTATTTCATTTATGTTTCCACATCCAAGCTTGCATTTTCTCTTTCATAGATCGTGATTTTAGATTAGGTAAAAGCCCACATTATTTTCTTAAGGCTTGGAAAACTCAGTAGCATTCTCCCCGCAAGACTCAACCACAGGCTGACTGAGGGTGATGTCAACTCCCTATTAACGAGACAGGAGTAGTATTGTATTTACCGTTATGAAATTTAAATGTGTGCAGACCATATCCTGTCCTTTAAATGACACACCTCAGTAGTTAATTCATGCTGATTTATGAAAGACATAAGAAAATAGCCACACATTAGCTTCCTTTTGCCTGTGGGCATTAAACATATAAATCCAGCTTGTACCTGGCTTGGTTTCTTTGCCAGGTGATTCTATTGTTACACACTAAAGTCCAGCCTTCCAGCTGCTCACTGATATCCAGCTTGACTCCTCTCATTTTCTCCCACTCCATATCCTATTCATCAGCAAATCCTGTCAGTGTTAGCTGCAAAATATATTAGAAATCTGACCATTTCTCACCACTCCCACTGCTCTTACCCTGGCCCAAGCCATCATCGCCTCTCATTTGGATCAGTGCAATGACCTCTGGACTAGGTTCCCTGCTTCCACCTTTGCTCCCCTGCAGTCAACTCCAACAAAGCAGCCAGAGAGAGTCTAACAGAGTGATCACACACACACACTATACATATATATTTTTTGGCTGCGCCACGCGGCTTATGGTATCTTAGTTCCCTGACCAGGGATCAAACCCAGGCCCCCGGCAGTGAAAGAGCAGAGTCTCAAGCACAGGACTGCCAGGGAATTCCCCATATATTTTTAAGAGTCATTAGTTGTGCTCAAAATCCTCCAATGGTTTCTCATTGCTACACAGGGTAAAAGCCATAGGGGCTTGCAATGCCCTGCACCATGGCTCCTCTCTTTTTCTCTGAGCTCATCTCTCTGCTCCAGTCAAACCGGCCTCCCCTGATTCCATGTGTCCTCACATTCACCTTCTCCACGTCCTTGCTCAAATGTTGACTTCTCTTCTGCAAAGCCTTCCTTGACTACCTTATTTAAAACTGACCCTGCCTTCTTCTCTGACACCCCTCTTCCTACTTTCTGTTACTCTCATCATTTTACATACCTTATACATTTTATGTATTTATTTATTTATTTAATTTATTTTTTTAACATCTTTATTGCAGTATAATTGCATTACAATGGTGTGTAAGTTTCTGCTTTATAACAAAGTGAATCAGCTATACAAATACATATATCCCCATATCTCTTCCCTCTTGCATCTCCCTTCCTCCCACACTCCCTATCCTACCCCTCTAGGTGGTCACAAAGCACCGAGCTGACCTCCCTGTGCTATGCAGCTGCTTACCACTAGCTGTCGGTTTTACAAATGGTAGTGTATATATGTCCATGCCACTCTCTCACTTTGTCACAGCTTACCCTTCCGCCCCCATATCCCCAAGTCCATTCTCTAGTAGGTCTGTGTCTTTATTCCCGTCTTACCCCTAGGTTCTTCATGACATTTTTTTTTCTTAGATGCCATATATATGTGTTAGCATATGGTATTTGTCTTTTCTCTTTCTGACTTACTTCACTCTGTATGACAGACTCTAGGTCCATCCACCTCACTACAAATAACTCAATTTCGTTTCTCTTTATGGCTGAGTAATATTCCATTATATATATGTGCCACATCTTCTTTATCCATTCATCTGTTGATGGACACTTAGGTTGCTTCCATGTCCTGGCTATAATAGAGCTGCAATGAACATTTTGGTACATGACACTTTTTGAATTATGGTTTTCTCAGGGCATATGCCCAGTAGTGGGATTGCTGGGTTGTATGGTAGTTCTATTTTTAGTTTTTTAAGGAACCTCCATACGGTTCTCCATAGTGACTGTATCAATTTACATTCCCACCAACAGTGCAAGAGGATTCCCTTTTCTCCACACCCTCTCCAGCATTTATTGTTTGTAGATTTTTTGATGATGGCCATTTGGACTGGTGTGAGGTAATACTTCATTGTTCTGATTTTCATTTCTCTAATGATTAGTGATGTTGAGCACTCTTTCATGTGTTTGTTGGCTGCCTGTATATCTTCTTTGGAGAAATGTCTGTTTAGGTCTTCTGCCCATTTTTCAATGGAGTTGTTTTTTTGATATTGAGCTGCATGTGCTGCTTGTATATTTTGGAGATTAATCCTTTGTCAGTTGCTTCATTTGCAAATATTTTCTCCCATTCTGAGGGTTGTCTTTTGGTCTTGTTTATGGTTTCCTTTGCTGTGCAAAAGCTTTGAAGTTTCATTAGGTCCCATTTGTTTATTTTTGTTTTTATTTCCATTTCTCTAGAAGGTGGTTCAAAAAAGGATCTTGCTGTGATTTATGTCATAGAGTGTTCTGCCTATGTTTTCCTCTAAGAGTTTGATAGTGTCTGGCCTTACATTTAGGTCTTTAATCCATTTTGAGCTTATTTTTGTGTATGGTGTTAGGGAGTGTTCTAATTTCTTTTACATGTAGCTGTCCAGTTTTCCCAGCACCACTTATTGAAGAGGCTGTCTTTTCTCCACACAATATTCTTGCTTCCATTATCAAAAATAAGGTGACCATATGTGTGTGGGTTTATCTCTGGGCTTTTATCCTGTTCCATTGATCTATATTTCTGTTTTTGTGCCAATACCATACTGTCTTGATTACTATAGCTTTGTAGTATAGTCTGAAGTCAGGGAGCCTGATTCCTCCAGCTCTGTTTTTCTTTCTCAAGATTGCTTTGGCTATTTGGGGTCTTTTGTGTTTCCATACAAATTGTGAAATTTTTTGTTCTAGTTCTGTGAAAAATGACATTGGTAGTCTGATAGGGATTGCACTGAATCTGTAGATTGCATTGGGTAGTAGAGTCATTTTCACAGTGTTGATTCTTCCAATCCAAGAACATGGTATATCTCTCCATCTGTTTGTATCATCTTTAATTTCTTTCATCAGTGTCTTATAGTTTTCTGCATACAGGTCTTTTGTCTCCTTAGGTAGGTTTATTCCTAGGTATTTTATTATTTTTGTTGCAGTGGTAAATGGGAGTGTTTCCTTAATTTCTCTTTCAGATTTTTCATCATTGTTGTATAGGAATGCAAGAGATTTCTGTGCATTAATTTTGTATCCTGCTACTTTACCAAATTCATTGATTAGCTCTAGGAGTTTTTTGGTAGCATCTTTAGGATTCTCTATGTATAGTATCATGTCATCTGCAAACAGTGACAGCTTTACTTCTTCTTTTGCAATTTGGATTCCTTTTATTTCCTTTTCTTCTCTGATTGCTGTGGCTAAAACTTCCAAAACTATGTTGAATAAGAGTGGTGAGAGTGGGCAACCTTGTCTTGTTCCTGATCTTAGTGGAAATGGTTTCAGTTTTTCACCATTGAGGACGATGTTGGCTGTGGGTTTGTCATACATGGCCTTTATTATGTTGAGGAAAGTTCCCTCTATGCCTACTTTCTGCAGGGTTTTTATCATAAATGGGTGTTGAATTTTGTCAAAAGCTTTTTCTGCGTCTATTGAGATTATCATATGGTTTTTCTCGTTCAGTTTGTTAATATGGTGTATCACATTGATTGATTTGCCTATATTGAATCCTTGCATTCCTGGCATAAACCCCACTTGATCATTGTGTATGATCCTTTTAATGTGCTGTTGGATTCTGTTTGCTAGTATTTTGTTGAGGATTTTTGCATCTATATTCATCAGTGATATGGGCCTGTAATTTTCTTTCTTTTTGACATTTTTATATGGTTTTGGTATCAGGGTGATGGTGGTCTCACAGAATGAGTTTGGGAATGTTTCTCCCTCTGCTATATTTTGAAGGAGTTTGAGAAGGATAGGTTGTAGCTCGTCTGTAAATGTTTGATAGAATTCACCTGTGAAGCCGTCTGGTCCTGGACTTTCGTTTGTTGGAAGATTTTTTTTTTTTTTTTTTTGCAGTAGGTGGGCCTCTCACTTTTGTGGCCTCTCCTGTTGCGGAGCACAGGCTCCAGATGCGCAGGCTCAGCTGCCATGGCTCACGGGCCTAGCCGCTCCACGGCATGTGGGATCTTCCCGGACCAGGGCATGAACCCGTGTCCCCTGCAACAGCAGGTGGACTCTCAACCACTGCACCACCAGGGAAGCCCTGTTGGAAGATTTTTAATCACAGGCTCCAATTCAGTGCTTGTGATTGGTCTGTTTATATTTCTATTTCTTCCGGGTTCAGTCTCGGAAGGTTGTACTTTTCTAAGAATTTGTCCATTTCTTCCAGGTTGTCTGTTTTATTGGCATAGAGTTGCTTGTAGTAATCTCTCATGACCCTTTGTATTTCTGCAGTGTCAGTTGTTACTTCTCCTCTTTCGTTTCTAATTCTATTGATTTGAGTCTCTTTCCTTTTTTTTCTTGATGAGTCTGGCTAATGGTTTATCAATTTTGTTTATCTCCTCAAAGAACCAGCTTTTAGTTTTATTGACCTTTGCTATTGTTTCCTTCATTTCTTTTTCATTTATTTCTGATCTGATCTTTATGATTTTTTTCCTTCTGCTAACTTTGGGGTTTTTTTTCTTCTTTCTCTAATTGCTTAAGGTGTAAGGTTAGGTTGTTTATTTGAGATGTTTCTTGTTTCTTAAGGTAGGATTGTATTGGTATAACCTTCCCTCTTAGAACTGCTTTTGCTGCATCCCATAGGTTTTGGGTCGTTGTGTTTTCATTGTCAGTTGTTTCTAGGTATTTTTTGATTTCCTCCTTGATTTCTTCAGTGATCTCTTGGTTATTAAGTAGTGTATTGTTTAGCCTCCATGTGTTTGTATTTTTTACAGATATTGTCCTGTAATTGATATATAGTCTCATAGCCTTGTGGTCGGTAAAGGTACTTGATACTATTTCAATTTTCTTAAATTTACCAAGGCTTCACTTTTTTCCCAAGATATGATCTATCCTGGAGAATGTTCCATGAGCAATTGAGAAGAAGAATGTATTCTGTTGTTTTTGGATGGAATGTCCTATAAATATCAGTGAAGTCCATCTTGTTTAATGTATCATTTAAAGCTTGTGTTTCCTTATTTATTTTCATTTTGGATGATCTGTCCATTGGTGAAAGTGTGGTGTTAAAGTCCCCTACTATGATTGTGTTACTGTCGATTTCCCCTTTTATGGCTGTTAGCATTTGTCTTATGTATTGAGATGCTCCTATGTTGGGTGCATAAATATTTACAATTGTTATATCTTCTTCTTGGATTGATCCCTGGATCATTATGTAGTGTCCTTCTTTGTTTCTTGTAATAGTTTTTTTTTAAAGTCTATTTTGTCTGATATGAGAATTGCTACTCCAGCTTTCTTTGGATTTCCATTTGCATGGGATATCTTTTTCCATCCCCTCACTTTCAGTCTATATGTGTCCCTAGGTCTAAAATGGGTCTCATGTAGACAGCATATATATGGGTCTTCTTTTTGTATCCATTCAGTCAGTCTATGTGTTTTGGTTGGAGCATTTAATCCATTTACATTTAAGGTAATTATCAATATGTATGTTCCTATTACCAGTTTCTTAATTGTTTTGGGTTTGTCATTGTAGGTCTTTTCCTTCTCTGTGTTTCCTGCCTAGTGAAGTTCCTTTAGCATTTGTTGTAAAGCTAGTTTGGTGGTGCTGAATTCTCTCAGGTTTTGCTTGTCTGTAAAACTTTTAATTTCTCCATCGAATCTGAATGAGATCCGTGCTGGGTAGAGTAATCTTGGTTGTAGGTTTTGCCCCTTCAGCACTTTAAATATGTCCTGCCACTCCTTTCTGGCTTGCAGAGTTCCTGCTGAAAGATCAGCTGTTAACCTTATGGGGATACCTTTGTATGTTATTTGTTGTTTTTCCCTTGCTGCTTTTAATATTTTTTCTTTATATCTAATTTTTGATAGCTTGAGTAATATGTTTCTTGGCATGTTTCTCCTTGGATTTATCCTGTATGGGACTCTCTGTGCTTCCTTGACTTGATTAACTATTTCCTTTCCCATATTAGGGTAGTTTTCAACTATAATCTCTTCAAATATTTTCTCAGTCTCTTTCTTTTTCTCTTCTTCTTCTGCCACCCCTATAATTCGAATGTTGGTGGGTTTAATGTTGCCCCAGAGGTCCCTGAGACTGTCCTCAATTCTTTTCATTCTTTATTCTGCTCTGCAGTAGTTATTTTCACTATTTTATCTTCCAGGTCACTTATCCGTTCTTCTGCTATTGATTCCTTCTAGAGAATTTTTAATTTCATTTATTGTTTTGTTCATCATTGTTTGTTTGCTCTTTTGTTGTTTCAGGTCCTTATAAAACGTTTCTTATATTGTCTCCATTCTATTTCCAAGATTTTGGATCATCTTTACTATCATTATTCTGAATTCTTTTACAGGTAGACTGCCTGTTTCCTCTTCATTTGTTTGGTCTGGTGGGTTTTCACCTTGTTCCTTCACCTGCGTGTGTTTCTCTGTCTTCTCATTTTGCTTAATGTACTGTGTTTGGGGTCTCCTTTTTGCAGGCTGCATGTTCGTAGTTCCCATTGTTTTTGGTGTCTGCCCCCAGTGGGTAATGTTGGTTCAGTGGGTTGTGTAGGCTTCCTGGTGGAGGGGACTAGTGCCTGTGTTCTGGTGGATGAGGCTGGATCTTGTCTTTCTCGTGGAGAGGTCCGTGTCCGGTGGTGTGTTTTGTGGTGTCTGTTACCTTATTATGATTTTAGGAAGCCTCTCTGCTAATGGGTGGGGTTGTGTTCCTGTCTTGCTAGTTGTTTGGCATAGGGTGTCTAGCACTGTAGCTTGCTGGTCGTTGAGTGGAGCTGGGTCTTGGCGTTGAGGTGGAGATCTGTGGGAGATTTTCGCCATTTGGTATTATGTGGACCTGGGAGGTCTCTGGTGGACCAATGCCCTGAACTCGGCTCTCCCACCTAAGAGGCACAGGCCTGAGGCCCAGCCAGAGCACCAGGACCCTGTTATCCACACGGCTCAGAATAAAAGGGAGAAAGAAAGAAAGCATGAAAAAAAATATAAAGTTATTAAAATAAAAAATAATTATTAAAAAAGTTTTTTTAATAAAAAAAAAGAAGAGCGCAACCAAATCATAAAACAAATCCACCAACGATAACAAGTGCTAAAAACTATACTATAAAATAGATAGCTAGTGGGAAGCAGCCGCATAGCACAGGGAGATCAGCTCGGTGCTTTGTGACCGCCTGGAGGGGTGGGATAGGGAGGGTGGGAGGGAGGGAGACACAAGAGGGAAGAGATATGGGAACATATGTATATGTATAACTGATTCACTTTGTTTTAAAGCAGAAACTAACACACCATTGTAAAGCAATTATACTCCAATAAAGATGTAAAAAAAAAAAATATACTAAAAAAAACAACAAAAAAAACGGACAGACAGAACCGTAGGACAAATGGTAAAAGCAAATCTCTACAGACAAAATCACACACAGAAGCGTACACATAGACACTCACAAAAAGAGAAAAAGGAAAAAAAAAATATCGTTGCTCCCAAAACCACCTCTTCAATTTGGGATGATTCGTTGTCTATTCAGGTATTCCACAGGTGCAGGGTACATCAAGTTGATTGTGGAGATTGAATCCGCTGCTCCTGAGGCTGCTGGAAGAGATCTCCCTTTCTTTTCTTTGTTCGCACAGCTCCTGGGGTTCAGCTTTGGATTTGGACCCGCCTCTGCACGTAGGTCGCCTGAGGGCGACTGTTCTTCGCTCAAACAGGACAGGGTTAAAGGAGCAGCAGCTTCGGGGGCTCCGGCTCACTCAGGGAGGTGGGAGGGAGGGATACGGATGCGGGACGAGCCTGAAGGCGTCAGAGGCCGGCGTGACGTTGAGCCGGCGTGACGTTGCACCGTCACGCTGGCGTGAGGCGCGCCGTGTGTTCTCCTGGGGAAGTTGTCCGTGGATCACGGGACCCTGGCAGTGGCGGGCTGCACAGGCTACCAGGAGGGGAGGTGTGGACAGTGACCTGTGCTTGCACACAGGCTTCTTGGTGGCGGCAGCAGCCGCCTGAGCGTCTCATGCCCGTCTCTGCAGTCCGCGCTGATAGCCGCAGCTCGCGCCCGTTTCTGAAGCTCCTTTAAGCGGCGCTCTTAATCCCCTCTCCTCGCGCACCAGGAAACAGGCCAGAAAAAGTGTCTTTCCTCTTCGGCAGCTCCAGACTTTTTTCCGGACCCCCCTCCTGGCTAGCTGTGGCGCACTAGCCACCTTCAGTCTGTGTTCACGCAGCCAACCCCAGTCCTCTCCCTGGGATCCGACCTCCGAAGCCCCAGCCTCAGCTCCCAGCCCCGGCCCGTCCCGGCAGGTGAGCAGACAAGCCTCTCGAGCTGGTGAGTGCTGGCCGGCACTGATCGTCTGTGCGGGAACCTCTCTGCTTTGCCCTCCGCACCCCTGTTGCTGCGCTCTCCTCCGTGGCTCCAAAACTCCCTCCCTACGCCACCCGCAGTCTCCGCCCGTGAAGGGGCTTCCTAGTGTTTGGAAACCTTTCCTCTTTCACAGCTCCCTCTCAGTAGTGCAGGTCCTGTCCCTACCTGTTTGTCTCTGTTTTTTCTTTTTTCTTTTGCCCGTAGGTACGTGGGGAGTTTCTTGCCTTTTGGGAGGTCTGAGGTCTTCTGCCAGCGTTCAGTGGGTGTTCTGCAGGAGTTGTTCCATGTGTAGATGTATCTCTGATGTGTTTGTGGGGAGGAAGCTGATCTCCACTTCTTACTCGTCCGCCATCTTGAATCTCCCAGAGTCTATTTTTTAATATATCTCCTTCCTCTGGAATGTAGGCTTTAGGAGGGTAGGAATTTGTTTATGTTCATTGTTGTATCTACAGTGCCTAGGATAGTGCTGGATGTATAGTAGGTTCTCAACAAATGCTTGTGAAATTGAATGCTTTCCAGGCAAAAGTTATATCTGACTGCGATTAAGACACCTCAGGGAATATCAATTTGGGGGTAAAGCCAAGCTAGTGATTAAAGCTGTACCTTCCTCCCCTCTTCCCTTGACTAGCCAGGAAATTTGACAGGATGTAATATGGAATGGTAAGGCCCGGTATGGTATGCAGTGTTTTATAGTAGGGAACACTTTCCGGAGGACTTATACTCCTCCAACTGCACACTTATGCCCTATCTCTGCAATTCATTTGTGAATTGGATGGTTGGGTTATGGCTTTAATTAGGATCATGAAAGATAGCAAGTTCAAAATTTAGAAGAACTGAGCCATATCCCTGTTTTTGGAGAACATTTTTTTTTTCACTAATCATGTCAACTGACCAGTTATACTGTGGATTTCTAGGTGGTGCTAAACACTGGCATCTAATCCTGATCTAGAGGAGCCAAGAAGGAACCATCCCCAGCAAGGCAATGGCATGTGAGTAGAGTAGAACTGTGATTTCCCTAAGTAGAGGTCTGCATGTTAGCATCATGGGAACACCTGGGCTCTGAAATCTCTATTCCCACTTTCCAAGGCCCTTAGCTGTGAGCTTTGGCCAATGACTGCTAAATGCCAGGCTTCTTAATCTTGTAAGTTGTCACAATCACTAAATAGGCTCATTTCTCTTTTAAAAAAGACGTGAGCTTTTGTGCTTCATAATCCCTAACAAACATGCCAAGCAGCTCAAGAAATTATGCTGAATTAGAAGCAATACAGGCTTCCAGTTCACACATGTCAGAGGTTTCTTAGCACCATTCAAAGTTTGCTATGACTACCAAAGCCCATGATGGTAGCTCTGAGTTTCCAGCAAGTCTGAAATGAAGGATCTGGCAGAAATCTTTATGGTTTTTTTTTTTTCATTGACAAATTTCCTCCTACATTTTCCTGATTCTCCTGACACCTATTATGTCATGCCCCATCATGTTAGGCCAAGCAGCATCCCACAACATGGTGGAAAACAATTTTAAGAAAACTAGTGGATTAGATATTTGTGTGAAGATTATCCTAGAGCCTCAAATAAATAGCTCCTGCGTATACAGTTTTTGTGGTCATGGGTACTAACACCTGAGACTTCTGCAGAGACTTCTGCAGTGGTCGCTCTATGGGGCTATTAATCTAGTGGTGAAACCAAACATTAAATCAAATTGATATGATATTGATGAAATACAGGCCAAAAGCTAGAACTATAGCAAAAAAGAAGCAGAGGTTAGAAAGAACACATATATATGACCGAACAAATGAAAAGTCCTTAATATAAATAAGTTTTCAAAGGGTTAGGTTTCCATGGATTTTAGTATTTATCTTCTTTAACTTTTGCAAAGCTTAATACAACTGCATAAAAGAGTTCTTGAAATAAAGGTAGTAATAATCCCTGTTTTGGGTTATAGACCCTTTTTAAGCATCGTATCTCATCAACCCTTGCTGTCCCCCCAACTTCATTATCCATCTTCTTTGCCCTGCTTTGTGCCTTGTTCTTTTGCTAGAGCTCAGAAAACAGACCTTCTGGAGGGGACTCTAAAACTAGGGTTGCTCACATATTTTATGAACACATGAATGACCTCCTTCTTAAGTAGAAATTGAACCCTGATAATGGGTGGCATGTAATAGTGTCATGATTCCTTGAATTATAACTGGTGACAGTGTGAGATGGTGAGCTGATGGAGAATAAGGTTCTGAGTGATCAAGTAGAGGTTACACGATGATTAGAAAAATTATGGAGTGTGTTAACTGCACTTGATTGTGTTAGAGACCTTATAAAAAGAAAACAGTACATTTAGAGTCTTGAACTCCCAACTCAAAGTGGGAGTGAAGAACCACAAAACTTCTATAATAGTAGGAATATGGCTGTGTATGACCTCAACAACATAGAATTCACATCACCAAGGCTGATCTGGCTATGGCCATTGCTGTAGCACAGAGGCCAACAGTAAGCCCCTGGTATATCATTATTTCTAGGGAAAATAGCTAGGCACTTGGAGAAGGCAGAGATATGGCCTCATGGAATAGATATGAATTCCAGATTCAGATTTGCTTTTCATGCTTGCAGTGCTTTTGCCAAGATCACCATTCCTATCTGGGGCCGGGGTTTTCAAAAAGTTTTTACTATAGAGTATCCCTCCCTTCATGGAACAGTCTCTTACATTCCTTTACATTCTGAAGTATAAAGCTTTACCTATGTACCTGAAAACTGTACTTGACAAAAAAGTCAATTAGAGTGTAAGCATCATATTGTAAAAAGGATCTTTGTATCTCTTGAGTTGGATTTAGATCATTAAATAAGAGAGAACACTCGAGGCTAAATATTGGAAACCATTGTTGAGTAAGAACCAATCAGAAAATAAGATGGGCAAATATGAAATTATAACAATGAAAATAGGTGAATCATTGAAAAAATTGTTTCTTTCATTTTACCAGATAGGATGCTAAAACACTCTTCTGCTCTGTTTAATTCTGGAGACATAGCGGATTCCTTAAGTGTATCAGATACCACGAACAATGCTTAGGTCTTGGGCTAAAGGAAGAAAGGAGAAGATAAAGATAGGGTTAAAGATGGGGTTAGATTGGACAGAGGAAGGGGGAGACCTCTTGGCAGACCTATGATATGCCAGAAGCCATCTGGATTTCAAGGCTTATTTTATCTTTTAGATGCTCCAGGCATGGTGCTTGTGAGCTTTTCAAAGCCTGTTGTGCCAGACACTGTTTTTCCTGCCCATATGCCCCTCTCCCCAGTCTGTTTCACCAGCACCGTGCTCCTGTCCCCCAGCCACTGTATTCTTTGCTGCTAAAGGCTCTGTTGTTTCTGTCAGAGGACTGTCCTTGGGCACATAGCTGCCTTACCAGTAAGGGAAGTGCATGGGAATATTCCTATCCACTGGCTGCCAGTTTTACCCTCACGTCAGGAGCCCAGCTCCTTTGCCTCAAAAGGTAGGACAGACCTTGCTGTGTGATGTTCCAGAGCTCCCCACAGGATCAGGCTGAGGCTGGGATTTCATCTGAAATCACACCCCTGCTTGGCTTCTTTCTCTTTTCTGTTTTGTCCCCACCTACTTCTCGCAACTCCTGGAAGTATTTCCATAATAAAACACCCATACCTGATTCCTCATCTCAGATTCTGCTTCTGAGGAACCTGGGCCAAGACAACTAATACAAATATTTGAGAGCTAAAAACAAATTGACACCAAAGCGAGAAAGCTACCAAACTGCAATAAATAAGTAAAAACATATATTTATATATAACGTATATACAAATACTTAAATAAAATAAAACTACCAAATGAAATAAATTCCTACAAAATTTGAAATTGTATCAGTAAGTCTGTTGGAACTGAATTTAGTTGACATAATTACATATAATATATTTAATATATAATGTGAATATATTTTAATATATTAACTATGATGAGGAATTTCATCTTCAAAGGCAGGAGGGCCACAGCCATGCCTGGTTCCAGAAGCTGGTGAGGAAGGACACTGCCCTTTTACCTGCATCACTTAAAGTATGGATTCCACTCAGGAAGCAGAGGTCCATCTGGGAGACTACAGATTTTCCTTGAAGAAAAGCCTCTTTTTTCTCAAATGAGATAAACCTCGTGTGACTTGCAGTTGTCCAACATCTACAATTATAACCAAAGTCAGAAAGGAGAGATGCAAATACTCCTTGAGTAGTAAATAGACTGACAGTCACACTAAAGTGTAATTGGTTAATCTATCAACTTGGGTAGATAAATCACATCAGATCCTCCCCGTTTTGATTGGAGTTAAGATCACTTCTGGCAGACACATTGAAGGAATTTGGGTCCTTGAAGAAGGAGTGAAGTAAGGAGCAGAGAAAAAAGGCACTCTCAGAGAAGCTGTAGGACATAATACAATCTCAAGACAATTACGTTCAAGCACAATTTAGCCTTTCTTCAATTGGGTGGTGACAAAGGAACTTGTATTAGGTTGGCCAAAAAGTTTGTTCCGGTTTTTCCGTTAAGATCTTATGGAAAAACCCAAATGAACTTTTTGGCCAACCCAGTATTTTGGAAACTAACTCCAAGGAGATTCAACATTATGTCTAAGGTATTTCAATATGATGAGAAATCACTGTAGCTTTCTCCTGTTTCCCAATTTAGGTCTTACTTTGTTAGAGTAATGATGTTAGGTTAGTTTTTAGAGATCCTTTCAGCAGGATGCTCAACCAGAAACTTAATTAAATAATAATAGTAATAATACCCACTTAAAGCCAGCACTGCTTCAGGCATCCCAGCTTGTGCAAGCTTTCTCTAGGGAACAGCATTCAATTTATGTTGTTCAAATGTGGTCTACAAATTATTTTCATTGGTCTTTAGACTGGAAAAGACTGAGACCCAATTGCAAAGTGTACTTGAATGCTGATGGTTTGCTGGAGATTTTCTTCTCTTGCAAAGAACAGGAGCACATAGGACGCATTATTTGGGCTTAATAAGATTATGAAAAACATTCTTTTCAGATTTTCTTGAAATAGAGTCACTCTCCAACCAACCTTTTTACATCAGCAACCTCAGGATAACATTTCCTTTGATATATCTTCTCCTTATCCTGTAGATCACATTGCTCTGGGGTTTCTCACTCCTTGAAACAATGGGTTTCAGTGCTTTAGGTGAAGGGTGTCAGAACACCATCCCCAACAGAACACAGGGAATCTGCTCAGCTTTGACTGTCAAATTAGATTTTAGTTTGCATCTACAAATTAAGATAAGCACAAAAGCTAGGCTTTGTCAAGAAAAAAGATGTTATAAATCTCTTTAGCACATCCAGGCTCAAGTCTGGTGGACTCATCTCATATTTCTCACATAGCATAAAGAGGATGCCCTTTCCATGATTCTAGGTATGAAGCTTGCTTCATAAAAGTAGATATGATGAGTTTTAGTACCTCTCAAATTCACCATGAGGAAGAACCACATTTTAAAAGTTTCCAATACATCTTGCACCTATAATTTAAAAAAACATAATAAAAATGAATTATGAGAAATATCAAATAGAAAAACAAAGCCCTACATTTTAATTAGATTTAACAGATATAAAATTACTCTGCCAAATTGCTATTAAGAGTGTCAGAAACTTTATTCTCAATTTCTGTGCATGTCTTGGTGTGGGCCATTAACAGTCCATAGCTTGGCATCTGTTTGAGTAGCACTGGTGTAGAGGAATTGGAAAGCCAGAGATTTGAGAGAAGAGGAGAGAGAAGCAGAGGGAGAAGACAGAGCACAAGGCTTTTGTGTTTTTCCCATACCTGTCCTCTATGTCGGCTTTGTAGAATTCTGTCCCTACTAGCATCTACTTCCATCATGGCCAAGGGCAATGGCATATCTCATTGGCAGATGGTAGCAAGGGAGGCAGGTAAGGAATTCAACGGGTACCTGCATGTCCCTTGGCAGATGCTGAAGAAAGTTGAATTGTGGGTAGTGGGTCTACCATAGGTCCCTGAGGCAAGACATCCAGTGACTGTGATAGAGGATGTGGGTCGGGTAGACTAGGCCAAGATATATATGGAGAACATGCCAGAGCCTTAGAGGGGTCTGGTCTACCAGGGTGACCCATGGTAGGGCCAGATCACTCAGGAATAGTAGAATGTGACTAAACTGAGAGAGGGACTCCAGGCTATGTCTGCTGCAGAGTTTAGCAGCAGATGCCTGCAAGCTCAGGGATGGAACCAGTCACACCTGGTGGTTCCTGAGAGACACCAGACAGTATCCACTCCTCAGAAAAGAAAGGAGAGGACCATACAAAGTATGCATCCATTCATCCAGGGCCTTCTTGAAGAGGACCTGGGTAGAGGCAGAACATGCAGGACCAAGCCTTTTATTTGAAAGAGATTAAGCATTTAACTTAATACACTATTTATTGTGTCAGACTTAATTTATGAGGTTGAACTAAAGCCTCCCTCTGATATAAAGGAAAATCCAGTAGGTTACAGAGAAAATAAACTGTATTTCTCTGCACATCTGGCTGTAATGTTAAAAACTGCAACCACTCTGCCCAAGGAATGTGCATATCTGTGGGCAGAGGGAATGAGCCCTTGGTTAATTAACAACCCTGTGCCCACCCTGACATCTTCCTTTGAAGAAATGTAGAGACAGTGATTTACTCACAGTTGTATCATTTCTGGAATAAGCCTGGTCGGCAGAAAGAGTTCTAATTTCCTAACCTCAGTGTAATTCATTTTCTGTAAGCATATCTGATTTGTAAAAACGAATCTTCTGCCTTCCAGCCAGGTCACTTGGCCTTTCCTCATGCCATTCATTTAGAGTTTCCCTACAAGTGAAAGTATATTGGCAAAAGGGAGAAAAGGATGATTCAGATTCCCAAGGGCTTTGTAGGCTCTTAAATGACACAGTCAAAACCTCACCTTGAAGTAAATAACAAAACGATTACTAAAAGGACCAATTTCTAGATTTAGTAAATGTGATTCCTGATGAATGATGTCTCTCTCCCAACCTCCAGGGGAAGGGGGGAGGGATCAATTTATCTCAAGATTATTTTTTTAACATAACCATATAATAAAATGGTATGGAAAAGAAAAGTGTGAGAAACATTCTAAAAAATTATTTGATACCTAGGACTTAGAGAATTTATAATCCTTGAATAAATTATTAATGAGGGGATTTACAAACCAAAGGGGAAATGAATTTTTACTGTCTGAACTGACTTAAATATAGTTAAATAACTACTCAAACATCAAGACAGACAATATTTTAGCAAGCTTTCTAGCAGAGTATATCTCAAATTTTAATATGCAAAAAGAAGCACTTGATTCAATAGTCTAAGTTGGGGCCCAAACGCCTGCATTTCTACAAGCTCCCAGTTGATGCTAAAGCTGTTGGTGCAGGAGCTACACTTCAGGTAACAGGGTGGAGAGGAGTCCCTGAGTTTCTATAATGCAGAACTACTTTTCATGTTTCTGAAGTCAAAAATTGAACAGTGGAGTCAAACGTCTTTGACACAAAAAGTTCTTGAATACAGTAGGGGAGAAAATTCATTTCCTTATCTGTCAATCTTGGCATATTGCTTGGAGACCTTCCTGAAAGAGCCCACCCACCACCCCACGTTGTATTTCCTCTGCTCCTGCATTCCCCATTGGTCTAAGATTGACTCTACTGATTTTCTCCACTGGCAGGATTAATGCCCTCTCCATTTCTGATCTAGGTGATCATTGAAAAGCAATTAATTCTAACAGGTCTGATTCCAAAGTTTTAGTGCCTCCTTATGGAATAAGCTGGCTGTCACAGGGATCTGTGCCTCACAGGCAGATCTTGGATAGAACAGTGACCAGTTTTGATATGTCCACATGTATATTCTATGACTCATGGTGGCCAGTAGTCTATTTTGAAATGGGATAATGTTGCTTGCCATAGCATTTGGTATTGTTTTTTCACACTTCCTTTATTCCTAGGCATTTCAAATACATGTTGCCATGAATGGTAGAATGATTGCTTAGTATGATTGCTTAGTTCATTCATTTATTCATTCACTCATTCATTCATTCCTGTTTTGTTGAGGAAACAGTATATACTAGGATTTTGTGGGTAGAACTTGATAAGAAGTCACCTTGATTAATTCTGGGATTTAATTTCAGCCAAATGTAACTGAAAAGCTTAAATTTTTTGGTTTAAAAAACACGTGTTATTTTTCTCACATTAGTTTGGAAATTGCTAGCATTACTAGCATTGGTTCCACACCTTGAGCGATCAGAATAGAGGTCTTTGCAATTCTCTCGGCCTTTTCCTCAAGTTACCTGACAGCTGTTGCAGCTACAGCACTAGCCATTGAGTTCATATTCCAGGCAGGAGTACAGAAGAAGACGGTAGTGTTTATTCCAGGAAAAAAAATTGCAGAAATCTGCACTTGACTTCTGCTTACATTTCATTGACGAGACCTATGTCACATGACCTATCCTCAGCTTCAAGAAAGACTGTGAGATGTCTGTATTTTTGTTTTGTTTTGTTTTAAGCTGAGCACCTTGAGATCTCCAACAAAATCATGAATGTTAGGGAGAAGTGGAGAATGGGTAGTAGGTAGGCATTTAGTCACACCTGCTCAAGGCACTTGAAGTCCGTGGGATATATTATCAATTCTGCCTAGTTGTTCTTGTTTTTGCTTCTAAAGGCTATAGAAGAACTCACTTAATACGCAAATGCCAAACCACAGGCACTTTTTTTTTTTTTTTGCGGTACGCGGGCCTCTCACTGTTGTGGCCTCTCCCGTTGCAGAGCACAGGCTCCGGACGCGCAGGCTCAGCGGCCATGGCTCACGGGCCCAGCCGCTCCACGGCATGTGGGATCTTCCCGGACCGGGGCACGAACCCGTGTCCCCTGCATCGGCAGGCGGACCCTCAACCACTGCACCGCCAGGGAAGCCCGTCACAGGCACTTTTTTTAATGCTTTTAACTAGCAAATCAAGTGTCACAAATCTGACTTTTCCTAGATTATCTGCTTGAATATTTACCAGAGAAATATTGAGAACACTACATGTGTTCAGTTGAGGAGGTTTGTTTCATTGTGCATGGGAAGGTTCAGGCAGTGTTTCTGTTCTGAATTGCTGGTGTTAGTGGCAATTTTTATCTGTGCATGACTGAACATAGATTATTTTTAGAGACTCCATCTATCTGCGTGCAGGCTAGTGCATTGCACAAAATAACAACTCAGTATTTTGTTTTCATTTTACTGTGAATATTGTTTACTTTCCCTGTCCTGATCCAGACATAAAGCAGCATGAAGAAACACTGATTTCAAGGGCATGTACTTGCTGATGTTTTACTCTGAAAATTATAAACCAGTTGAATGTATTGAAAAACACTTTTATATTTCCTCCTCAGCAAATCACAATATCACTTTATCACTTTCCCCTTTTATAGCGCCCTTCTAACTGACTTCAAGGTCAAAAATAGTTACCGAGAGTTTTTGCTAGCTCAGATATGTTCCTGCTGTAGCTTTTGATGATCCAAAAAAATGTGTGATTAAAACCAGAAGAAAGCAGAGATGGAGAGAAAATGGCATGATGCACCTTGACTGATAGTTAAGCAAGTGCCAAATCAGAGCAAAATCTGTACTTACCTGGAGAATGGTCATAAATGCTTCTCCATCCATCTGTCCATCCATCCTTTATCCATTTATTCAACAGATATTTATTGGAGGGTAAATAATGATGAAAAACGTAAAACATTCTTGAAGAACCTAAATCTTAATAGGGAAGACAGCATAAACACACATATCTTTTATAAAAGAAAGACAGAGATGATTATAGTGTGGATTGGGGTGAGTGTCAGGGATGGTTGGTCATGCATGGCCAGGGAAGGCTTAAAAGTTACAGAGGCACTGAAGTTCAAACCTGAAAGATTTGAACATATGGAGATTGGGAGGTGAGGTAGAGGTAATGTTTGCATTTTAGTCAGAGAGAATAGCACGAGCAAAATCCTTGGTGATGAAACAGTAAACTGTGTTCAAGAAACCATGGACTATTTGATTTTTCAAGAACAAAGAATTTATTAAGGGGAGCCACCAGTACTGCTTTCTCAGGAAAATCTTTCCTGTGTCTCCAGGATGTCTGGACAGATGCTCTGTCCTTCCCCAGTATACTGTGCTTATCTCCATCATAGCCAAACAGCTAGAATATATGGCTCAAAAGTCTGGTAGGGGCAGTATTTTTCAAACTGCAAGTTGTAATTTGAAATTATTTCATTTATTTTATCTATTATTTTCACAGCTACTATTCACTTAGGTTTGCATATCTATCTATTCTTTCTTGTGCTCTTTCTTTCTTCTTGTATGATTGACCTTCCATCTGGGATCGTTTTCCTTTTGCTTGAAGAACCCCATTACGTATTTCTATAGCAGCAGCAAAATCTCTAAGTTTTTGTTTGTCTGAAAACATTTTCATTTTATCTTCATTTTAGAAGGCTATTTTCCCTAAATAAAGAATCCTGATTTGGCAGTTATCTTCTTTCAGCACTTTAAAAATATCATTTCATTTGCTTCTGGTTTCCAATGTTTCTGTTGAAAATTCTGAGAAGTCAGCTGTTGGTCTTTTGTTACTTTTTTGAAGGTAATGTGTCTTTTTCCTCTGAGTGCTTTTAAGATTTTCTCTTTGTTTTTGGCTTTCAGTAGTTTTATCATGATGTATGTAAGCATGGTTTTCTTTGTAGTTCTCTTGCTTGGGGTACAAAGAGTTTCTTAAATTTCTTGTGTCTTTCACTAGTTTTGTAAAAGTTTTGGCCAGTTATTTATTCTCTTCTTTAGGAAGTTCAGTTACACATATGTTAGATATTTTCTCTAAGTCCCAGATGTCTCTTATGTTCTTTTCTATATTTTTTCTCCTTTTTTTGGTCTCAGTGGGTACCAATTTGGATATTTTCTATCAAACTCTATTCTGAATCTTGTATTCTGGTATCTATGATATTAAACCCATTTCTTGAATTTGAATTTTTAATTATGGTATTGTATTTTTAAGTTCTATAATTTCAATAGGATGCCTTTTTAGTAGATTCTGGTTCTCTGGTGAAATTCTCTATCTTTTTTTAAACCTCTTTCCTTAAAAATATTAAGCATGGTTATTTTAAGTCTGTGTTTGATAACTTCAGAATCTCAATTATTGATTTATTGCCATTGCCTATTTTTGCTCTTGGCCTTTAATCATTTGATTCTTTATACATGTATGCCAGTTGATTTTGTATTGAATATTGTCTATGAAAAATTGTAGGAGATATTAATTTCCTCCAAAGAGATTTTAATTTTATTGTGGTAGATACAGTACCAGGAAGATACCTTGATTCAGTTAGGGACTGAATTGATCTGAAGTTATGTTTCAGAATTTGTGAAAACTAGTATGATTATAATTTGTAGTTACTCCTAGGGCCTAAGATTTTAAGGATAGTAAATGAAATCCTAGAGCATTTACCAGATTCTACCTCCTTAACAGGATATGAACTCTAATTTTTGTTCATCACCAGTGCACAGCTTAGGGGCTGGCAGATGTTTTAGGTGTAAAATGCATGCAAAATGTTGGGCTTGCTTTTCTTCAGAATATTAGTCCTTTAAGCAGTGTCTGTCTTTGAAGTCCTGAACTCTTAATTTTTTATCTCTTAGCCTGGTGAGATTGCCACAGACTTTAGAACACTACTTTCTATGACATTGGTGCCCTGAGCTGTAAATTAGCAAATGGCCAAGAGGAAGAAGTAGCAGCAAGTATAGGATAACAACAATGCATTTTTCTTCTTTCTGCATCTTATATTCCTGGCTGCTTTGGTTGTTCTTTAATATATTCAAACCCATAATTAAGTTTTGATTGCCAACTAATTGTAAACACGAATGGTTGAGCTATACACACTTCATAGGACTAGAGAAGTAGGAAATCTGCTATGTCTGCTGATATGAAACTGCATGGCATTTGGCATCTTGTGCTTGCATACTTCTGAGGTGTTTTGATCAGGAAAATACATTCTCCACTATTCAGTAAGCATTCTCATATATCTGGAGGTACTTCCCATACAACCAGAAGGAAGTGAATATGAATTCCTTGCTTTATTTTTTTTCTACCACTTTCACTTTAAAAAGGTAATAAATATTATGAGATGCTATTTAAGACAAAAACGGGGGCAAATAAGCAAAGCACAGCTATGATAGATGAAGAAGCAATTATTTAATTTGGGATATTTTTTTCTTTTTAAAATGGATTTCTATTGTTTATGGTGTCCTTCCTTGATTATAAAGGGTAAGAATTCTTACTGATTTTCAAAGCTAGGAATTTTCTAGAGTTCTTATATAAAAATTCCTAAGACTTTTGCCAATTTAGCTAGCACACTGAATTTGTAATTTATTATCAGAGTATGTTTTGCTATGAGCTGTGTAAACTTTTGCATAATTTTTGAGGTCACTTTTCCATGTTAGCAGCATTCTATTTTGATCTCAAGGTTAGTACTATAGCTCCAAACAGATAGGAACACAAATTCAGTTGGACCTCCTTTAAAAATCAGGAGGGTTTTAAAACCCTTTAAAACCCTCCTGACTTTCTTTCTTAAAAGGTTTTTTTTTGTTTTTGTAGACCATCCTGCAATGGAGATAATAATTGTTTAATTCAGCCTTGTCATTTGCTGTAAACACCAGCTGCTATAATTGTTGGTATTCCACGTGGAGCATTTTTACCAACTGTGAGAAAAATATTTTAAAGGAGCACAAAGCAATCTGGAAGTATGAAACAAAAGCATACAATACCTGGAAATTTTAGTCCATATATAGCTTCCAATTTATATTTGTTTCCATCTGATAACTTTTGACTTTTAGTTTCTCTTTTATTATATCAAAAATATATTTAAAACCAGGAGAGCCAGGACAATACAGTAGTAATTGAGGATTAGAAATAATCTATAAATTTCCAGGAAAGGAGGAAAGATTATTTTCAAATTTTACTAAATTATGTAAAAGGAATTCTCTACTATTATATTCCCTACTGATGTATGACAATAGTATGACAATATGACAGAGACATAATGCATTTTCAATATACATTTTTTATATAGAATGCTAACTTAAGAAATGTATCATAACAGTCTCCTCTTAACATATCTATTAATATACTCTTATCTCCCCTCTTTCAAGTATTCTCTTCCCCCTAGGATCCTTATTTTGTGAATGGTCTGTCATCTACCCAGCTCATCCTTGCCTCGCTTGTCTCACTTCTCCCAACATACCAACCACCAAATCCTGTTAGTCTGCCTCATAAACTCTCCTTGCTTCTCACTGTTCACCCTGCTACTCTCTTAGCATAGTCATCATTATCTCTTCCTGGGATGACTGCAACAGCCTTCCACCTAGTCTTTGACTCCTGTCTTGACTCCCTCTTATCAGTTCTCCATTCTGCACCCATCTCTTCTTAAAACATGTCAGTTGCTCTCAAGCCCATCTCTGTAACACCCTGAATCCTTAATGTGGCTTACGTGGCCTTTTGTGATCTAGCAGCATTATCATTCTAGCCTCATCTCTTACCCTTTGTACTTCAGATGCTATCAGTTTCTCAAACATGTCAAGTTCTCTTTAATCTCAGGGCTTTGAAGATGTTCTTTTAGTTTAGAACCCCTTTGCTGAACGCTTTACACCTTCACCTACTCATCTTTTAGGGGTCTTGAATATCACTTCCTCTGTGAGATATTCCTTGTACTCCTCCTTTTTAAATCTGGATTAGTTTTCCTTCATCTGTACTTTTGCATCACCCTATACTTATACTGCATTGTTGCCTATTCACTAGTGGGTGTACCTCATGAGACAGTAAATTCCCTGATGCCAAGGATTGTGTATGGTTTGTGGTTTCAGCCCCAGGGCCTAGTATAATGCCTGGTGTATTGTAGGTACGCGATGAAATGTGTTGAAAATCTTTTGTTATTGCTAAATTTCTTGTATCTTATGTCTATAGTCTGTTGATTTTCCCAAACAAAAATTGAAAAATATGATCTAAAAGATATGTGCACTTCATGGATGAAGCAAGTGAGAGAGCTTGCTTCCTCTCTCTCTCTGTTATCCACCATATAAGGATATGACAAGAAATCAGTAGTCTGCAACCTGGAAGAACGCTCTCACCAGAACCTGTCTGTGCTGATACCATGATCTTGGACTTTCAGCCTCAAGGACTGTGATAAATAAATATCTTTTGTTAATAAGCCACCCGTTGTATGGTATTTTGTTATAGCAGCCTGAACTAAGACAGCAATTAGTACCAAGAAGTTGGGGTGCTGCTGTAACAAATACCTAAAATGTGGAAGTGCTTTTGGAACTGGGTAAGTGGGTAGAGGCGAGGAAAAGCCTACATTGCTGTGAGTGGACCATTAAGGGCTATTCTGGTGAGAGCTCAGAAATAAAAAAGGAGAGTTGTAGACAAAGCCTCAGTCCTCTTAGAGACTACCCAAGTAATCATGAACAGAATTTTGGCAGAAAAATGAATGGTGAAGGCCTTTCTGATGAGGCCTCAGACATGTTATTGGAAAATGGAGGAAAGGAGATCTTTGTTATAAGGTGGCAAAGAACTTGTCTGAGTTGTGTTCGTGTTCTAGTGCTTTTTGGAAGTGATTTCTAAGCAAAGTGTTGAAGGTGTGACTTGGCTCCACCTGACTGCTTATAGTAAAATTTGGGTAGAGAGACATGACTTGAAGACAGAATTATTAAGCAGAAAGGAACTAGAACTTTGAGACTTAGAAAATTCTCAGCCTATCCATATTGCAAAAAAAGAGAAAGTATATTCATAAGGGAACACTCAGGGCGTGGCCAAGCATAAGAGATGGTGGTATGATAAGATATGTAGGTATGAACCCTGAACTTAATCAGCTACCCCAGCAGGAAAATTGCCAGTTTGAACGGAAGAGGAAAAGAGATGGGAAGGAATTAAGGAAGGGTGTTAGATTCCTAGGATTTTATAGGACAGGACCGTAGAGCTGTTTGGCTGCAAACATGTGCTATTCTTGAAGACGAGGGAAGACTGACCCCTAAAGTGACTCAGAAATCATCAGGGTTGCCTCTTTGTTTTCAAAAAGGGAGGTCATCACCTTGCTTTCAACAGACCAGAAAACCTCTGCCATAAGTGGGGCCTCTCAGAGCTGTGGGGCCGACCCCTGCCCAGCAGAGCTTTGGGGGCAAGACCAGCACCCCAGTGGGTCTGGAAAGTGGGCCATCTGCCCCAGTTGCCCGGGAGAACAGAGCATTGAGCCAAAGAGGATTGTTCTCCTGCCTTAAGATCTCATGAAGTTTGCCTGGCTGGGTTTTTGAACTTACTTGGGACGCATCACCCCTTCCTTCTTTACTATTTCCCGCTTTGGAATGGGGATATCTATCCTATTCCTGTTCTACTGCTGTGTTTTGGAAGCACACAACTTGTCTGATCTCATGGGTTCACAGCTGGAGTGGAATTTTGCCTCAGAATGACTCTTACCTTGAGTCTCACCCATATCTGATTTACTAGCTATATATGGTCTATTGATTATTAGGAGAACCAAGAAAGGGTGTGGCTGGACCCACACAAAGATATTGAAAACTTGAGTATAAGGAAAAGAACTCAAGGGTCCTAGTCTACCATATAAATCTTCATTCTACCATATATATCTGAGGGATTCTGGGCAAGTTGCTCCTTCTCTATGGATCCTATTTTCCCCTTCTGTAGTATAAGGATGGAATTAATTCAAGTCATATTCCATGGAACTCAGATTCTAAAGCATGTTCCAAGAAAAACGTTTCCACGAGCACATGCATTTGGAAAATGCCATGCTCCTTAACCTTCTAAAAATATCACAATTCTATTAGCACATTAAAAGCTCTCATAATTCCTGCAGTAAAGCAATCCCTTTTCTGCCAATGCCTAATAATAACCTGTGTAATACACTTTTGAAAACAACAGACCAGGTGGTCTCTAACATCAACTTTAATTTCCTATAAATGTAAGAGTCTAGGTACAGGGCTGTGGAACCTGTTCAGAGAATGCAAACATTTTATCTCAGCATATTATATTAGAATAAAAGTGAAAGTTGGGGGAAATGTTAGGAGAAGCATTGCTACACATTTCATGGGAAGATTATCAGTGGTGAAAATGCACGAGACATCACTAACACAGGAGAATGTGCAAGTGTTGCTGGTAGGTGGGTGGGAAGATGGAGGAAGACAAGTGACAGATTTTCCCATAGTTAAATTAGTCATCAGTAAAACTGTGTGTTAGAATAATTGTTGTGGGCTCAAATTTTGTGAGGTTCCCTGTGGTGTCTGAAACCTAAGCATTGATGTAAGTCCATGAGATATCTGGGTAAGGGAGGAGTGAGCAAATGAGTTCTCGATTGGAGAGGATGGTAAGAGATGAAAAGAATGTTGTAAATTATTTCAGCTAGTGTAAAAAAGGTTTGAAGCTATGTAAATATGCAGACTTTTACCCAATGTTAATTGTCCTTAAATTTCAACTCCAAAATGAGCTGATAGCTCTCTGTCCAAAGCCCAAAGTTAAGGTAGACAAATACGGCTAAAGACAATTTAATGTGCCCTCTCTATGAAATATTTAGTTAGATTTCTTTCCATCTCTTTTATAAATAAAAATTTTAGACATAAGCAAAAGAAAAGAGCATAATAAACTGCTGATGTCCATTAATCTTCCTGCAGATAAAACAACAGCACATAATGGAAGTATAATGTGAAGCTAGTCGATATCTGCAGTGGATCAGACAGTCTCTCAGTTCACTCCAGAATGAATAAGTTAGTATTTACAAGTTTATTTTTTAATCTATAGGCCCCCCCTTGTGGGTTCCTATTATTGAATCCAAAATATGGCTTCTTATCACAGAGATATAAACAATCATAAGAGAAAACTACAAACAATTCAATATCTGCAAATTAATCAACATTTGCACCACATTAACAAAACAAGGCTAATTCATTTATGCTAATAGACAAGATGAAAGTGAAGCAATGACAATGTATGTTGGAATCTCACGCATTAGTTCATAAATGATTTTGGTGACTTCATTGCTGAATCAGATAATAGTTTGTTTTTTATTTTTTTGGAGTATAATTGCTTTACAATGTTGTGTTAGTTTCTGCTGTACAGTGAAGTGAATCAGCTATATGTATACGTATATCCCCTCCCTCTTGGGCCTCCCCATCCCCCCATCCCACCAGTCTAGGTCATCACAGAGCACCGAGCTGAGCTCCGTTGTGCCATACAGCATGTTCCCACTAGCTATCTACTTTACACATGGCAGTGTATTTATGTCAAACCTAATCTCCCAATTCATTGAATACTGAAAGACAATTTCCTTAATTTTTTTGTGTTATTTACAATGTAACTACTACAGACCTGACACGCTTTTAAGTTTAATCTGCATTATTAACATTTTCTCCATTGCATCCTTAAGTCTAGAAAGTCTACAGAACAATAAATCAAGCTCTGATCCATAGCATTTGTACAATTCCATGGTATAAATACTCTCATCAAGGCTGATTTCAAGCTACCAAGATGAAGTCACCAAACAGAGTGGGAAAGAGATGTGGGATACTGCACCACTATATAGTATTTCTACTATACAGATACAATAGATGTAAATAACCTCAAGAGCATAGATAATTTTAAAAATGCAGTAAAATATTTAGGAACTGATTACTTTTGAATATGTATGATGTTCATTTTCAATTGTACATATTTAATTGTAAGTTTATATAGTTTATTTTTTAATAATGGCTCTGTTTAGAGTAGAAAAGTGATTGCCAGTGGCTGAGGGGTGGAGGAAATAGGAAGACCATGGTAAAGGTACAAACTTTCAGTTATGAGATGAATAAGGTCTCAGGATCTAATGTGAAACATGGTGACTGTAGTTGTGTAAAATTGAAATTATACAAGAGAGAAATTATATAAGAGAATAGAACTTAAATGTTCTCACCAAAAAAAAAAAAAAAGGTAAATATGTGAGCTGATGGCTGTGTTTATTAACTTAATGGGGGGAATCATTTCACAGTGTATATGTATATCAGATCATTACATTGTACACTTTAAATATCTTGTGGTCTCGTCAATTATACCTCAGTAAAGCTGAAAAAAATAGTGGCTCTGTTTAAAAACTGTCTCTCAAAATTCCTGAAAATTTAACCCTTGACTCTCATAAGGCAGTATGAACTTGCTTCAGTACACCACTGACTGTTCCCCTTTACCTATTTCCTTCTGACCAGTTTTAAATTACTTTTTTTTTTAACAGTTGAGTAAATTGAGGATGATACCTTATGTATCTTCCAGAATAAATCTCCCTCCCATCTATATCGTTGTTTCCCAAACTTTATTTCCTTTAACACTATATCTTCAAAACTTTGATAAAATAATTTTGGGAAATACTGTATTCTTTTGGAAATGATCTTGCATATTAGCATATTAAGTGCTCTGAGAAGTCCTGCAGTAAGAAAGCTGTCTAACTTTGAAAGCTGTCTAACCCTTCTTAAATTTATGGATTATGAAACTCATTTTTTCTTCATGTAACTCGTATTTAACATCATCTAGAAGTCTTTTTTTCCTCATGTAACACATATTCAAATTAATATTCAAATTAACAATTTGGAAAATACAGCAGATGGTGACCAAACATAGATATATGCACAGGGTTTTGAATTATTTCCCCTATACCATCCAGGGGAAGTTCATTTTAGTTTCCTCATACACATTTCTCTCCATATGCCAATGATAAGTGCTTTGTGGCAATAATAATAAAATAGTAATAATAATAATAACATTGTTTAACACTTGTTTTGTCCTTACTTTGTGCCAGGCACTATTGTAAAGGATTTACATGGATTTACTCATTTACTATCCATAGCAACTATTTGAGGTAGCAACAATTATTATTGCTATATTACATATGAGGAAACTGAAGCAGAGATCGATTAAGTAACTTATCCAAAGTCATTAAGTTAGCAAGTGTCAGAGTTGGGATTCAAACATAATAAAATGGCTATAGAGTTTATGCTCTGAAGCATCACCCTATACTGCTCTTCTGGGCAATTTCAGTATTACTTGAATTTTAAAGCTCATTTAAAATTCTTCCTTTTGATGCAGTTTCAGGTCTGCTTGTCTGTACCTCAGGGATTTAGCCCCTTCACATAGGAACTGAGTTTGGAAAAGCGGCACATGTGTATGGGAGATGTCAACAATGAGCAATGTACCTATTTATTGCTGTGCACTTTAAATGTTTAATGGTATTTTGGGTTTAACATTTAATTTTGGATTAAAGTAATATGCCTTTAATGATAAAAACAGTCATCATCATCATCAACTGTTCAATGATTACTATGAGACAGAATTTGTTACAGGCAACTACAATATCATCTCATTGAAGGTAGTGGCTTGTCTGGCTAGTTTTCTGCTAAATATCAGGAATATATCATTCCTGAAATCTAGAAGACATATAGAAGGCACATAGTAAACATTTGTTGACAAAATGAATGAGCAAATGCATGATTGTATAAATCTATTTTTTAAGTAAATTTATTTCCTTCAATCTTCAATATCCTCTGAAGGAAGGTATTATTAACATCATTGCAGGTGAGAAAACAAGATATTCAGTATTTGCCCAATGTTACATAACCGGTAAGTCAGCCAGGATTCAAATCCAGGTCTGTCTGATTTCAATGCTTCCGCTCTTAATGAATACATCATATAGCCATATGTCTATAAATCAAGATACAACTATAACAGGAAACAGTATAACAAAGTCTTTTATAAGTAGAGCACCATGACAGCTGCTTAAGTGCAGCATTCAGGAAATGTTTAACAAGAATTCTTCAAAGTAGAAGTGGTCACTTATACAAGTCACATTGTAGCTCAACAAGCACCTTGTCCTTCTACTCTACTTGGGAAAATGTTAGAGGTTCTGAATATGGAGTTTTATTTAGCCCTATTAAACTCAGAAAATGTAGGTGAGATTAAGTAATTTTTAATGGGCAGGAATTTGAATTATCTGTTCAGTTTGTATGTTCCAGTGGCTCATTGAATTTTACAGATTTTGTATTCATTAATGTGTTTGCTGAGTTGTTCCTACTGCACGTGAAACCGTAGAGGCTCCACCTTACTATTTTGTTCTCATGTATTTCAGATGAGCTCAGTGAGTAGTTAAATTAAGTGACAACTATTAAATTTCTCAAGTATGGCTCGTTATCCACACCCACTTGAGTACATAATTAACAGACATGGTGTTTTAACTGTGACAGGTTAATTATCTTAAATAAAGGCATATTTTAAGCTTATGGTGAAAGTAAATTTCTCTGATAAGAATGTTCTAAATTTGTTTCTACTAAAATAGTTGTAAGGGAGAGGTATACCTAGGTGACTTCAAGGAGATGACAGATTGGAGAGGAAAACTGATGAAAGAATCCAAGAGTGTAGAAACACAAAATGGTGATTACTGTGATATATGCTGACTTGACGGAATAATGGAATCATGGATCTCAGAGTTGGAAGGGATCTCAAGGGACAGTCTGGAGCAGTGCCCAACCTTCAGGCAGGTATCATTATCCTCAGTTCACAGGTGAGGCAAGGAGGCTCAGATTATATAATCTGCCTAAGGCCAATAGCTAATAGGTAGCAGAGAAGGCACTAGAAGCAGGTATTGTAGTTTCTCTTGCATTGCCCTTTCCCTTAAACTAAGTTGAAAGCATTTAGTACTACATTATGAATTTAAAATATATTTTGGAAGTAAAAAAATGTCTTCCCGTAAAAGACCCTCAGGAAACGGCTACATATGGTCTCCCAGGTGATTCTTTTGGGAAGGACTTTTACCCTCAAGATTTAGAAAACTCTCTTTTTCCCCAGTAGTTGAATAGAGATATGGGAAAAGCCAATAAGACTAGGCCAGAAAGAGTTTCTAAGTGTAATGAGCTTATGCCTTGGATGGCTCAGAAAGGATGGGGTACCAATAAGCACCAAGGAAGTACAGCAAACCCAAGAAGTACAGCAAACCCAATAGTCATGTAGCTATAGGTTTAGAGCTGAATATAAATAGAGTAGCAGATGGGTCAAAATATTGATACACGAAAATGCACAGTACTTTTTTCCTCAAGCTTTAATGGGCATCACAATCACACAGAATATTATTAAGAATTTATTTTCAAAGGCCCCACTAGATCTCAGATAGGATCCAGAAATGCATATTTTATAAACATCCTGGGTGATTCTGATACAGGTAGTCACTGATTACACTTGAAGAACATCTGTGAATTAGAACAATGCTTCTCAAACTCTAATATATTACAAATCACCTGGAGATCAAGTGAAATGCAGATTCCAATTCAATACATCTGGAGCAGAGTCTTAGATTCTGCATTTCTAAAAGCTCTCAGGAGATACCTGTGCTACTGGTTGTTGGAGTACTTTTTAAATATCAAGGAATAAAAATACTAATATTTAATCAAATAATGTGATTGTTTAACCTAAGAAAGATTGATGGTAACTTAATAGGCCAATAAAAATAGTTGTCTACTATGAAAATTATTTTCCTTTAACATATCTGCATATCTGGTGAATAAAAAGATAAGGAAGTGTTAATGGAACTAAGTTTTTGTTGAATTTTTAAAAAACCGTCCATAGCGTGGTGCATTATACTGAATTTGTTTTTAGTTTGAGATCTAATTCTGACTCTGACATCAGCTGTGTGAAACCTCCATCAGTAAGATAAATAATATGAGGGTAACATTTTAAAAAATTACAATTTATAAGCTCTCCAATATACTGAAACTGCCACATCTAATAATGGTACATTAATACCAGCTGGTCACTATGGGCTATGTTGTTTCTGGCAAGAGTTTTAAGTTTACCTCTTTCTCCCCGCTCATGAAACATGCAACTAAATAAAAGTAATGTTACTTCAGTTTATTAAAAGTATGTAAACTATTATTGTTAGTAATGTAACCTAAATAAAGTTGAGCCTCCCTGTGGCTCCTTTGCTGCATGGAGTTTTTCAGAGAAACATCAGTCTGGCATTCAAAATAATTGAGAAACAACTTAACTTCTTCACTTCTCTTTAAAATGCCAAAAGAGTTGACATTTATGAACCACAGGAAATATGCTTAAAATAAATCCTTTTTCCTCATCTCTGTTACTTTCAATTTTTCCAAAAACATCTCCAGATATTCCTAATTATCTTTCCTTTCCTATTGCCCTTGAAAACTCTCGCAAACCCAGTCTGATTAACCTTTTATACCTCTCCCCTCTGCTTTCTGTCTCAGCTCTTTATCATATAGATCAACTTTGCTTCTCTTGCTTCTGTTAATTTTCAAGTCCCTCCTTTACCTGCATTCTGTACAACAAAAGGCAGATGTTCCAAAAGCTGATTCAGGGAGCAGGAAATCTTTCTCTTTAGAAATGGGGGCAGAGGAGGAAGGGAGGGTAAAATTTCACAAATCATATAGCTTTGTTTTTTTGGTTCCTGTCATAATAACAAATTATTTGCCATGTATCTCACAGTGATCTTGACACATTGCTTGAGATATTATGCTATATTCCATCACCATGTAAATCTACGACTCTAAGGTAGTGTGAGAACACCTGATGTAAGTAATTTTATATTTCCAACCACATAGCTTGCAGACTCCTCCGAGGAATCAGTAGTTTCCTAATCTGTCAACTTGCCCCCAAATCTAATGATGACTTTCAAAACATGCCTAATTTTAATTCACTTTGAACTAAGACAGGCCATGCAAAACTTTCATTTTGTGAAAAAGGGTTATGATTCAATATTTTGAGTATATTTTTAATCAGTCAGAAAAAGAGTAATCCTTTTAGTTTGGAGTAGGCACTGCCTGCCCCTTTAGCAATAAAAGCTGTTGGGATAGATTGGGATAGTATTACTAATTTTGAAGCCAGTAATTATTATTTTAATTAGTGGGATTATTAATATATTATTGATAATTAAGCTTAATTATAAAGCTAAATGATGCATGATTTAACATGAATACATAACAGAAATTATTATTCCAAGATTCACTTAAAATTTCATGGGACTAACCAATCTATAAATCATCCAATTTAATCAGTGATACAGATACTTTATACAAAAGATGTAAAAATTGTTTAACAAACATGAGGGATTAACTAGAAATTATGGACTATTTTAAAACTCTAATTCATTCTAAAACTATTCCAATTTGAATTTTTGGTGTGAAAGCAATGTTGGCTACAAAACATGTTTTGCAGACTTTTTATACAAAGTCTCTTAAAACGCTTGGGGTCAAATAAGTCAGGAACATTTCCAATAATTCTGGAGATCTGGATCCTCTGACATTCTGACCACTCAATCTACAGTCTAGATGAAAAAGCCACTGCTTAACAATTGTACTTTTCCAAAATAATTTCAATTTTGGAATCACAGGTAAAATTGTAAAGGAGTCTTTATTCTAAAGTGGATTTTCATTTATCCAAGCAAGGAAAACACCCTATAAGCCTTTACTGAGGAACTCTGATTAGGTTCAGATTTTGGAATCAAATTTTTGAAAAGGACAATTACGTGTTGATATAGTTATTGCGGCTATTTTCAGCAGAGAATCTGTTGGTTACACTGGCAGTTTTGATCTGAGATTAATCTAGATTTCCTGGATGTAATTCCCATAAGAGCAGATGAATGTGTATATTCATTTGATAGACATAGTAGCTCAGTTTTCTGAGAGACATTCACAAGGAGACAAATGTGAAACGAGAGCTCTGGCGACAAAGACAGCTGATGTAGAATCCTCCCCTGGCCATGGAGAGCTGGGCTTTTGAGTTAGACTTTTTTTTTTTCTTTTTAACATCTTTATTGCAGTATAATTGCATTACAATGGTGTGTAAGTTTCTGCTTTATAACAAAGTGAATCAGCTATACAAATACATATATCCCCATATCTCTTCCCTCTTGCATCTCCCTTCCTCCCACCCTCCCTATCCCACCCCTCTAGGTGGTCACAAACCACCGGGCTGATCTCCCTGTGCTACGCGGCTGCTTCCCACTAGCTATCTATTTTACGTTTGGTAGTGTATATATGTCCATGCCACTGTCTCACTTTGTCACAGCTTACCCTTCCGCCCCCATATCCCCAAGTCCATTCTCTAGTAGGTCTGTGTCTTTATTCCCGTATTACCCCTAGGTTCTTCATGACCTTTTTTTTTCTTAGATGCCGTATATATGTGTTAGCAAAAGACAATAGCATAGTTGTCTTTTCTCTTTCTGACTTACTTCACTCTGTATGACAGACTCTAGGTCCATCCACCTCACTACAAATAACTCAATTTCGTTTCTTTTTATGGCTGAGTAATATTCCATTGTATATATGTGCCACATCTTCTTTATCCATTCATCCGATGATGGACACTTAGGTTGCTTCCATCTCCTGGCTATTGTAAATAGTGCTGCAATGAACATTTTGGTACATGACTCTTTTTGAATTATGGTTTTCTCAGGGTATATGCCCAGTAGTGGGATTGCTGGCTCATATGGTAGTTCTATTTTTAGTTTTTTAAGGAAACTCCATACTGTTCTCCCTAGTGGCTGTACCAACTCACATTCCCACCAGCAGTGCAAGAGTGTTCCCTTTTCTCCACACCCTCTCCAGCATTTATTGTTTCTAGATTTTTTGATGATGGCCATTCTGACCGGTGTGAGATGATATCTCATTGTACTTTTGATTTGTATTTCTCTAATGGTTAATGATGTTGAGCATTCTTTCATGTGTTTGTTGGAAATCTGTATATCTTCTTTGGAGAAATGTCTATTTAGGTCTTCTGCCCATTTTTGGATTGGGTAGTTTGTTTTTTTTGTTATTGAGCTACATGAGCTGCTTGTAAATTTTGGACGTTAATCCTTTGTCAGTTGCTTCATTTGAAAATATTTTCTCCCATTCTGAGGGCTGTCTTTTGGTCTTGTTTATGGTTTCCTTTGCTGTGCAAAACTTTGAAGTTTCATTAGGTCCCATTTGTTTCTTTTTGTTTTCATTTCCATTTCTCTAGGAGGTGGGTCAAAAAAGATCTTGCTGTGATTTATGTCATAGAGTGTTCTGCCTATGTTTTCCTCTAAGAGTTTGATAGTGTCTGGCCTTACATTTAGGTCTTTAATCCATTTTGAGCTTATTTTTGTGTATGATGTTAGGGAGTGATCTAATCTAATACTTTTACATGTACCTGTCCAGTTTTCCCAGCACCATTTATTGAAGAGGCTGTCCTTTCTGCACTGTACATTCCTGCCTCCTTTATCAAAGATAAGGTGACCATATGTGCGTGGGTTTATCTCTGGGCTTTCTATCCTCTTCCATTGATCTATATTTGTGTTTTTGTGCCAGTACCATACTGTCTTGATTACTGTAGCCTTGTAGTATAGTCTGAAGTCAGGGAGCCTGATTCCTACAGCTCCATTTTTCGTTCTCAAGATTGCTTTGGCTATTCGGGGTCTTTCCTGTTTCCATACAAATTGTGAAACTTTTTGTTCTAGTTCTGTGAAAAATGACATTGGTAGTTTGATAGGGATTCCATTGAATCTGTAGATTGCTTTGGGTAGTAGAGTTATTCATAATGTTGATTCTTCCAATCCAAGAACATGGTATATCTCTCCATCTATTTGTATCATCTTAAATTTCTTTCACCAGTGTCTTATAATTTTCTGCATACAGGTCTTTTGTCTCCTTAGGTAGGTTTATTCCTAGATATTTTATTATTTTTGTTGCAGTGGTAAATGGGAGTGTTTTCTTAATTTCACTTTCAGATTTTTCATCATTAGTGTATAGGAATGCCAGAGATTTCTGTGCATTAATTTTGTATCCTGCTACTTTACCAGATTCATTGATTAGCTCTAGGAGTTTTCTGGTAGCATGTTTAGGATTCTCTATGTATAGTATCATGTCATCTGCAAACAGTGACAGCTTTACTTCTTTTCCAATTTGGATTCCTTTTATTTCCTTTTCTTCTCTGATTGCTGTGGCTAAAACTTACAAAACTATGTTGAATAAGAGTGGTGAGAGTGGGCAACCTTGTCTTGTTTCTGATCTTAGTGGAAATGCTTTCAGTTTTTCACCATTGAGGGTGATGTTGGCTGTGGGTTTGTCATATATGGCCTTTATTATGTTGAGGAAAGTTCCCTCTATGCCTACTTTCTGTAGGGTTTTTTTTTTATCATAAATGGGTGTTGAATTTTGTCAAAAGCTTTCTCTGCATCTATTGAGATGATCATATGGTTTTTCTCCTTCAATTTGTTATTATGGTGTATCACGTTGATTGATTTGTGTATATTGAAGAATCCTTGCATTCCTGGGATAAACCCCACTTGATCATGGCTTATGATCCTTTTAATGTGCTGTTGGATTCTGTTTGTTATTATTTTGTTGAGGATTTTTGCATCTATGTTCATCAGTGATATTGGCCTGTAGTTTTCTTTCTTTGTGACACCTTTGTCTGGTTTTGGTATCAGGGTGATGGTGGCCTCGTAGAATGAATTTGGGAGTGTTCCTTCCTCTGCTATATTTTGGAAGAGTTTGAGAAGGATAGATGTTAGCTCTTCTCTAAATGTTTGATAGAATTAGCCTGTGAAGCCATCTGGTCCTGGGCTTTTGTTTGTTGGAAGATTTTTAATCACAGTTTCAATTCCAGTGCTTGTAATGGTCTGTTCATATTTTCTGTTTCTTCCTGATTCAGTCTTGGCAGGTTGTGCATTTCTAAGAATTTGTCCATTTCTTCCAGATTGTCCATTTTATTGGCATAGAGTTGCTTGAAGTAATCTCTCATGATCTTTTGTATTTCTGCAGTGTCAGTTGTTACTTCTCCTTTTTCATTTCTAATTCTATTGATTTGAGTCTTCTCCCTTTTTTTCTTGATGAGTCTGGCTAATGGTTTATCAATGTTGTTTATCTTCTCAAAGAACCAGCTTTTAGTTTTATTGATCTTTGCTATCATTTCCTTCATTTCTTTTTCATTTATTCCTGATCTGATCTTTATGATTTCTTTCCTTCTGCTAACTTTGGGGTTTTTTGTTCTTCTTTCTCTAATTGCTTTAGGTGCAAGGTTAGGTTGTTTATTCGAGATGTTTCCTGTTTCTTAAGGTAGGATTGTATTGCTATAGACTTCCCTCTTAGAACTGCTTTTGTGGCATCCCATAGGTTTTTGGTCATCGGGTCTCCATTGTCATTTATTTCTAGGTACTTTTTGGTTTCCTCTTTGATTTCTTCAGTGATCTCTTGGTTATTAAGTAGTGTATTGTTTAGCCTCCATGTGTTTGTATTTTTTTACAGATATTGTCCTGTAATTGATATATAGTCTCATAGCCTTGTGGTCGGAAAAGATACTTGATACAATTTCAGTTTTCTTAAATTTACCAAGGCTTGATTTGTGACCCAAGATATGATCTATCCTGGAGAATGTTCCATGAGCACTTGAGAAAAATGTGTATTCTGTTTGTTTGGATGGAGTGTACTATAAATATCAATTAAGTCCCTCTTGTTTAATGTATCATTTAAAGCTTGTGTTTCCTTATTTATTTTCATTTTGGATGATCTGTCCATTGGTGAAAGTGGAGTGTTAATGTCCCCTACTATGAATGTGTCACCGTCGATTTCCCCTTTTATGGCTGTTAGTATTTGCCTTATGTATTGAGGTGCTCCTATGTTTGGTGCATAAATATTTACAATTGTTGTATCTTCTTGGATCGATCCCTTGATCATTATGTGGTGTCCTTCTTTGTCTCTTGTAATAGTCTTTATTTTAAAGTCTGTTTTGTCTGATATGAGAATTGCTACTCCAGCTTTCTTTTGATTTCCATTTGTATGGAATATCTTTTTCCATCCCCTCACTTTCAGTCTGTATGTGTCCCTAGGTCTGAAGTGGGTCTCTTGTAGACAGCATATATATTGGTCTTGTTTTTGTATCCATTCAGCCAGTCTATGTCTTTTGGTGGGAGCATTTAATCCATTTACATTTAAGGTAATTATTGATATGTATGTTTCTATTTCCATTTTCTTAATTGTTTTGGGTTTGTTATTGTAGGTCTTTTCCTTCTCTTGTGTTTCTTGCCTAGAGAAGTTCCTTTAGCATTTGTTGTAAAGCTGGTTTGGTGGTGCTGAACTGTCTCAGCTTTTCCTTGTCTGTAAAGTTTTTAATTTCTCCGTGAGTTAGACTTTTAACCCTTCCACTTCAGGTTTGCTTTTCCTGCTTCCTCTAGAGCAGCAGTCATAATCTCCACAATAAGGAAATTGATTATTGTAAAGCAATCCCTGTTGGAGCACTATGGAGTCACTGGAAATTGCTTTAAATAAGTAGAAGAAATGGCAAAAATTGAGGTCCTAAGTGCCCATGATAATTTTATGTGTCAACTTGGCTAGGCCATGGCACTCAGATATTTAGTCAAACACTATTTTGGATATTTCCTTAAGATGGTATTTTTTAGATGAGATTAATATTTAAATCAGTAGACTTTGAGAAAGCAGATTACCTTCCAAAATGTGGTTGGGACTCATCCAATCAGTTGAAAGGCTTAATTGAAGAAGACTGATCTCCTGGGAAGAAAAAGGAAGTTCTGCCAGCAGACTGCCTTTGGACTCAAACTGCAACTCTTCCCTGGGTCTCTAGCCTGCAGGCTACCCTGCAGATTTTGGACTTGCTGGGTCTCCACAATCACATGAGCTAATTCTTTAAGATAAATCAATCTCTCACATACATCTCCTGTTGATTCTGTTTCTCTGGATAAATCTGATTAATATAGTGCCTAACACACCATGCTGAACAAGTAGAGGCCTGAAAAATCTAAGTTATAAAAATGAAAAACACATATACTTAATAAATGGCTGCAACATTAACAGGCCAGAATAGAGGTTCTCAACCCTGGCTGCTCCCTGGGGAGCATTAAAAATAGCTTGATGCCTAGGATCTACCTCCAGTATTTCAATTCAGTACGTCTGGGTGGGACCCAGTCATCAGTATATTTAAAGAGCTCCCCAGACCCCAAAGAAATTCTAATCAATAGCCACATACTAGAAACCCTGGGATAGAAGAATGTCATACCTTAGACTATTCATAAAGGAATGCACCTCTGGCAAAAGAGGAGATATCCTTAATAAGTAGTAATTAATTGAAGGACCTTAATATGAGAGAAATACATACCATTTGTATTTTTGTAGGACTATTCCATGTAATACCATTTATTCATTTAAAAATGTTTATTAAACAGATATTACATGCTAGACCCTAGGCTAGGGTCTGAATGACAGGAAGTTCAGTGAAACTGGGTGTCTGACTTTTAGGTGCTTAAAGGCTAGTGGTGTAGACAGATACTTAAACAATTGCAAAAGAAGGAGATAAGTTCATTTTTTCAGCAAATATTTATTAAGCATTCATTTTATACTAGAGCCATATAAATGTGAATTTTAAAAAATCCTTACAATAACTCTGTATGGTAGCTATTACAAAGTTAGTAAATGGTGGAATTGGGATCTGAATCCAGGCAGTCAGACTTTGGCATCTGTGCTTTTAATCAATACACTGTAATCCCAGAAACTATGAAAACCTTAAGAAAGATCAGCAGAAAAAGCCATTAGTGTATTCCACAAACAATGTATTGATAGAAGTAACTTTTAGAATGGTACCTTTATGCATTCCCATGATATGAGGGCACCAAACAGGGTGTCTGGGAAAAGCAAAAAGGTCCTGTGATATTTGGGGCATCTCTATGCTAAGCACAAAAAAATTCAAGGAAACTCTCATTTCATTGTGTAAGAGTTGAGTTGTTTTCTAGGCATAATAGGAAGCTTTACAGGTTATATTAAAGTTGCAGAAGACCTTGGAGATGACAATCTAAATCTCTCATTCTGATATGTGGGTACTGATGCCCAAAACAGTTAAGTGTGTTGATTAACACTATCCAACAAGTTAGCAGCAGAGCTGGAAGAAGAACTCAGATCTGTCTTGGTTTTATTCTCTTCACATGGTGAACCCTCTAGTGGCCATTTTGCACATGACAACCCCACCTCCCTCATTTTTTTTTAAACATAAATTCTTTTTTAAAAAAATTAATTATTTTTTTGGCTGTGTTGGGTCATTGCTGCACGCGGGCTTTCTCTAGTTGTGGCGAGTGGGGGTTACTCTTCGTTGCAGTGTGTGGGCTTCTCATTGCATTGGCTTCTCTTGCTGTGGAGCACGGGCTCTATAGGCGCACAGGCTTCAGTAGTTGTGGTGCGTGGGCTCAGTAGTTGTCGTGCACAGGCTTAGTTGCTCTGTGGCATGTGGGATCTTTCCAGACCAGGGCTCGAACCCGTGTCCCCTGCATTAGCAGGTGGATTCTTAACCAATGCGCCACCAAGGAAGTCCCTACCTCCCTCATTAAAGTTGATTGTATCAAGGGTTGGAATTGACCCATTGGTTCAATCAGTCTGATTCCTGAAAATGTGGAATTAAAACCAATGGAGAGAAGACTTTTTCCTTATTTGGGGGGCTGTATTTGTAAAATATATGCTCTGAAACTGCAGGTTGGGAATTTTCCAAAACAGGAAAGGAGACTTTGAGTGATACTAGCTGCTTTAAAAGATAAATCCCCAAATCTCAACAGCTTAACAGAATGCTATAGAATTTAACAGGATAGAACTTTGTTTCTCAGTCACATCCAGTCCATGGTAGTTGGGGGGAGGGGTTAATAGGAGGAGGGAGTGGCATGCAGTTATTCAGGGCTTGAGATCCTTTTATCCTGTGGCTCTGACCTTCCTCTAAGGTCTTCATTCATTCTGCCAGCAGATGGGGAGAGAGGGAGAGACAAGAGAATTGTACAGGAGCTTCTTATGGGCCAGGCTTCAAAATGAAGGCCAGAATTGAGTAGGTGGCTATACCTAATGGGAATTGTGGTCTAGATGTGTCCCTAGAAGAGAAGGAAAATAGATTTGCCAAACAACCAGCCAATGTCTGCCACACAGAGGAAGCTAGTCAATGCAGAGCAAAAAGAATGAACAGTTGGGCTAAAAGAGATGAAATGGAAAGAAAATCTTTATGGCTTTCCAGGTTCTGGTGTCAGTTCCCTTCTGAGGCCCCACTACATCCCTGCAACTGGGTTGATGAGACATTCTGTACCATTGTAATTTACCTGCTCTGCTGAAACTAGCTCTGATATTGGCTTCTGTAGTTTACAAGCAAGACGATCCTAACAAATATTCCACTCAGGAGGACTGAAACATCTTAGAGGAAAAATATGTCTTCAAAATTTCCCATCACATGTCTGGGAATGTACTGTGAGTTTCATTTATTTATACCCATTTCCATAATGACATTAGCAGCCTGGAGATTAGTATTTACAATTGTGCTAAACTCCTTCACGCAGATGCTGCAGCTGAAATCAGCATAAAAAAAGCAAACCAAGACAGTACGATCAAGCTGTGCCGGAAAGAGTTGGTTATTATATCACACACATTGATTTACAGGTTCAGTTTGCCTTTACCTAAATGTCTAGTTATTTAACAGCTGTTATGAATCAGCCGGATAGAGGATTAAGAAAGGGTGGAGGTTGGGGGAAGCAGGTGAAAAAATGCTTTAATCTTATGCTACAACAGAGAAACAAGTTGAGTCAGGTCTCATCTAGCAGTTTTGATTCTCTGATACTTCTTAAAGGGGAGCATTGTTCAGCTGGAAGGTGAAACAGCTTAACATAGACCACTGGGTTGAGTTCACATTCACCCCATTAGTGAGTGAGACAATGCTGGGTATGGGTTAGGAAGCAGTGTATCAGTAAACGTTGGGAGAAGTTGGCTCAGTCAAAATGGTTCTGATTTGCTTTGGCTTTAAATACGTAACTTACTCTGGAAGTTTGGTTGAGAACAAGAGGATTTAACGAGATGTAATATAAGGTAACACATAGGTTCCCAAACAGAAATCAAGACAGAATTCAGTTGAGTGACAGAATTAACTGAGTGTGTTCAGTCTTGGCACCCTAGTTTTAGACAATAGTCAGGAAGGATTTACCAAGCAGAGGGATCTTTTTGTAAGAATTTGTTTACTCATGAGTTTATAAAGGCAAAAAAAGGACTTGCTGGGAATGTCTGAAACCCTCTTTTGAAATGAGACCAAGGCAAAGTTTACTCTCTGTATATGTTCTGCACGCTAAGAACATAAGCTGGGTGCTGGGGTGACTCTTCACTCCTTGGCACTCAGGATAATCTTTACAGGTCAGTGTAGGGGAAGGGATGCTGCGTTGGTCCAGCGAGAATCCTCTTCTGTGTCCTAACTTGCTCTTGCCTTACTCAATTTCATCTGTGCTCAAATACGTGTCTTGCTCAAACCTTGGCCTAAGAATTAAATTTGTTTAAAGTACGTCGTGATTGTTTTCTGCATGATTTTTTTCAGTAGGTTTTGCTTTTCTTTAAAATGCTCTGCAGATTCCTAGCTGTAGCTCTTTTACCTGAACTTAAAGACCACAGTCCCTCCCCCAGCACACACAAGGCAATGGCTTTGTTCTATTTGGAAGCCAAAAAAATGAACGCTTTTTGTACAGATTCATATATCTTGCCTTAAAGTTAAAAACCTCCTCCCCACTCCTAGCCCTTGCCACATAGCAGAAGCTCTTTGGCTGCCATTTAATCACTTTATGGAAAACATTGAGCAGGATGGAGTTTTAGAAAAGAATACCACCAACACTACTGAAATTATCACCACTACCTACATCCACTACACTTTATATGTCTTCTTTACAGCTAACTGATAAAGATATTTGCTAAAATGTTCCTATATGGATTATCCTAGTGAAAACACCAAGACCCGAGAAGGGAATGATTGTGTGATTTGCCTAGAAGTACACAGCTGGTAATAGCCATCTCTTCTCATGCTCAGATCCAAAGCTCCTCCTTCCAGCCAAACTACCTCTAGATGCAGAAGGAGAGGAAAACTTTCAGTCTTTGGGACACCTTGAGTCCCTGAGTCTCTGAGTGAAAAAAGTATGTAGTTGCAAGAGGAATATGAATTATACCTACACCTCCAATTAGTTTGCTCTAGCCACAGGGCCTTTGCACAGACTATTTGAGCAAGATACAAACATCCAAGCACAGACCAAATTGAGTAAAGCAAGAGCAAGTCCAGGCACAGAAGAGGACACGGGTCTTTGCACAGGAGTGCTTTTCTACTCTTACTCACCTGGTTAACTCTCATTCTTTCTTTAAATTTCAGCACGTTCAGTTCCTTTCCTGACCTCCTGACCTGTCCAGTATTGCAGTTATATCCTTTTGTAGCTCTTTGTACCTTTCCTGCATAGCACTTATGCTATTCTCTTTGATTATAGTTTATCTCTCTGAGTAGACTGTCAGCCTTATGAGACTGTGATTTTACTCATTGGATCCCCCATTACATGTGCTAAGCATATAGTAGGAGCTCAATGAGTATTTGTTAAATGAATGTATAAATAATTGATTTTTAATACATGATACAAGGTTATTACTAAATCATAGAATCCAAAAAGCAAAAGTATTCTGGAGAGAAAGAAACACCCAAGCAAATCACATCTGCTAAAGGTTTTCACAGTATGAATAAATAGGAAAAGCGTACAACCAAAAGATATTTATCACCTGGTTGTTGTTTAATCGAAATGTTATCCCAGGTAAAGGAAAGGTGGAGGTAGGAGTGAGTTGAGGATGATTTTCCAAGGCAAACCCTAGCGACAGGCTGTCCTGTGAAACCAGAGGGATACACGGATTCCTCTCCAGCCTCCAACATCTATGAAATCTATTAAAAGGCCTTTTTTAGGCACCAAGATGTCTCTTCTCTTCCATAATTATGTTTTGTTTTGTTTTGTTTAATTAGACCTAGCTAGCCAGATTGCTGTATGTTGTTCATGTCCCTGAAAAGTGATTTGGAAACTGAATTTCTGACAGTTAAGCTACTTTCTAAATATACTAGGGGAGTGCTTTTTAACTTGGGATTCATGAAAAAACTTCATAGTCCATGTGTTCATAAGAGTATATCCCAAATATGATCTATGTGTAAATGTGGTTTTTTTCATGGAAAGAGAATTCTAGAGCTTTTAATCAGATCTTAAAGAACTTTATAACTTCAAAGAGATATAAAATTATACCTAGTGGAACATATTGGAAATCCAGTAGCAAGTTCTTTGTAAAGCAAAGACTAATTTATCTATTATATCTATATGTAATAGTTATTGTTAGTATATTATTTATATAGAATATTAGTATATTATTTTGTACCAAGTCATTAGAATCATTTCTGTCTAGTGTAGCATACCAGCATATTCATGGAACTTATACGTGTAGGGGAATACAATAAACCTGAGCATTTTTCCCAGGGAAATTTTAAAAAATTGACATTTATGTTTATTAGGAAAATTCATTGTTATTATTATTACTAGAATTACTTAGACCAAATTGAAATTGAAAACTGCAGGCTAATCACTAAGCTATGATTATTTTTTATATCTAATGCGTAGGAGCTATTTTCATTGATTTGAAAAATCCAGTTGAACAGTAATCTTGTGTGATAACTATATTGGGTGATCACAGTACTTTCTAAGTATCAATTTAAGATAATCAGAAGTGACAATTTTAGCAAACGTTTTTAAAAATTTATTGAAGTATAGTTGACTTCCAGTATTATATTAGTTTCAGGTGTACAACATAGTGATTCAGTATTTTTATAGAGGTAGGAGTGAGTTGAGGATGATTTTCCAAGGCAAGATTATTATGAAATAGCTGTACTGACTATATTCCCTCTGCTGTACATTACATCCTTGTGACTTATTTATGTTACAACTAGTAGTTTATCCCTCTTAATCTCCTTCACCTATTTTGCTCTCCCCCCACTCCTTCTCCTCTTGTAACCACTGGTTTGTTCTCAGTATCTGTGAGGCTGTTTCTCTCTTGTTATATTTGTTCATTCGTTTAGATTTTTAGATTCCACATGTAAATGAAAACAAAGTATATTCTTTCTCTGTCTGACTTATTTCACTAAGTATAATATCCTCCAAGTCAATCCATGTTGTTACTATTGGCAAGATTTTATTCCTTTTTGGGGGGATGAGCAATATTCCATTTTATATATATATATATATATATAAAACATATATAGATATATCTCACAATATCACATCTTTTAATCCTTTCATCTCTCCATTGGCACTTAGGCTGCTTTCATATCTTGGCTACTGCAAATAATGTTTCGATGAACATTGGGGTGCATGTATCTCTTTGAATTAGTGCATATATATATACCAAGCAGTGGAATTTGCTGGATCATATGGTAGTTCTATTTTCAGTTTTTTGAGGAACCTCCATATTGCTTTCCATAGAGGCTGCACCATGCTACATTCCCACCAAAGGTGTACTAGGGTTCCCTTTTCTCCACATCCTCCCTAACATTTGGTCTTTGATGATAGCCATTCTGACGGGTGTGAGGTGATATCTCATTGTGGTTTTGATTTGCATTTCCCTGATGATTGGTGTTGTTGAGCATCTTTTTATGTGCCTATTGGCCATCTGTATGTCTTATTTGGAAAAATGCCTATTCAGGTCTTTTGCCTGTTTTTTTAATGTTTTTTTTTTAATTGAGTTGTATAAGCTGTTTATTATATTTTGGATATTAACCCTCATGGTACATAGCATTTGCAAATATTTTCTCCCATTCACTAGGTTGTCTTTTAATTTTGTTGATGGTCTCCTTTGCTTTGCAAAAGAGTTTAAGGTTAATTAGGTCCCATTTGTTTATTTTTTGCTTTTGTTTCCTTTGCCTGAGAAGACAGATCCAAAAAATATTATTACTATAACTTATGTCAAAGAGTCTTCTGCCAGTGTTTTCTTCTAGGAGTTTTATGGTTTTCGGTCTTACATTTAGGTCTTTCATCCACTTTGAGGTTATATCTGTATATGGTGTGAGAAATGTTCTAATTTCATTCTTTTACATGTAGCTGTCCATTTTTCCCAGCACTGCTTATCGAAGAGACTGTATTTTCCCCATTGTATATTCTTGCCTCCTTTGTCATAGATTAATAGACTTTTGTGCATGGTTTTATTTCTGGGCTGTCTGTTCTGTTCCATTGATCTGTTTTTGTGCCAGCACTGTACTGTTTTGATTATTATAGCTTTGTAGTATAGTTTGAAGCCAGGGAGCATGATACCTCCCAGCTCCATTATTCTTTCTCAAGATTGCTTTGGCCATTTAGGGTCAATTGTGTTTCCATACAAATTTTAGGGTTATTTGTGAAAAATGCCCTTGGTATTTTGATAGGTATTACATTGAATATGTAAGTTGCTTTGGGTAGAATGGACATTTTAACAATATTAATTCTTCCAATTCTTGAATACAGAATATCTGTCCATTTTGTGATATTGTCTTCAATTTCTTTCATCAGTGTCTTACAGTTTTCAGAGTACAGGTCTTTTACCTCCTTAAATTTATTCCTAGGTATTTTATTCTTTTTGATTCAATTGTAAATGGGGTTGTTTTCTTGATTTCTCTTTTTGATAGTTCATTATTAATGTATAGAAATGCAACAGATTTCTGTATATTAACTTTGTATCCTATCCTGCAACTTTACTGAATTTATTAGTTCTAATAGTTTTGGGGATGATCCTTTAGGGTTTTCTATATATATTATCATATTATCTGCAAATAGTGACAGTTTTACCTCTTCCCTTCCAATTTGGATTCCTCTTACTTCTTTTTCTTATCTGATTTCTTTGGCTAGGACTTCTAATACTATGTTAAATAGAAGTGGCAAGAGTGGGCATCCTTGTCTTGTTCCTAATCTTAGAGGAAAAGCTTTCAACTTTTCACCATTGAGTGTGATGTTAGCTGTGGGTTTGTCATAAATGGCCTTTATCATGTTCCCCCTGTACTCATTTTGTTGAGAGTTTTTATTATGAATGGATGTTGAATTTTATCAAATGCTTTTTCTGCATCTATTGGGATCACCCTGTGATCTTTATCCTTTGTTTTGGTAATGTGGTGTATTACACTGATTGATTTGCAGATATTGTATCCCTGGAATAAATCCCACTTGACCATGATGTATGATGTTTTTAATGTATTGTTGAATTTGGCTTGCTAATATTTTATTGAGGATTTTTGCATCATATTCATCAGGGGTATTAGCCTTTAATTTTTCTTTTTTGTAGTATTTTGTCTGGTTTTGATATCAGGGTAGTTCTGGCCTCATAGAATGAATTCAGAAGTGTTCCTTCCTCTTCAGTTTTTGGAAATGGTTTGAAAAGGACAGGTGTTAACTCCTCTTTAAGTGCTTAATAGAATTTTCCTGTGAAGCTGTCTGGTTCTGGACTTTTGTTTGCTGGGAGTTTTTTGATTACTGATTCAATTTCAGTAATAGTAATAGATCTATTCAGATCTTCTATTTATTCCTGATTCAGTCTTAGAAGATTGTATGTTTCCAGGAATTTATTCATTTCTTCAAGATTGTTCAATATGTTGGCATATAACTATTTATGGTAGTTTCTTATGACTGTATTTCTGTGATATCAGTTGTAACTTCTCTTTCATTTCTAATTTTTTTTATTTGGGCCCTCTGTCTTTTTTACTTGATGAGTCTGGCCCAGGTTTTATCAATGTGGTTTATGTTTTCAAAAACACACTCTTAATTTTGTTGATCTTTTTTATTGCTTTTTAAATCTATATTTCATTTATTTTTGCTCTGATTTTTATTGTTTCCTTCCTTCCACTAACTTTGGAAGATTTAAGATTTATTTAAGATTTTATTTATTAAGATATTTTGGGGGGGGATTTTTCTTCTTTCTTGATATAGGACTGTATCACTATAAACTTCCCTCTTAGAACTCTTTTTGCTGAGTCACATAGATTCTGGAAAGTTGTGTTGCTATTTTCATTCATCTCAAGGTATTTTTTGATTTCCTCTTTGATTCCTTCATTGACTCATTGGTTTTTTTGGTAGCACATTGTTCATTTTCCATGTTTTTATGTTATTTTTTCCTGTTTTCTTCCTGTAATTGTTTCCTAATTTCACACTGTTATGGTCAGAAAAGATGCTTGATATGGTTTCAGTCTTCTTAAATTTATTTAGGCCACTTGTTTTGTGGTCTAGCATGTCATCTATCCTGGAAAATGTTTCATGTGCCCTCAAAAAGAATGTGTATTCTGCTATTTTTGGATGGAATGTTCTATAGATTTCTGTTAAGTTCATCTGGTCTATTGCGTCATTTGAGACCACTTTTTCTTCATTGATTTTCTGTCTGGAGCAGAGTCTTGGTTTCCTGTAGCCCTCTGGTGCACTTGGTCTTAAGCCCCATAGGTTTTCAAAACTAGCCAAGGTGGCTTATCTTCCAAGTATAACTTATAGTCGGCCCTTCATATACACAGTTCCTCTGTATCTGTGGTTCCTCCATGTCTGTGGTTCTGCATCCATGGATTCAACCAACCACAGATCATGTAATACTGTAGTATTTTCTATCGAAAAAAAATTCACCTGTAAGTGGACCCATGCAGTTCAAACCTGTATTGTTCAAGGGTCAACTGTATATATGGAATTTTAGATGGATGCCATTTTAATGCAATTTTATAGTAATAGATAGTTCTGTATTTTTTAGAGTTCTTATACATATTGATTTCTTATTTACAAATCTACGTATTGGTAAGGAAAATGGGGTAGGGATTTTAATTTGTAATCCACATACATGTGCATTGATACCCATTCTCTTCTATTTTTCTCTTACCTAATTAGAAGAGGTATGTCTTTTTCTCTTCAACACCTAACCTTTTCCACGTAAAAATATAATCAATCAGTAATAATGAAAATGACAACCATGACATTAAAAATGACAACATTAAATAACAAATAAAAACACCATAAGAAGTTGAGAGACTGCCAAAGGAAAAAAAAAAAGCTTTATATTTTAGTTGCTTTAATGGCCTACGTTCCTGCCTTTTGAACAAGGGACTCTGCACTTACGTTTTGTACCAGGTCCTGTAAATTTGTAGCTGACCCTGCTCTCAGCTAATAAATTGCCCAGTGCAATTTGATCCTAGGTTTTCTTCATCCAAATGACACACTGTACCACACTTCTTCCTGTGATACTCCCTGTGCAGTGTAAGTCAGGGAAGTCTGTGTGTCATTCACCGTTTCCAATGCCACGGCTTCCCCTGTCTTTGAGGGAAGCAAGTACATTAACTGTAGCAAGAGCTGAAGTGCACCACCCACATTCCCTTTTCATGGCTGAGGTGTTCCTTGCCCCAGCTGTCACGTTGGCTTGTGAAAGCTCACAGGTGAGTCCTTTCTTCAGAAATACCTTTGCCAAGGGGACTGCTTCCCTCAACTTAGAGCAACTCTGAAGGGTCATCCCAACCCCAGAGCTCCCCGCAGGACCAGATGTGGCCTTTGTTGCTACTGAATCAAAGATAAACTTCTTCCTCTTCCCAATCCTGCTTCCTTTACTTTCTTATAGGTGTTACTCCCAAGGATATCTCCAATAAACTTCCAGCACAAAAATATTTGTCTCTGAGCCTCAAAATCCAACCCAGGACATCATCATAGTGAATACTGAATTTTAACAAATGTGTCCTGCATTTTTCAAATGAACAATTTACAGTGTGTAAATTCGGTAAATATTTAGTTCTCTACCTTACTTTCACTGTAGTCATAGCTGCAGTTACCTTTACTTTTATCCATGACTCAATCAGATTCTGTCATTTTAGTGTTTTACACTGTGGAGGCTTTTTCTGTTTGCTTGCTGTCAGAGCCCTTTCTAAGCAAGCCACAGATGCCCATTAGACCTACTTTAGGATGAAGTTCTTGCTCTTGTAAGCATTTCCCTCACTTAAGGGGAGAAGTATCAGAGCTGAACCTATAGGATTAATCCAGTTATCTTCCTGAATCATTTTAAAGAAAGTAAACAGTCATGTCTCTTTTTCACCTTAAATTGTTTTGGGGTTAGATTTACTCTGAAGTATTTAACTTAAACTTTCTAAACTGTCATTTAAATGACCATTCTTCAGTGCAGACTTATTAAGGCACAGGTTAGCTATAAATATCATTCTTACTCATGTTCTTTTAATTAAAAAAATAAACACTGAATACCTAGATGTCCCAGGCACAAGTTGGTACTGCCCCAGAACAAGTCTGTTGTATACAATGGCGTTTCTCATGAGTAAGTGTACATTCTGTAACTCATTTTGGAAGCATTTGGCTGACTCAACCCTAACTTTTGGCTAGCAGAATTAGGAAGATAAAAATATAATAGCTTCTAAGCCATAAGCCCATGGGTAAATGAAGAGAAAACCATCCATATAGAGACCATTTGATAATTTTTAAGCCTTGTAGATTTCCCAAACAGTCCAGATCAATTATTGGGTATTGGTAATTAACAGAGGGCAAGCATACCACACACCATACACAAAAATAAACTCAAAATGGGTTAAAGACCTAAATGTAAGGCCAGACACTATCAAACTCTTAGAGGAAAACATAGGCAGAACACTCTATGACATAAATCACAGCAAGATCCTTTTTGACCCACCTCCTAGAGAAATGGAAATAAAAACAAAAATAAACAAATGGGACCTAATGAAACTTCAAAGCTTTTGCACAGCAAAGGAAACCATAAACAAGACCAAAAGACAACCCTCAGAATGGGAGAAAATATTTGCAAATGAAGCAACTGACAAAGGATTAATCTCCAAAATTTACAAGCAGCTCATGCAGCTCAATATCAAAAAACAAACAACCCAGTCCAACAATGGGCAGAAGACCTAAATAGACATTTCTCCAAAGAAGATATACAGATCGCCAACAAACACATGAAAGAATGCTCAGCATCATTAATCATTAGAGAAATGCAAATCAAAACTAGAATGAGATATCATCTCACACTGGTCAGAATGGCCATCGTCAAAAAATCTACAAACAATAAATGCTGGAGAGGGTGTGGAGAAAATGGAACACTTGCACTGTTGGTGGGAATGTAAATTGATACAGCCACTATGGAGAACAGGATGGAGGTTCCTAAAAAAACTAAAAATAGAACTACCATACGACCCAGCAATCCCACTACTGGGCATATACCCTGAGAAAACCATAATTCAAAAAGAGTCATGTACCAAAATGTTCATTGCAGCTCTATTTACAATAGCCAGGACATGAAAGCAACCCAAGTGTCCATCAACAGATGAATGGATAAAGAAGATGTGGCACATATATACAATGGAGTATTACTCAGCCATAAAAAGAAACGAAATTGAGTTATTTGTAGTGAGGTGGATGGACCTAGAGTCTGTCATACAGAGTGAAGTAAGTCAGAAAGAGAAAAAAAAATACCGTATGCTAATATATATATATGGAATCTAAGAAAAAACAAAAAAAGGGCATGAAGAACCTGGGGCAAGATGGAAATAAAGACACAGACCTACTAGAGAATGGACTTGAGGATATGGGGAGGGGGAAGGGTAAGCTGTGACAAAGTGAGACAGTGGCATGGACACATATACACTACCAGACATAAAATAGATAGCCAGTGGGAAGCAGCCGCATAGCACAGGGAGATCAGCTCAGTGGTTTGTGACCACCTAGAGGGGTGGGAGGGAGGGAGACACAAGAGGGAAGAGATATGGGAACATATGTATATGTATAACTGATTCACTTTGTTATAAAGCAGAAACTAACACACCATTGTAAAGCAATTATACTCCAATAAAGATGTTAGTAAACTGTAAATAAATAAATAAAGAGCCAGCATTCTTCATCTTGACTTGACAATGGACAATACCCTTTCTCCCTTCTCTTCTTGCTCACCTCCACCATACAAATGCACATGGAAACACAGCTAAACTCTGTTCCTCAATGTTATCTGTCAAAAAAGTAGAACTCTGGGTATAAAAACAAACAATAAAATGGGCAGAGGACTTGAAGAGACATTTTTCCAAACAAGGTAATACAAATAGCCAACGGATACCTGAAAATATGCTCTACATCATGAATCATCAGAGAAATGCAAATCAAAACCACAATGAGGTATCACCTCACACTTGTCAGAAAGGCCGTTATCTAAAAGACAACAAATAAGTGTTGGCAAGGATGTGGAGAAAAGGGAACCCTTGTGCACTGTTTGCGGGACTGTAAATTGGTGCACCCACCAATTTATGGAGTGTCCTTCTTTGTCTCTGGTAATAGTCTTTATTTTAAAGTTTATTTTGTCTGAGATGAGAATTGCTACTCCAGCTTTCTCTTGATTTCCATTTGCATGGAATATCTTTTTCCTTCCTCTCACTTTCAGTCTGTATGTGTCCCTAGGTCAGAGGTGGGTCTCTTGTAGACAGCATATATATGGGTCTTTTTTTTGTATCCAGTCAGCCGGTCTACGTCTTCTTGTTGGATCATTTAATCCATTTACATTAAGGTAGTTTTTGATATGTATTTCCTTTTACCATTTTCTTAATTGCTTTGGGTTTGTTATTGTAGGTCTCTTCCTTCTCTTGTGTTTCCTGCCTAGAGAAGTTCCTTCAGCATTTGATGTTAAGCTGATTTGGTGTTGTTGAATTGTCTTAGCTTTTGCTTGTCTGTATAGGTTTTAATTTCTCCTTCGAATCTGAATGAGATCCTTGCTGGGTAGAGTAATCTTGGTTGTAGATTTTTCCCTTTCATCCCTTTATTTCCTGCCACTCCCTTCTGGCTTGCAGAGTTCTTGCTAAAAGATCAGCTGTTAACCTTATGGAGAGTCCCTTGTATGTTATTTGTTGCTTTTCCCTTCTGCTTTTAATATTTTTTCTTTGTATTTAATTTTTGATAGTTTGATTAATATGTGTCTTGGGGCTTCCCTGGTGGTGCAGTGGTTGAGAGTCCACCTGCTGATGCAGGGGACACAGGATCGTGCCCTGGTCCGGGAAGATCCCACATGCTGCAGAGTGGCTAGGCCCGTGAGCCATGACCATTGAGCCTGCGTGTCTGGAGCCTGTGCTCCTCAATGGGAGAGGCCACAACAGTGAGAGGCCCGTGTACCACAAAAAAAAAAAAAAAAATGTGTCTTGGCGTGTTTCTCCTTGGATTTATCCTGTATTGGAATTTTTGTTCTTCCTGGACTTGAGTGACTATTTCCTTTCCCATGTTAGGGAAGTTTTCAACTATAATCTCTTCAAATATTTTTTCAGTCCATTTCTTTTTCTTTTCTTCTTCTGGGACCACTGTAATTCGAATGTTGGTGTGTTTAATATTGTCCCAGAGGTCTCTGAGACTGTCCTCAATTGTTTTTTTTTCTTTATTCTGCTCTGTGGTAGTTATTTCCATATTATCTTCCAGGTCACTTATCCATTCTTGTGCCTCAGTTATTCTGCTATAGATTCCTTCTAGAGAATTTTTAATTTCATTTATTGTGTTATTCATCATTGTTTGTTTGCTCTTTAGTTCTTCTAGGTCCTTGTTAAACACTTCTTATATTTTCTCCATTTCATTTCTAAGATTTTGGATCATCTTTACTATCATTACTCTTTTTCCAGTAGACTGCCTATTTTCTCTTCATTTGTTTGTTCTGGATGGTTTTTACTTTGCTCCTTCATCTGCTGCATATTTGTCTCTCTTCTCTTTTTGCTTATCTTACTGTGTTTGGGGTCTCCGTTTCTCAGGGTGCAAGTTTGTGGTTCCTGTTGTTTTTGGTGTCTGCCCCTAGGGGGTAAGTTTGGTTCAGTGGGTTGTGTAGGCTTCCTGGTGAAGGGGACTGGTGCCTGTGTTCTGGTGGATGAGGCTGGATCTTGTCTTTCTAATGGGCAGGACTGCGTCTGGTGGTGTGTTTTGGGGTGTCTGAGAACTTATTAATATTTTAGGCAGCCTCTCTGCTAATGGGTGGGTTTGTGATCCTGTCCTACTAGTTGTTTGGCATGGGATGTACAGCCCTGGAGCTTGCTGGTCATTGTGTGGAGCTGGGTCTTAGCATTGAGACAGAGATCTCTCACCTATTGATACTACATGTGGCTGGGAGGTCTCTGATGGTGTAATGTCGTGAACTCGCCTCCTCCACCTCAGAGGGTCAGGCCTGACACCTTCCTGGAGCTCCAAGACCCTGTCAGCCATGCGACTCAGAAAAAAAAGGAGAAGAAAGAAAGATAAATAAATAAAGTTATTACAATAAAAAGTAAAAAAGAATATTAGTAATTTAAAGTAATTTAAAAAAAGTAGAGAGCAACCAAACCAATAAACAAATCCACCAATTATAACAAGCTCTGAAAACTAGACTAAGATAAACATAAAAATCAGAAACTAGTCAGTTGCAGACAGCAAACCCCAAGTCTACTATTGCTCCCAAAGTCCACTGCCTCAATTTTGGGATGATTCATTGTCTATTCAGGTATTCCATAGACCCAGGGTACATTAAGTTGACTGTGGAGCTTTAATCCGCTGCTCCGGAGGCTGCTGGGAGAAATTTCCCTTCTCTTCTTTGTTCGCCCCGCTCCTGTAGTTCAGCTTTGGATTTGGCCCCGCCTCTGTATGTAGGTCACCCTCTGGCGTCTGTTCTTCGCCCAGCCAGGAGGGGGTTAAAGGAGTGGCTGATTACGGAGCTCTGGCTCACTCAGGCCAGGGAGACGGAGGGTTATGGAATGTGGGGCGAGCCTGCGGCAGCAGAGACACCATGACTTTGAAACAGCCTGAGGCATGCCGTGTGTTCTCCTGGGGAAGTTGTCCCTGGATCACAGGACCCTGGCAGTGGCGGGCTGCACAGGCTCCCAGGAGGGGAGGTGTGGATAGTGACCTGTGCTTGCACACAGGCTTCTTGGCGGCTGCAGCAACAACCTTAGCATTTCATTCCCATCTCCGCTGTCTGCACTGATGGCCGCAGCTTGCACCCATCTCTGAAGCTCGTTTAGGCAGTGTTCTGAATCTCCTCTCCTTGTGCACACCAAAACAATGGTCTCTTGCCTCTCAGGCAGTTCCACACTTTTTCCTGTACTCCCTCCTGGGTAGCTGTGGCGCACTAGCCCCCTTCAAGCTGTGTTACGCAGCCAGCCCCCTTTCTCTCCCTGAGATCTGAACTCCGAAGCTGGAGCCTCAGCTCCCATCCCCCACCCACCCCAGCAGGTGAGGAGACAAGCCTCTCAGGCTGGTGAGTGCTGGTTGGCACTGATCCTCTGTGTGGGAATCTCTCCACTTTGCCCTCTGCACTCCTGTTGTTGCGCTCTCCTCCATTGCTCTGAAGCTTCCCCCCTGCCCACCCCGCATTTCCACCAGTGATGGGGCTTCCTAGTGTGTGGAAACTTTTCTTCCTTCCCAGCTCCCTTCCAGAGGTGCAGGTCCCATCCCTATTCTTTTGTCTCTGGTTTTCCTTTTTTCCTTTGCCCTACCCAGGTACGTGGGGAGTTTCTTGCCATTTGGGAAGTCTGAGGTCTTCTGCCAGCATTCAGTATGTGTTCTGTAGGAGTTGTTCCACATGTAGATGTATTTTTGATGTATTTGTGGGGAGGAAGGTGGTATCCACGTCTTGCTCCTCTGCCATCTTGAAGGTCCTCCCCTAACATTGGGTTTTGTTTGTTCTTCTTTCTCTAGTTCCTTTAGGTGTAAGGTTAGATTGTTTATTTGAGAGTTTTCTTGTTTCTTGAGGTAGGTTTGTATTGCTATAAACTTCCCTCTTAGAACTGCCTTTGCTGCATCTCATAGGTTTTGAGCGTCATGTTTTCGTTGTCATTTGTCTCTGGGTATTTTTTGATTTCCTCCTTGGTTTCTTCAGTGATCTCTTGGTTATTTAGTAACGTATTGTTTAACCTCTATGTGTTTGTGTTTTTTATGTTTTTTTCCCTATTATTTATTTATTTTGCAGTATGTGGGCCTCTCGCTGTTGTGGCCTCTCCCATTGCGGAGCACAGGCTCCGGACGTGCAGTCTCAGCGGCCATGGCTCACGGTCCCAGCCGCTCCGCGGCACGTGGGATCTTCCCGGACCGGGGCATGAACCACTGCGCCACCAGGGAAGCCCTCCCTGGGATTTATTTTTAATCTCATAGCACTGTGGTCGGAAAAGGCTTGATATGATTTCAATTTTCTTAAATTTACTGAGGCTTGATTTGTGACCCAAGATGTGATCTATCCTGGGGAATGTTCCGTGTGCACTTGAGAAAAAAGTGTATTCTGCTGTTTTCGATGGAATGTCCCATAAATATCAATTAAATCTTATCTGGTATATTGTGTCATTTAAAGCTTTTGTTTTCTTATTAATTTGCTGTCTGGTTGATCTGTCCATTGGTGTAAGTGAGGTGTTAAAGTCCCCCACTATTATTGTGTTACTGTCAGTTTCCTCTTTTATAGCTGTTAGCATTCGCTATGTATTGAGGCGCTCCTATGTTTTATTGAGGTGCTCCTATGTTGGGTGAATATATATTTATAATTGGTATATCTTCTTCCTGGATTGATCCTTTGATCATTATGTAGTGTCCTTCCTTTTCTCTTGTAGCATGCTTTATTTTAAAGTCTTTTTTGTCTGATATGAGGATTGCTACTCCAGCTTTCTTTTGATTTCCATTTGCGTGGAATCTCTTTTTCCATCCCTTCACTTTCAGTCTGTATGTGCCCCTAGGTCTGAAGTGGGTCCCTTGTAGACAGCATATAGATGAGTCTTATTTTTGTATCCATCCAGCAAGCCTGTGTCTTTTGGTTGGACCATTTAATCCATCTACATTTAAGGTAATTATTGATATGTATGTTCCTATTACCATTTTCTTAATTGTTATGGGTTTGTTTTTGTAGGTCCTTTTCTTCTCTTGTGTTTCCCACTTAGAGAAGTTCCTTTCGCATTTGTTGTACAGCTGGTTTGGTCGTGCTGAATTCTCTTAGCTTTTGCTTGTCTCTAAAGCTTTTGATTTCTCCATCGAATCTGAATTAGGTCCTTGCTGGGTAGAGTAATCTTGGCTTTAGGTTCTTCCCTTTCATCACTTTAAATATATCATACCACTCCCTTCTGGCTTGTAGAGTTTCTGCTGAGAAATCAGGTGTTAACCTTATGGGAGTTCCCTTGTATATTATTTGTCATGTTTCCCTTGTTGCTTTCAATAATTTTTCTTTGTCTTTAATTTTTGTCAATATGATTTGTATGTGTCTCAGTGTGTTTCTCCTTGGGTTTATCCTGCCTTGGACTCTCTGCACTTCCTGACTTGGGTGGCTATTTCCTTTCCCATGTTACAGAAGTTTTTGACTATAATCTCTTCAGATACTTTCTTGGGTCCTTTCTCTCTCTCTTCTCCTTCTGGGACCCCGATAATGTGAATGTTTTTGTGTTTAGTATTGTCCCAGAGATCTCTTAGGCTGTCTTCATTTCTCTTCATTCCTTTTTCTTTATTCTGTTCCACAGCAGTGAATTCCACCATTCTGTCTTCCTAGGTCACTTATCTGTTCTTCTGCCCCAACTATTCTGCTATGGATTCCTTCTAGTATATTTTTCATTTCAGTTATTGTATTTTGCATCTCTGTTTGTTTGTTCTTTAATTCTTCTAGGTCTTTGTTAAACATTTCTTGCATCTTCTCGATCTTTGCCTCCATTCTTTTTCCAAGGTCCTGGATCATCTTCACTATCATTCTGAATTCTTCTTCTGGAAGGTTGCCTATCTCCACTTCATTTAGTTGGTTTTCTGGGGTTTTATCTTGTTCCCTCATCTGGTACATAGTCCTCTGCCTTTTCATTTTGTTTATCTTTCTGTGAATGTGATTTTCGTTCCATAGGCTTCAGAATTGTAGTTCTTCTTGTTTCTGCTGTCTGCCCTCTGGCAGATGAGGCTATCTACAAGGCTTCTGCAAGCTTCCTGATGGGAGGGACTCATTTTCTGGGGTTTTATCTTGTTCCTTCAACTGGTACATAGTCCTCTGCCTTTTCATTTTGTCTGTCTTTCTGTGAATGTGGTTTTCATTCCATGGGCTGCAGGATTGTAGTTCTTCTTGCTTTTGCCCTCTGGTGGATGAAGCTATCTCTAAGATCCTGCTAGTGTTGGAGGGTCTCCTGCAGAGGTGGGGGGCGTCTGTGGCTCACTGCAGGGACAAGGATACTGGCAGCAGAATGTAAACTTCTTGAAGGCAGAGATTTTGGTTTATCTTACCCATGGCTGTATCCCCAGTTCCTACAACAGAATCTGGCAGATAGGAGAAACTTGATAAATATTTTTTGAATGAGTGAATGACTAAATCTGCAGACTGTTTTTGGTCTGTGGTCTGGGCTTCCAATTTGTGCCTACTGATTTACCCTGAAAGTCTCATGGTACAACCCAAAGGAAGTAGACATGATAGAGTTTGGGCAGTGAACACCTAAACTCTTACTGTGTAAGAAAGTCAGGTAATCAAACAACATCATCCACAGTCTTCACAGAGCATTGCTGTTAGTATAGTGTCCTTCATGCAAAAGTAAAGCATACCCAACAATGTCAAATTCATTATTTTATTCACTCCATTTTGATTTGATGCTTATTGAATGACAAAGTTTTTAGAGTTTAAGCTACTCAGAATAAATCTATTACCTACAGTATTGAACTTCAAGTAAGTAGTATCTAAAAGAAGTATAGTTCCTTTGGAGGTTGGGAAATGAAAATAAAATAAATGTAAAAGAGTAAGGCGGGAGCAAAGATTAAGACTGATCTTTGTGAAGGAGGTTAATTCACAGAGATAGTTTATCTCAAAGTCTTATCTCACCTCTTTAGTCAGCTTACATATTTCACAATTTTGGTTGCTATTGTTAAGAACTCAGCTCAGTTCTATCTTTCTGTCCTTCTACTTTTTGTTCAGAAAATGTTCAGAGAAGGACAACTAAAATTAAAAGTTGAAATTCAGGTTAAAAAATGATATCCTCTGATCTAAGAACAGGCTAAACAACCAAAATACTTCAACCTAAATATGATCAGTAACCATAATGAGATAAAGGACATAAGGTAGATGAATATACATTTAATTAATATTATACCAGAGATGCCCTGGAGTTTGGAATAGTTTTTAATAGGAGCAAATATATGAAATACACTTTATGCCTGGGTAGTACATTTTGTAGTTCATTGCCACAAGAAGTAAGCAATGAAAATATTAAAAAACTCAAAAAAGATGAATAGCTAGATGGAAATAGACCCTTAATAAGTTGTGGAAAGCAAATTGTTTGGATACATTCTTTGCCCTTTTGAAGTAGATACCAGGCAGGGTTTGGTCAGGAAAACAGCAATCTCTAGGTATTTCAACCAAGAAGGAATTTAATTTAGGGAATTACAAAACATTGGAAGGCAAGAAAAATCAGAGGAACTACCATTTAATTCAGGAAATCAGAAAGTACAGGAGTTGTAAGGAACCTCCTTTGGTTATATCAGCTGCCTGCGGTGCCGAAGAGGATGATTTGCAGGAGGGCCCTCAGAAGTCACTGGCAGAACCTCAAGTCCCTGTCAGCCAAAGACTCTCTGCATCTGGCTACTGCCAAAGCAATAATGGTGGCTTCTCTTTCACCTTCCAGATCTCACACAAGTGTCTCTTATTGGAGGATCCTAAACCAGAACTCACATGAGGTCTAGGAAATGTAGTCTTCAGGCTTCTAGGCTCTGCTTCCAGAAGAGCACAGAAAGGCAGCAGGAAGCATGCTGAAATACCAACAAAAATCAGGCCCCAAGTTGAAGCCAGTGGGAATAGCAGTGCTTTCCATCTGCTTTCTGCCGTCAAACTAGATCCATTCAGACTGGACCAGATAGCTCCAATATGACCCAGCATTTGAATCTTCTTTTCTTATGAAACAACCAGGCATTCCTGGAACCACCAATGGGTTTAATAATCTTTTCTTTATGGCATTTTCATTCTATAAGTAAGATGATCACACAAAAGCACACACAAATCTTTTTACTAAAATTAGTTGACTTAGTGATTAACTCCGCTGAAGGGTCTTGCTAAATATGGACACCTCTCAATTGATATCACCACTAAGAATAAGAATAGGGAGCAGTGGGGGAAGGGTTTTAGAAACAAAGAGATAAGTTCTTTATACGGCAGACTGAAATTTTACCAGACCAAATTGATCTCGGTAAAACTCGTATTACACTATATACTAGCAGTGTCCTCTCCCTCAGTTCTAAAGCCTTTCTGTCCTGTGACTCAGTAGCCTACACAAAGGGGCTGTTGCACAGTAGTCAGAGTAGTCAGGGGAAGGAAGTGCTTGCTCGCTTTTGCTGTGTTTGGAATAACCACTCCACATAAAGGGGTGACTCACTCTTCCCTCTTGCCAGCCCTGAGCTTGCTTCCACCTCCCACTACTGCTTGCTGGCTGTGCTGTTCTTGGCTGATGAGGCCTTCCCCCAGCAAGTCCAGGTTTGTGGAACCTGGCACCTCACCTCCCTGAATGATGAGGCTCCCTGAGGTGGGTTGCTCTGCAGATTGGGACCTGAAGGTGACCACCAGTTTGCCTGACCTACTGTCCAAGGGTTAATGATTCAAAGACAAGAAGCTGGGCTTTCACCTCTGTTCCTCAAACAGTACAAAGGGAAATGGAATCATCTGATTTCCCTACTCCTCTTTATAGTAAACGTGAGAACTGAAAAGGTACAAGTACTTATTTTCATTGGTTTTAGAAAAGCATTTTGCTGCTAGAAATTCCAGTAGCTGTCAGGTTCATTTTGGTGAGTTTAGCAGTGTTTATCGCAGTGTGGGGCAGATGGATGCTCAGAAAATACTTATTTCTGGTGGATATGCCTCTTATCTGGATGGAAGCCATCATAGAGTAATAACCTCACTTCAGAGATGCTTCAAGAGGAAGAATCTACTCTTCCTTTAGTAAAATCCATTACCAGATTCAATATTAAGGAGACTGTGGTTACGGAAAAATAAAGGACTTCGGAGCTAACAGTCATGGGTTTGAGATTGGGAACTCTGGGCAAGTCCCTTAAATTCTTATCAAATAAATACAGCACGGTGCTAACGGAGTTTTGGAGTCAGACAGGCCTCTGCTAGAACCTCAGTGCACCACTTACCAGCCACATGACTTTTGGTGATTTATTTCTCCACCTTTAACTTCCTTATGTAATAGAGTAACAATGAAATTTTCCTCTGAAGCTTGTGACAGGGTTAAATAAGATAATGTGAGCTATTTCCTAGAGCCTGGGACACATTAGTATTCAGTAAATTTTATTTATTCCCTAAACCCGTTTCCTAACTTGGAAAAAGGGAAGAATAAAACATGCCATATTCTGCTACAAAGGGATGTTATGGATTAATATGGAGCAATATGGAGCAAGTATTTCCCAGTGTGACTTATAAGCATTATCTAACTCCCTCTTGGCAATAAACCCATTCCTTTTTTCCATTGTCTGAATGTGGGCTTACTGCTGTTATTGTTTAGCATAGTCTTTGGTAATTTGCACATAAATTTAACAGGTCTTCACTCAGAATACCTATAGCACATGGTTACTTACATTAATGCGTATGACAAACCTGCATGTGTTCAAGGAGAATTATCCTTAGATATTTCACCATTGAGTGTTCACATTGTCAGCTTCCCCTCATTCTGGGGTATTTAGGGGAACAGAGATCTACCATAGTGGTATGGCTCAATCAATATTGGGTGGTCTCAGGACTGACACTTATTAAAACCGGACCCTTCCCGGATTATACTGGTGATAGAATGACCTGTTCATGTTAGAGCAAAGCTCCTCTTGCTCCACCTTCCCTTTCAGGAACCCAGTTAGCCTTCTCTGGTTGCCCTGCTAAATAAAAATGCTCTGGGGGATTTGGAGAAGAGTTGGTGTGAATGGGTTTATATATTACCCAGATTGCCTCATTATTACTCATAGTCAATTGGAAAATTTCCAACCTTTTTCTGCTTGATCCTAGCTACCTAAGGGATTCAAACTGACATCTGCTATCAAAGCCCATCTGGAAAGAGCATGTCTGAGAATTAGGTTTCATTCAACAAACATTAAGCAGTAATCATTAGTAATAAGGGGGTGGTGTGGAGTAGAATAAAGTTTTTCTGGCTTCAGAAAAAGATTGGTTTAGGTTCAAATCCCAACTCTGCCACTACTATCTGTATGCCTCTGGGCATGTTACTCTTAGAGCATCGCTTACTAATCTATAAAATAAAACATCTCTTTACAATGTTGTGAGGAATAATAAAGATTTTTTATACATAAAACTCTCTAGTAGTAATGTTTTCAATAAATGGCAACTATTATTAGTATTGTTGTCTTAATATCCTGAACTTTCCTAGCAAAAGGAAATGCTCAGAGAAATTGACCAGATTTTCTTTAGGTGTCACTATCACATAAGGTTGTTGTATTAAAGAGAGAAAATGGAAAGTGCTTTGTAAAGCCACAAATATAAAGTTACTATGGTTATTTAAAGAAAAGGCACTTGAGATCCAAGAGACCCTGAAGGCTATACCACATAGGGTGATCTCTCTTTCTTTGTTAGAAAATAGGACAGGAAGACAAGCAAGGCATTAGCTGAAGGCATAACCAAGATTCATTTTTTACATACTTTTTGGATTGATCCATCTTTAGTATGTAGTAACTATGGCATTTCTAAAAGAAACTTTGGTAGTGTTTGTTTATGTGTACCTGTGTGTGCATGTGTGAGTGTATTGTGTCTCTGTGGGCACGTTAAAATATTTTTATTTGGGTGAACAGTTTTCATTTTATTGATTCTAAAAGAAAGATTAGGACACAGGAAGGAAGAACAAAGGTAGATTTTACTCATATCTTACTTAAAAGAGTTCAAGGAAATTGACCATAATAACGTAAAAAATGAAGCAAAAAAATATCTTAATATCACTAGCTGAATGTATTTACACATTACGCCCAAGATGTACAAGGCTTAGAAAATTGCTCACATTAATACAGAGTAATTCAATGTATTCTTTATCTCTGAGTAGTGATTAACTTTTAAAAAGTTGAATTTCTTTACTAATCTGGAAAACCCCACACTTATTTGGAGGGCATTTATTCTCAGTAAACTGTCTTAATTAAAATTCCAGCATTGGAATTGGCTGTGGCAAGACAGGCCATGTGACAAAGAGGTAAACAGATTACCTGGATAATTTGATCAGTAAAGATCAATGATGTATGAATGTAACTCAGTCCCCCAAATTTTGTGGTGTTATTTGCCTGCCTTGCCCAGGTAATTACATCAAATTGCCACATCATTTGGCTGTGTAGACATGGTGAAGATTTTAGCTCATGCTCAGCGGGTTAAGAAAGCCTGACTTGCATAATTGTTATTCTGCTTTTAAAACATCTGTCTATGAATGCTTAACTGAATAATTTGCCTGAACTTGCTTTTTGGAGTTTCTGATGTGGGTTGATATTCATGACTATGGCACTTTACAAGCCTACTGAGAAATATATATCCTTCTTAAAGTTCTTCCTCTCTCCCTCCCTCTCTTCTCCCATGTTTCCTCCCTTCTTTTTTATTTTCTTCCAGTTCTTTTTCATAAAATCATACAATGTTGGAATTTGGTGGAACCATAGTAATTGTAACTACTCTATGTTTCTCAAACTTAATTAATTCTCATACCACGTTCATGGATTTTACATATCTAGTTACTTAATGGGTTTTTTGGTAGATTATATGTTAAAAAAATCTTAAATATTCCCCCTTTTAGATGCATTTTTAAAACTATATTCAAGAATCATAGATTTAGTATGCTGATTAGTATGTTGATTTTCCTTATAAACAATAAAGGAAATGTATAACAAAGTTTACACATATACCACCTAAAATTATGCCATTTAGCTTTGGGAAACACTGTTCTAGTGCGGCCTTCGAATGAGAAAGCTGAGGCCCAGAGAATTAAGGCAATGTTTTCTACAGGCACACAGCCAATTAGAAGCAGAAGTAATAGGTGAAATCATGCTTTGGGACTCTTAAATCCAGTCCTTTCCTACTATATTACACTGACATTGTGTTAGTTACCTCAAGGCAGGACTGTAAGAAATCACTAACTAAAATATTATAGAAAAGTCATCAGTAGTAGAGCCATGAAAACAGCCCATCTTCCTATTAATTTGTCCTTTAAAAACTCTTAGGCCACCAAGGGACCACAGATGCTTCAAGACAGTGGTCCTCAAAAAGAGTACTCATATAGGGGTTTACAGAGACCTTCCAAGCACATAGATAGCGCTAAGGATATTTTCAGAGCCACACCTTTCCTGTGAATTCTTCCCTAAGAAAGAGTCTGTGGATCTGGGGCAGCCTTACAAAAGAAAGACATATTTTTCATCCATTGCATTGCCCTAGAGTGAAAGCATTTTAGCAGTGATACCAAACACAGGGATACCTGAAAATGCTGGCTGTGCTGGTGTAAAAGAGTGAGGAGGATCTCATATCTGTGTAACAAATCACAGACAGTCTCTAATTGTTTGCTTTCCACAGAAATGAAGGAGGGTTAAATAAATTTTCAGCTGATAGATCTTTAGAAATAATTTCATATGATATACCAATATATAAATTTTGACATAAAAGCTATTTAAAAGTCCAAGAATTGTGTCATAACTATAATGAAAGGCCTTCCATCCCCATCTACAAATAAGGATTTTAGCACTAACCTCAATTACAAACAAGAATAGAATTAATGGTAAACCCCTATCTTATTCTAATAGTAAGTAATATTCATATTCAGATCCATGGGGAAGAATCCTGGCTGATCCATCTCACTGAGAGATACACATACAAAAAGAGGTATTTTTAAAATATTACTTTTTATTATTACTTTTAACTTAATATATATTTATCAATATTTTAACACAATTATATTAAACATAACTCAGTAATATACTCTTTTTCTCAACTGTTTACTACTAATAACTGTAATATTACTCAGGAGACATTTTTTTAACATTTAGAGCTTAAGAAATTTTAAAAGTAAATTTGGCTTATATTTTTGCTGTGAAGAAGTGTAATAGTCCTTAATGGAGACTTTCCAGAATAAAATTATATTGATTTTTCTGTGAAGACTGACAGAAAGATGAGTGGGAATAGCAATCACCATCACCGCAGAATGTACTTGTTAGAAGATGTAATGGTGGGCAGACCAAGGCCTGGACCAGCTAGAGAAAATAGCTGGCCCCTGCCTTGGCCTCATTACACCTGTGTGCTTACCACCTTCCTTACTGTCATCACTACTAGGGAAAAACTTCTTCCCTTGCTTCTCTTTTTAGGATTTACTCACACTGTCACTTTCAGGGACAAGTGCACTAAGCATAATAAGGAAATAAATATATTACTTTCTTACTTAAAAAGAGAATAAAATTATATTATGTTAGATAAATAAGATTGTATGAAATTAGAATAAAACCTGATGAGGAAGGGAAATGGAGAAACGAGTTCAAAAAAATAAAACGAAAATTTTAAATTTCCAGTTGTTAAATAAGAGCTTATTTTTGAACTGCTATTCTTTTAGATGGATGATAATAGGGGATTAAATCACTTTGGTATTTATATTCTCTAGGAGGCAGTTTAAAATTGTATAACAATTTTATTTTGAAAAGTTAATATTTAAAATAAGTTGGAAATTATTTAATTTGTAATTATTTACATTTTAGACAAATTTTAGATGTCACCTTAAAGTTTTGCAAGGAGTTATATTGATTTTCAAATTCCTTGAGGGAGTATACAAATAGGAAGTTTGAAGACCATTACTTTCAGGGCTGGAATTGGTTTTCCAGCTGCAGAGTACTCCATGGAGAATCCTCTGCCTTGACTAGTTTCCCAGCAATGAATATGGTAACCATCTAAAGGAGTACACTATCCTCTGGATGCTGCCAGGGTGGGCTTTCAGATATCCAGGACCCAGGTTAGTCTGGATACTTTGTGGCCTTTGTGTCTATCAGGTTAACATCTACAGCAAAGTCCAAAGCCTCACAGGGGAAGTTGTACTGGTTATAAAGAAATCTCCTTCAGCCCCCCATACAGCCATAGAATATAGCTTCTGTATTTAGTAGATAAGATAAAATGGTTCTTTTTCACATTCTTATAAAAGTTGGAAAAATCCAAGACATAACAAGATTAGAAAACATTTGAATAGGAAAAACAGCAGCATGCATTTGAAATGTATGCATAGGCATAAAACAAATGTTCATTTTTTTTAACATCTTTATTGGGGTATAATTGCTTTACAATGGTGTGTTAGTTTCTGCTTTATAACAAAGTGAATCAGTTATACATATCAGATGTTCATTTTTTAAAGTGATGTGTAACCATGATACTGTTCAGTTATTAAAATTTTGAAGTTTAAGTTAGTATTGAAGTTCACACTAAAACTGTCTTTTTTTTTGGTGGTGTGTGGGCCTCTCACTGTTGTGGCCTCTCCCGTTGCGGAGCACAGGCTCCAGACGCGCAGGCCCAGTGGCCGTGGCTCACGGGCCCAGCCGCTCCGCGGCATGTGGGATCCTCCCAGACCAGGGCACGAACCCGCGTCCCCTGCATCGGCAGGCGGACTCTCAACCACTGCGCCACCAGGGAAGCCCTATATTTTTATTTTTAAAGGTCTTTTTGGCAAAGTATGGAAGGAAAGAATATGCAGCCTTTGTATTGCTGTTCTGGATCTAAATCTGAAGTAGTATCTTCTTACAACTTTGGATTTGGACATTCATTCCCCTTATAATTTAGGAAGATAACATTAAGTTAGAAGGAAAGTTGTGTCACAAGATAAATCACATTGTGTATTTCTATTACTCATATCTCTTACAGCCCTCATGTCCCTATGCATGTAAAATGACAGAGTGCTAGAGGCAAGAAAGACATCAGAAAGCATCTGCTAGCACTCCTTCCCTTTACAGATGAGCAGACTGAAGATTAAGGAGCCAGTATGGTTTTGTACAAGGACATGAGTTTTGGAATCAGCCTTGAACTGTATCTTAGCAACCACATAAACTTGGACAAGTTACTTAAACTTTCTGAGCCTTAGTGTTCTCCTTTGTGGAGTGGGGATGAGAATACTTAACTGCTAGGCACACCCTGGAGATTTTCATTAAAATTATGTATCGAATGTCTGATAAATAGTACACACATAGTACTTCTTAGTCCTCTTCCCTTTTCAAGGAAGTAAAGTGAATTAGTGACAGAAACCTGCTTGAGATCTTGTGCACAACAGACTTCTATGTTGTGCTATTTCTATCACAACTGCTGATGAGTCCCCAAAAAAGCTTTAGCTTCTGGAAATGAAATCCCTCTATCTCCTGCCTCTTTCGACCATATTAGTTTTCTCTCTGTCTCACTTTAGAGTAAATTGCCCAGAAAAAGCAGCAGATAAATTGTTCTTGATGGTAGATGCTGGATTCTATTCAAGGTCACTCTTTCTTGTGATGCTTCCTTATTCTCCAAGTACTAGTGCCAAATTTATTTCTTCAGAATCAGTGAACCATCTCTGAGGCTTTTTTTTTAAAGGTTCAATGCATATGAGTAATAATTTTCAGAGAAACAGGAAGGCATAGGAGAAATGGCAGACCAGAAAGACCAAATATAATAAAAAGGAGTTTTTCAACAAGTAATCAAAGTCAGTAACTCAAAGGAGAGTCCAGACATCCTATATGCCACAGTAGACTGTGAGGTCTATGACAAGAAATGCATTACTAATGAAGTGCAAAGGTATCCAAAGACCTTATTATTTTTTTTCTCTTTTTGTAATTTAACTTTATTATTTTTTAACATCTTTTTTGGAGCATAATTGCTTTACAATGTTGTGTTAGTTTCTGCTGTATAACAAAGTGAATCAGCTATACGTATACATATATCCCCATATCTCCTCCCTCCACCCTCCCTATCCCACCCCATTAGGTGGTCACAAAGCACCGAGCTGATCTCCCTGTGCTATGCAGCTGCTTCCCACTAGCTATCTATTTTATATTTGGTAGTGTATATATGTCAATGCTACTCTCTCACTTCGTCCAAGCTTACCCTTCCCCCTCCCCATGTCCTCAAGTCCATTCTCTACGTCTGCATCTTAATTCCTGTCCTGCCCCTAGGTTCATCAGAACCATATTTTTTTTTAGATTCTATATATATGTGTTAGCATACAGTATTTTTCTCTTTCTGACTTACTTCACTCTGTATGACAGACTCTAACTCCATCCGCCTCACCACAAATAACTCAATTTCGTTTCTTTTTATGGCTGAGTAATATTCCATTGTGTATATGTGCCGCATCTTCTTTATCCATTCATCTGTGGATGGACACCTCGGTTGCTTCCACGTCCTGGTTAACATCAATAGTGCTGCAATGAACAATGTGGTACATGACTCTTTTTGAAATATGGTTTTCTCAGGGTATATGCCCAGTAGTGGGATTGCTGGGTCACATGGTAGTTCTATTTTTATTTTTCTAAGGAACTTCCATACTGTTCTCCATAGTGGCTGTATCAATTTACATTCCCACCAACAGTGCAAGAGGGTTCCCTTTTCTCAACACCCTCTCCAGCATTTATTGTTTGTAGAATTTTTGATGATGGCCATTCTGACTGGTGTGAGGTGATACCTCATTGTAGTTTTGATTTTCATTTCTCTAATGATTAGTGATGTTCAGCATCCTTCCATGTATTTGTTGGCAATCTGTATATGTTCTTGGAGAAATGCCTATTCAGTTCTTCTGCCCATTTTTGCATTGGGTTGTTTGTTTTTTTGATACTGAGCTGCATGAGGTGCTTGTATATTTTGGAGATTAATCCTTTGTCAGTTGCTTCATTTGCAAATATTTTCTGCCATTCTGAGGGTTGTCTTTTCGTCTTGTTTATGGTTTCCTTTGCTGTGAAAAAGGTTTTAAATTTCATTAGGTCCCATTTGTTTATTTTTGTTTTTATTTCCATTTCTCTAAGAAGTGGGTCAGAAAGGATCTTGCTGTGATTTATGTCATAGAGTGTTCTGCCTATGTTTTCACCCAAGAGTTTTATAGTTTCTGGCCTTATATTTAGGTCTTTAATCCATTTTGAGTTTATTTTAGTGTATGGTGTTAGGAAGTGTTCTAATTTCATTCTTTTACATGTAGCTGTCCAGTTTCCCCTGCACCACTTATTGAAGAGGCTGTCTTTTCTCCCTTTTATATTCTTGCCTCCTTTATCAAAGATAAGTTAACCGTAAGTGCGTGGGTTTATCTCTGGACTTTCTGTCCTGTTCCATTGATCTATATTTCTGTTTTGGGGCCAGTACCACACTTTCTTGATTACTGTAGCTTTCTAGTATAGTCTAAAGTCAGGGAGCCTGATTCCTCCAGCTCCGTGTTTTTTTCCCTCAAGATTGCTTTGGCTCTTTGGGGTCTTTTGTGTCTCCATACAAATTGTGAAATTTTTTGTTCTAGTTCTGTGAAAAGTGCCGTTGGTGGTTTGCTAGGGATTGCATTGAATCTGTAGATTGCTTTGGGTAGTATAGTCATTTTCACAATGTTGATTCTTCCAATCCAAGAACATGGTATATCTTTCCATATGTTTGTATCATCTTTAATTTCTTTCATCAGTGTCTGATAGTTTTCTGCATACAGTCTTTTGTCTCCTTAGGTAGGTTTATGCCTAGGTATTTTATTCTTTTTGTTGCAGTGGTAAATGGGAGTGTTTCCTTAATTTCTCTTTCAGATTTTTCATCATTAGTGTATAGGAATGCAAGAGATTTCTGTGCATTAATTTTGTATCCTGCAACTTTACCAGGTTCATTGATTAGCTATAGTAGTTTTCTGGTAGCATGTTTAGGATTCTGTATGTATAGTATCATGTCATCTGCAAACAGTGACAGCTTTACTTCTTCTTTTCCGATTTGGATTCCTTTTCTTTCTTTTTCTTCTCTGATTGCTGTGGCTAAAACTTCCAAAACTATGTTGAACAATAATGGTGAGAGTGGGCAACCTTGTCTTGTTCCTGATCTTAGCGGAAATGGTTTCACTTTTTCACCATTGAGAACGATGTTGGCTCTGGGTTTCTCATATATGGCCTTTATTATGTTGAGGTAGGTTCCCTCTATCCCTACTTTCTGGAGAGTTTTTATCATAAATCGGTGTTGAATTTTGTCCAAAGCTTTTTCTGCATCTATTGAGATTATCGTATGGTTTGTTGGGGTTTTTTTTTGCGGTACGCGGGCCTCTCACTGTTGTGGCCTCTCCCGTTGCAGAGCACAGGTCCGGACGCGCAGGCTCAGCGGCCATGGCTCACGGGCCCAGCCACTCCGTGGCATGTGGGATCCTCCTGGACCGGGGCACGAACCCGTGTCCCCTGCATCGGCAGGCAGACTCTCAACCACTGCGCCACCAGGGAAGCCCCTATCGTATGGTTTTTTATCCTTCAGTTTGTTAATATGGTGTATCACATTTATTGATTTGCATATATTGATGAATCCTTGCATTCCTGGGTAAACCCCACTTAATCACGGTGTATGATCCTTTTAATGTTCTGTTGGATTCTGTTTGCTAGTATTTTGCTGAGATTTTTGCATCTGTGTTCACAGAGATACTGGCCTGTAGTTTTCTTTTTTTGTGACATCTTTGCCTGGTTTTGGTATCAGGGTGATGGCGGCCTCATAGAATGAATTTGGAGTGTTCTCCCTCTGCTATATTGAGGAAGAGTTTGAGAAGGATAGGTGTTAGCTCTTCTCTAAATGTTTGGTAGAATTTGCCTGTGAGGCCATCTGGTCCTGGGGTTTTGTTTGTTGGAAGAGTTTTAATCACAGTTTCAATTTCATTCCTTGTGGTTGGTCTGTTTATATTTTCTATTTCTTCCTGGTTCAGTCTTGGAAGGTTGTGTTTTTCCAAGAATTTGTCCATTTCTTTCAGGTTGTCCATTTTATTGGCATATAGTTGCTTGTAGTAATCTCTCATGACCTTTGTATTTCTGCAGTGTCAGTTGTTGCTTCTCCTTTTTCATTTCTAATTCTGTTGATTTGAGTCTTCTCCCTTTTTTTCTTGATAAGTCTGGCTAATGGTTTATCAATTTTGTTTATCTTCTCAAAATACCAGCTTTTAGTTTTATTGATCTTTGCTATTGTTTTCTTCATTTCTTTTTCATTTATTTCTGATCTGATCTTCATGATTTCTTTCCTTCTGCTAACTCTGGGTTTTTTTTTTGTTGTTCTTCTTCTTCTTTCTCTAATTGCTTTAGGTGTAAGATTAGGTTGTTTATTTGAGATGTTTCTTTTTTCTTGAGGTAGGATGGTATTGCTATAAACTCTCTTAGAACTGCTTTTGCTGCATCCCATAGGTTTTGGGTTATCATGTTTTCATTGTCATTTGTTTCTAAGTATTTTTTGGTTTCCTCTTTGATTTCTTCAGTGATCTGTTGGTTATTTAGTAGCATATTGTTTAGCCTCTGTGTGTTTGTATTTTTTGCAGTTTTTTTTCTGTAATTGATTTCTAGTTTCATAGCATTGTGATTGGAAAAGATACTTAATATGATTTCAATTTTCTTAAATTTACCAAGGCTTGATTTGTGACCCAAGATATGATCTATCCTGGAGAATGTTCCGTGATCACTTGAGGAGAAAGTGTATTCTGTTTTTTTTCGATGGAATGTCCTAAAAATATCAATTAAATCCATCTTGTCTAATGTGTCATTTAAAACTTGTGTTTCCTTATTTATTTTCATTTTGGATGATCTGTCCATTGGTGAAAGTGGGGTGTTAAAGTCCCCTACTATGATTATGTTACTGTCAATTTCCCCTTTTATGGCTGTTAGCATTTGCCTTATGTATTGAGGTGCTCCTATGTTGGGTGCATAAATATTTACGATTGTTATATCTTCTTCTTGGATTGATCCCTTGATCATTATGTAGTGTCCTTCTTTGTCTCTTGTAATAGTCTTTTTTTTTAAGTCTATTTTGTCTGAGATGAGAATTGCTACTCCAGCTTTCTTCTGATTTCCATTTGCATGGAATATCTTTTTCCATCCCCTCACTTTCAGTCTGTATGTGTCCCTAGGTCAGAGGTGGGTCTCTTGTAGACAGCATATATACGGGTCTTGTTTTTGTATCCATTCAGCCAGTCTGTGTCTTTTGGTGGGAGCATTTAATCCATTTACATTTAAGGTAATTATTGATATGTATGTTCCTTTTACCATTTTCTTAATTGCTTTGGGTTTGTTTTTGTAGGTCTTTTCGTTCTCTTGCATTTCCTGCCTGGAGAAGTTCCTTTAGCATTCCATGTAAAGCTGGTTTGGTGCTGCTGAATTCTCTTAACTTCTGCTTGTCTGTAAAGGTTTTAATTTCTCCGTTGAATCTGAATGAGATCCTTGCTGGGTAGAGTAGTCTTGGTTGTAGGTTTTTCCCTTTCATCACTTTAAATATATCCTGCCACTCCCTTCTGGCTTGCAGAGTTTCTGCTTAAAGATCAGTTGTTAATCTTATGGGGATTCCCTTGTATGTTATTTGTTGCTTTTCCCTTGCTTCTTTTAATATTTTTTGTTTGTATTTAGTTTCTGATAGTTTGATTAATATGTGTCTTGGCGTGTTTCTCCTTGGATTTATCCTGTATGGGACTCGCTGCACTTCCCTGGACTTGTTTGACTATTTCCATTCCCATGTTAGGGACATTTTCAACTATAATTTTTTCAAATATTTTCTCAGACCCTTTGTTTTTCTCTGCTTCTTCTGGGACCCCTATAATTCAAATGTTGGTGTGTTTAATGTCCCAGATGTCTCTGAGACTGTCCTCAATTCTTTTCATTTTTTTCCGTTATTCTGCTCTGCAGTAGTTATTGCCACTATTTTATCTTCCAGGTCACTTATCCGTTCTTCTGCCCAGTTATTCTGCTATTGATTTTTTCTAGAGAATATTTAATTTTATTTATTGTGTTGTTCATCATTGTTTGTTTGCTGTTTATTTCTTTTAGGTCCTGTTAAACGTTTCTTGTATTTTCTCCATTCTATTTCCAGGATTTTGGATCATCGTTACTATCATTACTCTGAATTCTTTTTCAGGTAGACTGCCTATTTCCTCTTCATTTGTTTGGTCTGGTGGGTTTTTACCTTGCTCCTTCATCTGCTGCATTTTTGTCTTCTCGTTTTGTTTAACTTACTGTGTCTGAGTTCTCCTTTTTGCAGGCTGCAGTTTTGTAGTTCCCGTTGTTTTTTGTGTCTGCCACCAGTGGGTGAGGTTAGATCAGTGGCTTGTGTAGGCTTCCTGGTGGAGGGGACTGGTACCTGTGTTCTGGTGGGTGGGGCTGGATCTTGCCTTTCTGGTGGGCAGGGCCATATCCAGTGGTGTGTTTCGGGGTGTCTGTGAACTTAGTGTGATTTTAGGCAGCCTCTCTGCTGATGGGTGGGGTTGTTTTCCTGTGTTACTAGTTGTTTGGCATGGGGCGTCCAGCACTGGAGCTTGGTCGCCGTTGGGTGGTGCTGGGTCTGAGCACTGAGATGGAGATCTCTGGGAGAGCTCTCACTGATTGATATTATGTGGGGCCAGGAGGTCTCTGGTGGTCCAGTGTCCTAAACTTGGCTCTCCCACCTCAGAAGCTCAGGCCTGACACCAGGCTGGAGCACCAAGACCCTGTGAGCCACATGGCCCAAAAAAAAAGGGAGAAGAAAAGAAAGAAAAAAAAAATTAATTAACATTAAAAAATAGTAATAATAAAAAAGGAAGAGAGCAACCAAACCAATAAACAAATGCACCAATGATAACAAGCGCTAAAAACTAAACTAAGATAAACATAAAAATCAGAAACAAATCAGTTGCAGACAGCAAACCCCAAGGCTAAATTTGCTCCCAAAGTCTACCACCTCAATTTTGGGATGATTCATTGTCTATTCAGGTATTCCACAGATGCAGGGTACATCAAGTTGCTTGTGGGGGTTTAATCCACTGCTCCTGAGGCTGCACGGAGAAATTTCCCTTCTCTTCTTTGTTCGCACAGCTCCTGGGGTTCAGCTTTGGTTTTGGCCTCACCTCTGTGTGTAGGTCACCCTCTGGCATCTGTTCCCTTCCCAGACAGGAGGGGGTTAAAGCCACGGCTGATTAGGGCACTCTTGCTCACTCAGGCCCGGGGGAGGGAGGGGTACAGTAGTCATAACTGGAATGCAGGGCGAGCCTGCAGCAGCATAGGCCACCATGATGTTGCAACAGCCTGAGGCACACTGTGTGTTCTCCCGGGGAAGTTGTCCCTGGATCACGGGACCCTGGCAGTGGCAGGATGCACAGGGTCCCAGCGGGGCAGAGGTGTGGGTGGGGTTGTGGTTAGTGACCTGTGCTTGCACACAGTATTCTTGGTGGCAGTGGCAGCAGCCTTAGCATTTCAAGACCATCTCTGTGGTCTGAGCTGATAGCTGTGGCTTGCACCCATCTCTGGAGCTCACTTAGGCAGTGCTCTGCCTTCTGTCGGCAGATGGGGAAGGAATCCCCTCTCCTTGTGCACCCCGAAACAATGGTCTCTTGCCTCTTGGGCAGGTCCAGACTTTTTCCCGGACTCCCTTCCGGCTAGCCGTGGTGCACTAGCCCCCTTCAGGCTGTGTTCACGCAGCCAACCCCAGTCCTCTCCCTGGGATCTGACCTCTGAAGCCCGAGCCTCAGCTCCCAGCCCCCACCTGCCCTGGTGGGTGAGCAAACAAGCCTCTCGGGCTGGTGAGTGCTGGTCGGCACCGATCCTCTGTGCAAGAATCTCTCTGCTTTGCCCTCTGCACCCCTGTTGCTGTGCTCTCCTCCATGGCTCCAAAGCTTCCCCTCCACCCACACCCCATCTCTGCCAGTGATGGGGCTTCCTAGTGTGTGGAAACTTTTCCTACTTCACAGCTCCCTCCCAGAGGTGCATGTCCCATCCCTATTCTTTTGTCTCTGTTTTTTCTTTTGCCCTACCCAGGTACGTGGGGAGTTTCTTGCCTTTTGGGAAGTCTGAGGTCTTCTGCCAGCATTTAGTAAATGTTCTGTAGGAGTTGTTCCACATGTAGATGTATTTTTGATGTATTTGTGGGGAGGAAGGTGATCTCCCCATTTTACTCTGCACCCATCTTGAAGGTCTCTCTCCTTATTTTAAATTTCTTATAAATTATAAAAGGTTTAAGATTATCTTTCCAACACCATCACTTCTACTCAGTTGCATTCTACTAAATTTTATTTGGAAGAGAGATAGGCTGGTTGGACAATAAAGCTATCAGGATTGGTATCTGGCACAGTAAATAGCCTGCCTTAATTATGTTGAAGCCTGTGAGAAATCTTATTGATATACTAAACATTGTTGTAAATAAATGAATATATAAATACAAGGCGCTGTGTGATGGAGTTTGATTATTTGTAGTAAGGTAGGGCTAGTGTAAAGACAGGTGGGCCAGCACACACATCTTGTTTGCTAGGAGGAAATATATTGTCAGGTCATCTGACTCATATTCTCATTCTTCCTCATACTGTACTGCAAACACAGGTGTGTTAATATTGAGATAAGGCATGGTGAGACAAAACACATCCTTTTAACTTTCTTTATATTCCTGAGCAAAAAGAACAGGTAGAAGCCCAACTAGTGGCATATTGAGGTGGAATTCTAGGCACTTGGACAAAAAACAAACATAGGTGAGACAGAATCAGGGAAATTCTTTGACAGGGATCAGGAACTGCATTTGGACCCCCCACTGATTACAGGAGGCATTAATCTGATATTTCATTAAATTAAATTTTTCTTATTCAGTTGGGTGGTTATTATCCAGAGATCAGCTCTAATGCCTTCGCCTGGGGTCCCGCCTGTTCTTCATATTCTACAACAGAAGAAAATTCGAAGTAGCAAATTTTAAGTCTAATTATCTACTAGGATAAATAAGGAAATCCTACTTATTTAATAATAAGTATAAATATTTCCCCTCTTAAATAAAAGTAATATACAATAAGAAGAAAAAATAAAAATAGAAAACAAGCAGTAAGGAAAAGAAGAATGCAAATGTGATAGCCATAAAAGTTAACATAATGGCCATAACTTTAAAACTAGACTCTGATATCCCTGGTAACTAAGACAAAAAGGAAATCATTTAAAAATTACAAAGTTGCACCATACACTGAAATTCATTTGCAAGATATCAAATAAGCTAAAACTACAAAGCTTATAGAAAGAGAAAATATCTGGGAATATCTTTGTGACTCAAAGATTTCTTACAAGGGACACAGAAAATACTACCTATAAAAAAATTAGAGTTTATCAAAATTATAAACTGCTCATCAAAAGACATCATTAAGAAGATGAAAAAGCACACAGTTGCAGAGATGTTTGCATTATGTATATCTAACAGAAGATTTATAATCATAATACATAATGAACTCAATAATAAAAAGCCAAACAGTCCAAAATATTTAAAGTGGGCAGAAAACTTGAAGAAAGAGAAAAGTATACGAATGGCCATGAAATACGAGAAAAAGTGCTCAACATCATTAGTCATCAGGGAAACGTAAGTTTAAATCACAATGGGAAACTACCATATGACCCAGCAATCTCACTACTGGGCATATACCCTGAGTAAACCATAGTTCAGAAAGAGTCATGTACCACAATGTTCATTGCAGCACTATTTACAATAGCCAGGACATGGAAGCAACCTAAGTGTCCATTGACAGATGAATGGATAAAGAAGATGTGGCACATATATACAGTGGAATATTACTCAGCCATAAAAAGAAACGAAATTGAGTTATTTGTGGTGAGGCGGATGGAGTTAGAGTCTGTCATACAGAGTGAAGTCAGTCAGAAAGAGAAAAACAAATACCCTATGCTAACACGTGTATGTGGAATCTAAAAAAAAAAAAAAAAAAGGTTCTGAAGAACCTAGGGGCAGGACAGGAATAAAGGTGCACACGTAGAGAATGGACTTGAGGATATGGGGAGGGGGAAGGGTAAGCTGGGACAAAGTGAGAGAGTGGCATAGACATAGATACACTACCAAATATAAAATAGATAGCTAGTAGGAAGCAGCCGCATAGCACAGGGAGATCAGCTCGGTGCTTTGTGACCACCTAGAGGGGTGGGATGGGGAGGGTGGGAGGGAGATGCAAGAGGGAGGAGATATGGGGATATATGTATATGTATAGCTGATTCACTTTGTTATATATCAGAAACTAACACACCATTGTAAAGCAATTATACTCCAATAAAGATGTTAAAAATAAATAAATAAATAAAAATAAGTCACAATGGGATACTGTAATTGGGAAGAACCTTTGTATTCTATTACAAGTTAATCACTAAAGGGATATTGCCTATAAGCTTAAATTATACATAATGGTCCATCTCTGGGAACCCTGCCTCCCAGGTAATGACTGTTAAGCTAAAAACCTTTGTTTAGCTCACAGGAAACATCCTGACCAGGCCCACCTGTGAATGGCTGCAGGAAGGAAGAAATTAACACATCCCCTCTGGAGTCCTGCCAGAACCAGGACTTTACCCCCTCCCCTTTTAGGATAAAAGAAGCCTAAATTCTAACTGAGGAAAGATGGTTCTTTGGGACACTAGTCCACCATCTTCTTTGTCTGCTGGCTTTCCAAATAAAGTCACTATTCCATGCTCCCAACAACTCGTCTCTCGATTTCTTGGCCTGTTGTGTGGTGAGCAGTATGAGCTTGGACTTGGTAAAAATACCATTACATACCCAGCAGAATGGCCGAAATTTTAAAACCTGACAACATGAAATGTTGGAGAGGATTAGAAGTTCTCTATGTGTGTAAAATGACACAACCACTCTCATTAAATATACCTACCCTCTGATCTACAGAAAAACTTAGACAAGAATGTTCATGTCAGTTTTACTCAAATAGCCCAAAACTAGAATCTATCAAAACATTCATCAATAGGAGAAGTGAATAAACAAATTGTATGATATTAATACACTGGAACACTACTCAGTAACGAAAAGGAGCACCTGTTAAACATGCAGTAGCATGAAGACTCTCAAAAACATGCCGAGCAAAGCGAAAGACACAAGACACAAAAGAGTATATACTGTATTCTTCTATTTATATGAAGTTTTAGAACAAGAAAACTACTTTTTTAAACTAAATAAAAATAGTGGTTTCCTGGAGGGGAGGAGTAGGAGGAGATTTACTAGGAAGGGGCATCAGGGGAATTTCTGGGGAGATGGAAGTGTTCTATATCTTATAAGGTTATAGATCACATGGGTGTGTGCATTCGTCAAAATTCATCAAACTGTACACTTGATATTCATGCATTTCATGCTATGTAATTAGAAAAGGGACAGTTTTTCCTTAGTCACTCAATTGTTGATATAAACAATGCCCTCAACTATGTTTTGAAAGCAAATTATGGGGCAGATTTTATGTCTAAGGCACCACAGAGTTCTTATGCAGCTTCTCTAAGACACCTTGTTTTCATAGTCTCTGGACACTTGACCTCAACTCATGTCTCCTTCCTTGACCACCTGTAGCCTTTTGTAGCTATAAACAAGCAGCATCTGCATCACCTGGGAACTTGTTAAAAACACAAATTCTCAGGCCCCACTAAACCAGAATCCTTGGGTGGGAGTCCTGGAGTCTTTGTTTAACAAGCCCCTCGAGCAAGTGTGATGCACGTTAAAGTATGAGAAGCTCTACTGTGTTATAATCTGAGGTGGTGAATTCAGAAAAAGATCTTCAGGCAGCAGCAGACCACCAGAAAGGGCTTCAGCCTTAAGTGCTGAGTGCGCACGAAAGCCCTTGATTGGGAAGCACCATTTCGGAGCCAGCTGGCAGCCCCCAAGCAAGCATGAATATTCTGGGCACAGGGACACCACTGTGTGGCTGCCAGAGCCTCCCTCTGAGAAGAACTAGCGCCAGCCAAGAAACAAATGCCACTTCTTCCACTTCCTTTTTCTTCTGTTTCCTGACCCAGTGGCACTGCTGACCTGCCCGCCAGATTTAATTACAGGCTTTGAGAGAAGGTCTAGTGTTTGGATTTGGTTCCCTAAGGGAAAAATGACTTACTTTAGCCAGCGGGAGAGGTTGCTTCCAGAAGGGCAGAGGGTCTGCGTGGCAGGGAAGCCCCAATGACCAGCAGTCTCTGTGAGAGCTTCCAACTAGCCACCAGGCTGAGCTGAAAACAGAATGAGAAATGACCAAGAAATGTAGGTCACCTTCCTGGGATTTATAGCACAGCCAGGAATATTTAGAAGGAAACCTAGAAACCTGCCCAGGTTCTGCACCAACCCACACATACACCTGAAGAGTTGTTGCTTACTTATCACATGGTGTTTAGCAACATATAACATATATATTAGGCTCACAAGTCTAAACCCGTATTTCTCAAATATAAGCCCAGTACTCTGTCTTTGTTCTTTTAGCATCCTTATTCTCTTTTGGATAGTCAAGACAGATATCAAAGAAAATCATTGTCTTCCCAAAGCATCATGAATACACATGTGGGAGTATAAAATTACATGAGAAATACCATCTCTCTCATAGGGTTAATAATGTAAATATTATCCATTCTTCTTTGCATTGAAACCATCAACTAGGATCTGGAATAGATTGGTGAATAAAGTAAAAGCAAAAATTTGATCTCCATTAGATGGATTTTTAAAATAAAAGGCAAACAACTAAGGGAGGGAAAGCAGGCCTGACTTTGAATCCCAATTTAACCACTCTTAGCTAAGTAGCCTTGGATGAGTTTACTTAAAATTTTTGAGCCTCATTTTCTTCATTTGTTAAAAAATAAAAAAAATTATCTCCCAGTTGTGTGCAGATTAAAGGAGAAAATGTAAAGTACTTGATATAGTACTGACTTTGGTACATACTCAATAAATAGTAATAATAATAAAAGACTAGTAAGTAATTCTCTTCAATTTAGAGGTTTCTGTCACAAAGAGAATTAAAACATGAAAACCTAGTCTTGGTACTAGTATTAGTCTTTCCTAACATTTTAACATATTCTTCTCTGTGTTTACAATAGAACCTAACTAAATGAAGCTAATCTTTAAATGGGAAATGAATTAGAACCCAGAGATGCTAGTCGTAAGAACTCCTTGATGTTCAGTTTGGTCTTTGCAATTGCTAAGAAAGAAAATGCTCATTTCCCACAATCCCGTCCTGACTGGAAACCAACTGGGATGAGTGACATATTATGATAAGAAGAAGTCTCTGGTTACAGCTCTTAGAAAACTTCAATTTTCTTTCAACACAACAAGCATCACTTTTGACAGTCCTGCTCCACAAGAGACAGAAGCCCTTACAAATTTACTATCGCTCAATCAGCCCCATTCTCTGCTTTAGAGGTCAGAGGCCCAGAGGTTATAAAGTTGATGTGAACCTTTTGATGATGTCCAGAGGGAGAACGCAGCCTTGCTTGCAGAGAAAAGCTAAGAGAGAATCTGTTGCTTTTAAATATTCTGGATAATTTGTTACTGTTCCCTATAGGAACACAATGGTACAGCTGGTGTAGTGGAAAATGTCTTGGATTTGACATTAGAAGTCATTGCTTCAGATCTTCTCACTAGTTTTTAAAGCCTGAATGAGGCACATAAAGTATCTGAGTTTTCATTTCCTCATTCTGTAAAGTAGGTCATAGCAAGATCCAGTAGCATGTTTAGATCCTACACTTTAAAGCCTTCCTGTGGTGTGTCCCTTCCCACGGAGTCCTAAGAGTTAAGGGGATCAAGGAAGCTAGGCCCAACCAGACACTATGAGTCCCTCTTCTAGACATGGTCTGATACACAGGTCTTCAAAGTTCTCTGTCCCGTGTGGACACAAACTCTATTCTAGGGCTGCATGAGCATGCTCCCTGGTCCTCCTAAAGGGGCACCGTGATGTCATTGGACACATCCCAGGCCTGAGAAGTAGCCAAGTGAGGTCTATATTCATGGGGTGTATGTAGACAGACCTTTGCCATATAGGTTGGAGTGTCCACATACAAGTTTTGAGGGCCCTTGAAACTTAGTATAGGACTGAGCGGAGCATGAGGGAAAAAAAGGGGGCAGGCCATGAACTAGAAATTTTCATTTATATTTTTGCCCTGGGGCTTCACAAATACTATGGGCAGGTTTGCCTCTCTTATCTTAAGGTTTATTACAAAATCAACCATTCTTTGTTATACATAGTGAAAGGTTCCATTAATGAAGAAATAAGGAAGATCATGCCTTCTAAATGGTCACAGGCTAACAGGGAAGGTCTGTAATTTATAAGCATATGCTTTCAATACAGTGTGTAAAGGGCTATAAATCCCCACCTTCTCCTTATGCTCCTCAGCAGCTCAAATGAAAATAGACCCCTGAATCCACCACATCATCAGAACAAACATCAATTAAGATCATGTTGGGTAGCAAAAGAGCTCCACGAGAAGATTCTGCACACAAATTAATTTCATTTTGTGCACATGACATAGGGCATATTTGTGTTCCCCGTTCAATATGGGGGTGACAACAAAGGAGTCAAAGCCACCAACTCTGGTGTTATAAGGCAGGGTTTGAGCCCATTTCTTCCATCACTATTATTGTGACTTAAGACTAGTAACTTCTTAATGTGGTACATATATACAATGGAATATTACTCAGCCATAAAAAAGAATGAAATAATGTCATTTGCAACAACATGGATGGACCTAGAGATTGTCATCCTGAGCAAAGTAAGTCAGCCAGAGAAAGACAAATATCATATGATATCATGTGTGTAATCTAAAAAAAGAGTACAAATGAACTTATTTACAAAACAGAAATATAGTCACAGATGTAGAAAACAAACTTATGGTTACCATAGGGGAAAGGGCGGGGAGGGATAAACTGGGAGGTTGGGATTGATGTATACACACTATTATATATAAAACAGGTAACTAATAAGGGGCTACTGTATGGCACAGGGAATTCTTCTCAATACTCTGTAATGACGTGTATGGGAAAAGAATCTAAAAAAGAGTAGATATATGTATATGTATAACTGATTCACTTTGCTTGTCAGCAGAAACTAACACAACATTTTAAATCAACTATACTCTAATAAAATTTTTTTAAAAAGGCTAATAACTTCTCTAAGCTCAGTTTCTTAATTTATAAAGTAGAATTCTTACCTGAAAATTTCTTAGCTGACTCTTCCAGACTGTGAATTCTAATGAGGAAATTGGCAATAAAACTACTTCTGTGTATTGATTGGCTTTATATGGGTTGGCCAAAAAGTTCGTTGGATTTTTTCCATGGAAAAAACCCGAATGAACTTTTTGGCCAACCCAATATATTCAGCTACCATGGAGTCAATGAGACTCCTCTAAGAAATAGCATTTAACTCTGTTATCATTTGAACATTTATTCAAAATACGACTAGATGACATACTTATCACCTGTTTCTGAAACATACATGTGGGAAATAAAAGACACCAAGACTAACAAAAAGCAGAAACTTCTTTTCAAGTGGCTGTTGTTTCTCCTTTCTAGCTACCTATGGGAACATATCCCTGACTATCTATTAGAAATGGGAAAATATTATTCAATATTCAGAATTTCTTTTTATGCTTACCTTTTTAGTAAAACAAAACAAAACACTCAAGTGGTATATTTCTGAAATGTTAGAAATCAGATAATATCCTATTTCCCTTTATACCCAGCTTGGCTTGGTATAAAACTCCTGGGTCTTACTTTTATTTTTTCCTTGAGAGAGATATAATTGTCACTCTGTGACAACTCTGTCAGCGTTGGTGTTTACATAAAAGAAATCTGAAAATTACCTGACTTTAGCTCTTTCGACAGTAAGTTGTAATAGGTATTTTTTCCCCCTGTTTTAGATGCTTGTCGATTTCACACAGTTTAAACTTTTGTCATTCTGTGCTGTCACTTTTTTTTTTTTGGTGTTAATTTTCATTTGATTAGCCTGTGATGTAAATAAATATGAAAGGAACCTGAATCAAAGCTGGAGGCAAGACAGTGCATAAGTAGAGGAGCAAGCTTCGGGAGAGGGGCCAAAGGGCAAGGGATAGTGTATATTCACTGTTTACCATTTCGTATGGAGGCTTGTAGAAAGTGGTGGTGTACATTCCAAGCTATGACATATTCTGGGTTGAGAGGGAGAGTTCCTGTGGCCAGCAGGGAAATAACTGGGAACTGGGACCCACAGGAGAATCTCTCTATAGACAGGAGTCAGCAGGATGGAGCCTCAGTGGAGGAGTGAGTGTGAGTCTTAGGCTAGTGGACATTGACATGTAAGGGATCAAGAGGCCTCAGCGGGGGCTTCTAGGCCTCAGTAATAGTTGGTATCTGAAGAGTACCTGAATCATAGTTCCTGGGAGGTCTGGGTGGATATAAAAAAATAGATGGGGGCTTCGCTGGTGGCGCAGTGGTTGAGAGTCTGCCTGCCGATGCAGGGGACACAGGTTCGTGCCCCGGTCCGGGAGGATCCCACATGCCGCGGGGTGGCTGGGCCCGTGAGCCATGGCCGCTGAGCCTGTGCGTCCGGAGGCTGTGCTCCGCAACGGGAGGGGCCACAGCAGTGAGAGGCCCGCGTACCGCAAAAGGGAAAAAGAAAAAAAAAAAAGATGGGAGGCAGGGTAGATTTGTGTTAACACCAGCAATCAGTACAGAAGTGTAAGTTCTCTGAAACTAATGCCCTAAAAATTGTGGGTTTAGGACCAATATCAAACCCTATTGACTCATAAGGAGGGGGCTCAGACCTCAGTGGTATAATGTCAGCAAATGTTCAGCTTGCACTCCTAGCTTGGGGTGAGCAGAAGCTGACAAAAATCTTAGTGGAAAGAGTGAAGAAGTGTGGACAGTTTTTAAGTGCTGCCTGTATACTAGGTGCTATGCTAGCTTCTTTATGTGCTTTCTGTTTATCCCTCACAACCCCTTTATGAGGAGCTGATTGTAATTCCATTTTAGAGGTAAAAAATTTTTTTTGAGGTTAAAATACTTATTAAAATGTCACAGCTTAGTATGTGCTTACTTTTGGCATTTATTGCTCTTGCCCAGGATATTTTTGGTTTTTGTTAGCTTTAAAACTATTTCAGGGAAATTTCTCTAGAAGAGATTCAGGGGACTCCTCATTTTGTCATCTTCAGAGAAGTCTCCAGTGTACCTCTTTTTTTTGCAGCATGTGCAGTGAAGTGTGTCTGGCCATCTAGAACAGCGGTTCTTGAACTTCACTGTGCATGAGAAACAGCTGGGGAGCCTGTTAAAATTGCAGACTCCAGAGAATTTCCCTGAGTTCAGTAGGTCTGTGTTGGGATCCAGGGATCCACATTTTAAACAAGCATCAGACATGGGTTTTCAGCTATAAATTGTCTGTGGACTATGCATTGAGATAGACAATAAATAAGCAGTACAGATCTAGAGCAGTGCTCATCTCCACATTTAGTCCATTGGCCCTGTTCCCCCAGCATCATTTTATTATAAAATCGAAGGAGAAATCATGGAACTGCCATCATTGCCCTTCACTCCTGCGGGTAGGGGAAGACTGAGGGGAGAATAGGAAAGCTGGTGAGATGTAGGTCAAGGAAGACACATGGGATGCTTTATACAATGCTGCTTTGACTGGCAAATACTGGATTACAAGGTCAAAGTCAGAATGGTCTGGAACATTTCCAAGCAGAACAGACAAACCCAGAGGCCAACTTTAACAGGCTATATCTACTAACAATTTTAAAGTTTCGTATTTTTTAAATAATTAAAATAATTCTGAGGCGAAGGCTAAAAGTGTTTTAATAGATAATTTAATTTAAAATAATGAGTAATATTGGGGTCATGCCAGAAAAAATATAGATATACTGTTAAACATTTATTCTAAAAGTGTTTTACTTGATAACAGAAGTGGGTGGTTCAAGGTAATACAGTTTTTAGGAACAATTTCTTGTTCCTAGATATGAACCCAAAATTTTTAGGTAGGACACTTTTTACTTATGCAGGCATACATACCTCTCTTAATGTAAGAGAGTGATTCCTGAAAACTTGCTAGAAAATGGACTTCTAGAAATGTGATCACATTGAAAACTTGGCATTTACAGGAATTCTATAATCAATCCTTCTGTGGGAAAGAAGAAAAGTAACCACCCACTAATCCTCCTTGGCAAACCTAGACTTAATTATGTCTCTATACTTTAATGTGAATTTTGGTGGCATTTGAAATAGTGCAAAATGAATAAGGACAAATAACAAGTACCTTTGGAATAAATAATGTGATAGCAATGAAAAAGATCATGTGGAAAGTTTTATTTTAATATGTAAGCCTAAAAATAAGGAACCTTAAATTTGCAGTAAATCACTATTTACAATAAGAGGATAACTAATGTAAGTTATAACAGCAAAGTATAATAATCAGCACAATAACCAATTTTATGACATATTTCCCATGACAGAGAGCGTATTGTTAGTCAAAGACCACAACAGTTCCACTGAAAAGAATACAGATGAGAGTGCTGGGTGTCAAATTAAATGAAAGACTTTATCAAAGAAGGTGGGTTCGGTACAGCTGGCTTCTCTTTCACGGAAACTGGCAAAACATCACTGGTCCTAATCCTACAAATGTAGATGTTTAAAACAAGTTGAGGCAGCAACATTTTATAGGCCAGCAGGAAAAGAAAAACAATCACAGGAATGTTATACTTATGGGGTAATAAAAACATAAACACCATTATTGCATTAATTTTATATATATTTTTTCCCATGGTTGGCTTACCAGCTTATAAGTGCAAGGTTTTGATTCCAAAATAATTTAGATATTTTGTCATTTATCCATCCTAACACACATACACACACACACACACACAAAGACACACGCACGCACTTTGGATTTGATCATTTTGATAGTTTGGTGTAATTGGCTGTTGCAAAGAATAGAGGATTTCAAAGGATTTTTACCAAACCTAAAGAGAAAGAAGGAGAAAAAGCTGCCATTTTTGACTTCTTAGATACTTACAAATTAATACATTATCGGGAGTAACTTTTCTTGTTATTGAGCTTTTGAAGCCATCAGTACGCTTTCTTCAACTTTATTGAAGTATAGACTTACTGGGAGGTAGCTGTGTTACCTCGGCAAGTTTCTTAAACTGTCCAAGATTCAGTTTCTTCACTTCTAAATGAAGATAATAATGACTACTTCCACAGGTTGTTTTAAAGACAAGAGGTAATGGGATGCAGCAAAAGCAGTTCTAAGAGGGAAGTTTATAGCAATACAATACTATCTCAAGAAACATCTCAAATAAACAACCTAACCTTACACCTAAAGCAACTAGAGAAAGAAGAACAAAAAAACCCCAAAAGAAATTATACAGATCAGATCAGAAATAAATGAAAGAGAAATGAAGAAAACAATAGCAAAGATCAATAAAACTAAAAGCTGGTTTTTTGAGAAGATAAACAAAATTGATAAACCATTAGCCAGACTCATCAAGAAAAAAAGGGAGAAGACTCAAATCAAAAGAAATAGAAATGAAAAAGGAGAAGTAACAACTGACACTGCAGAAATACAAAGGATCATGAGTGATTACTACAAGCAGCTATATGCCAATAAAACGGACAACCTGGAAGAAATGGACAAATTCTTAGAAAAGTACAACCTTCCGAAACCAAACCAGGAAAATAGAAATAGACCAGTCACAAGCACTGAAATTGAGACTGTGATTAAAAAATCTTCCAACAAACAAAAGCCCAGAACCAGATGGCTTCACAGGCGAATTCTGTCAAACATTTAGAGAAGAACAAACACCTATCCTTCTCAAACTCTTCCAAAATATAGCAGAGGGAGGAACGCTCCCAAACTCATTCTACGAGGCCACCATCACCCTGATACCAAAACCAGACAAAATGTCACAAAGAAAGAAAACTACAGGCCAATATCACTGATGAACAAAGATGCAAAAATCCTCAACAAAATACTAGCAAAGAGTCCAACAGCACGTGAAAAGGATCATACACCATGCTCAAGTGAGGTTTATTCCAGGAATGCAAGGATTCTTCAATATATGCAAATCAATCAATGTGATACACCATATTAACAAATTGAAGTATAAAAACCATATGATCATCTCAATAGATACAGAAAAAGCTTTTGACAAAATTCAACACCCATTTGTGATAAAAACCCTCCAGAACGTAGGCATAGAGGGAACATACCTCAACATAAAAAAGCCATATATGAGAAACCCACAGCCAACATCATTCTCAATGGTGAAAAACTGAAAGCCTTTCCACTAAGATCAGGAACCAGACAAGGTTGCCCACTCTCACCACTCTTATTCAACATAGTTTTGGAAGCTTTTGCCACAGCAATCAGAGAAGAAAAAGAAAGAAAAGGAATCCAAATCGGAAAAGAAGAAGTAAAGCTGTCACTGTTTGCAGATGACATGATACTATACATACAGAATCCTAAAGGCACTACCAAAAAACTACTAGAGCTAATCAATGAATTTGGTAAAGTAGCAGGATACAAATTTAATGCGCAGAAATCTCTTGCATTCCTATACACCAATGATGAAAAATCTGAAAGAGAAATTTAGGAAACACTCCATTTACCATTGCAACAAAAAGAATAAAATACCTAGGAATAAACCTACCTAAGGAGACAAAAGACCTATATGCAGAAAACTATGAGACACTGATGAAGGAAATTAAAGATGATACAAACATATGGAAAGATATACCATGTTCTTGGATTGGAAGAATCAACATTGTGAAAATAACTATACTACCCAAAGCAATCTACAGATTCAATGCAATCCCTAGCAAACCACCAATTGCATTTTTCACAGAACTAGAACAAAAAATTTCACAATTTGTTTGGAGGCACAAAAGACCCGGAATAGCCAAAGCAATCTTTCTAGAAAAACGGAGCTGGAGGAATCAGGCTCCCTGACTTCAGACTATACTACAAAGCTACAGTAATCAAGACAGTATGGTATTGGCACAAAAACAGAAATATAGATCAATGGAACAGGATAGAAAGCCCAGATATTAAACCCATGCACATATGGTCATCTTATTTTTGATAAAGGAGGCAAGAATATAGAGTGGAGAAAAGACATCCTCTTCAATAAGCGGTGCTGGGAAAACTGGACAGCTACATGTAAAAGAATGAAATTAGAACACTTCCTAACACCATACACAGAAATAAACTCAAAATGGATTAAAGACCTAAATGTAAGGCCAGACAGTATAAAACTCTTAGAGGAAAACATAGAACATTCTATAACATAAATCACAGCAAGATACTTTTTGACCCACCTCCCAGAGTAATGGAAATAAAAACAAAAAGCAACAAATGGGACCTAATGAAACTTAAAAGCTTTTGCACAGCAGAGGAAACCATAAAGAAGACGAAAAGACAACCCTCAGAATGGGAGAAAATATTTGCAAATGAAGCAACTGACAAAGGATTAGTCTCCAAAATATACAAGCCCCTCATGCAGCTCAATATGAAAAAAAAAACAACCCCATCCAAAAATGGGCAGAAGACCCAAATAGATATTTCTCCAAAGAAGATATACAGATCACCAACAAACACATGAAAGAGTGCTCAATATCACTAATCATTAGAGAAATGCAAATCAAAACTTCAATGAGGTATCACCTCACACCAGTCCAAATGGCCATCATTAAAAAATCTACAGACAATAAATGTTGGAGAGGGTGTTGAGAAAAGGGAACCCTCTTGCAGTGTTGATGTGAATGTAAATTGATACAGTCACTATGGAAAATAGTATGGAGGTTCCTTAAACTAAAAATAGAACTACCATATGACCCAGCAATCCCACTACTGGGCATATACCCTGAAAAAACCATAATTCAAAAAGAGTCATGTACCACAATGTTCATTGCAGCTCTATTTACAATAGCCAGGGCATGGAAGCAACCTAAGTGTCCATCAGCAGATGAATGGATAAAGAAGATGTGGCACATATATACAATGGGGTATTACTCAGCCATAAAGAGAAACGAAATTGAGTTATTTGTAGTGAGGTGGATGGACCTAGAGTCTGTCATACAGAGTAAAGTAATTCAGAAAGAGAAAAACAAATACCATATGCTAACACATATATATGGAATCTAAAAAAAAAAAAAAAAAAGGTTATGAAGAACCTAGGGGCAGGACAGGAATAATGACACAGATGTAGAGAATGGACTTGAGGAGGTGGGGAGAGGGAAGGGTAAGCTGGGATGAAGTGAGAGAGTGGCATGTACTAATATACACTACCAAATGTGAAATAGATAGCTAGGGGGAAGCAGCTGCATAGTACAGGGAGATCAGCTGGTGCTTTGTGACCACCTAGAGGGCTCGGATAGGGAGGGTGGGAGGGAAATGCAAGAGGGAGGAGATATGGGTATATATGTGTATGTATAGCTGATTCACTTTGTTTTAAAGCAGAAACTAACATAACATTTTAAAGCAATTATACTCCAATAAAGATGTTTAAAAAAATAAAGAGAAGAGGTAATGCAGAGGTCCTTTACAGTTGAAAGCTCAATAAATGATGGTTATCAATTTAATGCTGGAAGAGAAGGCCAGAGTTAGAAAGAGGTGCCTCACTTTGATCCTCTTATGCATTCGGTAGTTAATGTGGTTGAGAGCCAGATCTTCATAGGAAAGTTGGCTCACAAATTCATGACATCAACAACAGCAACAAAATGAGCTCAATTGTTGGATACCAGTTGGAAGTATTACTACTGTTGGGAAGGTGTTAAGTAGTGTGTGTTTGTGGGGAGGAGGGTGTTGTGTGTTTAAACAAAAGTAGGCATTTTAATAAAAAATTAAGTCAAATCCTGAAAATAATTTGTAGATAACGTTTTCTGTAACTGAGTGGCACCCAAAAATCTCAAGGGATGGTAGAGCAGCAGCCCCATGCTACTGGTGTACACATGTATCCAGTCTGTGAGGTGAGCCATTGTAATGCTCCTTATCTGCAGGTATAGTCACACTGTGCAGTTCCAGCCTTTAGCCTCTGGTTCTTCTCTCCTGTTTTCAGAAATCCACTCCACTTCACCTCAGAGAAGTCTTTATTGTGGTCCTTGAGATACCACAGAAGGATACAGATCAGCTTTACTCCTGCAAAATGCTTCATTAAAAAAAAGATCACATGCTCAAATATGTTTGGAAAAGGTGGCAGATTAGAGCCTCATTTTTGGATGATCACACTCTATAGTAGAGTATTAAAGACCTTGAAAGGTCTTGTTTAACTCAATTTCCCCAGACTACTCACTTAAAAGTTTTCATGTAACCTTATTTTGTATTGTGCATAATCATTGTTCTGCAGACTATACTTTGGAAAACACTAATTTAGGCTTAACTCTTGCTATCACAGAGGTTATATTGTTTCTAATGCAAAGATATTGCTGTACCAATATAGTACTTTAACAAATACCTTAAATTTGTATTCATTTGAGTATTTTCCAAACATTCTCAGTTTCCCTAACACTTCTTACATAAGGTTTCCAAGGTGCCTAAAGGGATGGAACAGAATGGGCTTCCTTTTCTGGTTTCTATTTTCCTACTTTATGGCCAATGTGTTGAGTTTTAGTATCTCAAATCTCCTTGAGATTAGCTCTGAGGGGGCAAAAAGATAAAATCTTGGAAACAGGAGAACAGAAACAAAGTACTAATATTTTAAAATTTATATATTTAAAAACATTATTTTATTATATTTATTAGGAGTATGAATCCTCCATGACCACAGCTCCAAACCACTATCCATCATACTCCAAGATAACCCAAGTGTGAAGAGCATAGACCCCTACATACTCATCCTTCAGATTCTGAGCTGATACAGAATCCATAAATAGTAGGGCTGTCCAAAGATCCACAATTTCACCCTGATAACATCAAATTTTATATGGACTGTGGAGAAAGCATATATTACTGCATCTCAGAAACAACATGCTGAACTTTGCCACTTACACTATAGTAGCCACGTATAAGTTACCTACAAATGTGAACCTAATTGATGAAGACATTCTGTTTCCAGCTCCCTTCAGAATGGGGTACTGTATTCATTATTATAATATAATAATTATTATATCAGTATTGGGCTAGGTAGAGGCAGATTTTTCTCACTGGTGATACAATGTACAAGACTTTCTATGGAAGTTGGTATGTGAGATAAGAATCCCCACCCTAAACACCAATTTTCATATGGCGTCAGTTATCTAAAATGGTCTCAGTAGAAAGCTAAAGAATCCTAATGTAGGGGAAAAGTATCCAAGGACATATCTAAAGGGTAATAAACACAAAGAGATCAAACAAACCTGACAGGAGATATTGTTTCAACTATTGGCAATTTTCCCCGTAGACCTCTGGTTTCCAACCACATTCAACCTCAGCAGAGCAAAGGGCAAGGAAATGCCAATGAAATTAACTCATAATATTTCTGAGCACAAGAATGCATGAAACTAGTCTCTGGTATAAGTTACATGTTAGCTGAACAATATATTAATATATCTTTTAGTATTTAGTTCATGTAGTTTCCAAGCTGGTTTGTTTAAAGAAGTATGTCCACAATCTATAAGCCCACATCCCAATCCAGTGATTCAGAACAAAAGAAACATTCAGTTGCAGAAAGACCAAAATGCAAATATAGACATAACTTTTGTACTTGTATTAAGGAACAGATGTTTTTCTAGAAGCAAATAATTTCACTTCTCTGGACCTCAATATTTGCACCTGTGAGGTGATAAAGTCATACTATATAATGTTTTAAATTCTTTCTAATCATCCTAATTTGCATGACGTAATAACTCTATTTTCTTTTATTTTCTCTCCTTATTATAAAAGTAGTTATTCTCACACAGCCCTGGCCGTGTTTAAATCTTCTGGTGAGTTTTGTAAAAATATAGTCTTAAGTTTTGCCCCAAAGATTCTGATTCAGTAGGGTCTGGGGTGTGGTTCAAGATTTTGCATTTTTTTGAAAGTGATACTCATCCTAACATGTAGCCAGGCTTGAGAATCACAGACCTAGAGTTATAGCAGCCAGGAGTAAAATCAATATTTCCTATTTGGAGCAAGTTGCTTAGAATGTTTCAATTGCTAATAACAGAAAAACTGTGAACTTTATTTATACAATAAGAAAATTTATAATCTTGGGTAACTGGAAGCTTAGAGGTTGGGCATGCTCCATGTTTTAGTTGCACTTTTGTCTGATTTGGCAGCTCTTTCTGCCTCTGAGAGGTGTTTTCAATGTCATACTTTTAACAAGTCGCTTTATATTTCTTGTCTCATTTGGGGGAAGGAAATCTTTTCCCAAAGCTATCCTGCAGCCTTTGCTTTGCATTTTGTCAGCCAAAATTGGATCACATGCTCATTCATAAACTGGTTACTAACAAAGGTCATGGCATTCCCAAGATCAAAGGTTCTCAGCCTTGACTGCACACTGGAATCACTGGGAAAATGTAAAAAAAATTGAGTATCTGGACCCAAACCCTAGAGTTTGTGATTTAATTGGTCTGGGGTGTAGCCAGGGCACCCAGAGTTTAAAAAATTTCCCAGGTGACTCTAATGTACAGCCAAATTTGAAAACCACTGTCTTAGATTAATCATCTGGAGAAGGAATGTTGTGGGGAAATCAACTACCATGACCACTATAATCCTTTTAAAACTCTTCAGACAAAAGGGGCCTCTACCTTATAATGGTGCTACAAGCAGTAGAAGCCTTACAGACTTACAAGGTAAGAACAACTAGGAAGTACCAGAAACATGTGGTTTTGACTCTTGGACTAGTATGCTTTCCACCATGAGACACTTAACTTCTGTGTCTAGAATCAATGTGGAAAGGAGGACAAGTCATGCGGAAAGCACTGCAGCTTATCATGCAGAAAGCACTGCAGCTTATCCTTGGTGATTCTAACACCACCTACATCTAAATGATCTCAACTAGAACTTGCTGTAGCCAGAAAGGGGGAAGTAAATAGATACACTGTAAGCAAAGTAAATAGATACATTGAAAAGGAGTCACATCACAGGGATGGTAAAACTGTAGATTAAAATCAGAAAGTTTTTGCTTTTGCCATGATATACCATGGTATCATCACAATAAGAGCACGTTCTTTGATATGCATGAAGAAAATTTCTTTCTTTCAGAAAATCGCTTCTAAAAAAATCTCTTGTGGGTGAAACAGGACAGGCTTTATAAAAGGGAAAAGACCTCAGTAAAGAGAGAAGAAAAACATTAGATTTTTTTCCATGGCCTTTAAAATACATACTTTCCCAAAAATAGTCATAGAATTTAGCAAACTGGCTTTTAACCAAGAAAAGATCATTCTGAGTTATTTACAAGCCTGAGATCACCAAGTGGATTTTCCTAACTATACATTCACATTATGTTTACAACTTTGAATATTTTCAGCTTATATTTTATCATAATTCAAGTTCCCAAAATGCCTTTCTTGGCCTATTAACTGGTAAAGACTTTATTTTGGTTCCATTGTAGATGATTACAATCAAAATGTTGAAAATTCTTCAGATTTCAAAGGAAAATAAACAAAATAAAAAATTACAATTCCTTAGGCTAGAAAGATTTTAGCAAAGGAGCTAAGATTAAAGTTTAACAAATCAGAAAAGAAAAGAAATAGGGTAGCTATGAACTAACTCACTTGGTAATAAAATCCTTATATTAAATCAGGAGGTAGTCCCTTAAAACTTGAATGAAGATGGTTTGGGGCCTCCAAATTAAATATTATTATGTTTGACTTTTTGTTAGCTTGACTTTTAGTTACTTGTTGAATATATGGTTTGGGGAAAATTTTAGATAAATCCCTTAATAAGTATCATTTTTTATCAGTTATTAGAGATACGTAGACTTACCATTATGAGGGACTTCTGTTTATTCCAAAATGTATATCATGTTGTCAATATCAGAACCAAAAGCCTTTACTAGCAAAGGGTATGTTTTTTATCGTTACATTCTTAAGGATAAGAATCCTTGAGAATGTGGGTACCATGTTGATAGCACTAGTCCCTAGAGAGGAAATGATTGACATTTGTTACCCCACCTCATGCTCATTCAACAATTAACTAACTTTAGTGGAGCACCAACCATGAGCCAGGGACTGTATAGGACTCTGACAATATTTAGATTAGAAACACATATCCCAGTACTAAGGATTTCTTGTCTAGTGGGAGCAATAATTAAGAAAACCATCTGTAACAATTCAATGTGTTACTCAGCATGTCAAAGTAAGCGTGGAATGCTGTGGAAACCCAGGAGAAAAGTACCAAAATCAGCCAGGGGAATGGGGTGGGAATGGAGAGTAGAAGACTTTATGGAGGCTATAGTGCTTGCAGAGGAATTAGCCAGGCAGAAAAATACGAAAATGTCATTTCAGTATCGTGAGGAAACATCATGTGTAGAAGAGGTACGAGTAGCTAAGTTTAGCTGCCATGTAAGGTTGCAGATAGGGAACTGGTGAGAGGGCTGAAAAAAGTGTTATATAGGGTTCACATCACAAAAGTCTTACAAGTCACAACATCTTAGCATGAAGATAGTGTCTTGAGCTTTTTCCATTAGACGTTTATAAGTCTCTTCATTTATTATGATAAAGGAACTAAATAGTTTGAAAGATGTTATAATGAAAGAGCATGTGTCTACTTGTGCAAAATTATAGCCATCTGCTTATATAGAAAGTAAAGCAGAAGTGATTGGATGGACACCTTTAACTGAGCACTTACTGTGTGACAGGCAGTATATGAGGTGTCTTGCAGACATTATTTCTGATGCTCACAATATCTCTGCAAATTAAGAATTATTCCTATTTATAGATGAGAAAACTGAAGCTCAGAGAGATTGAAGGGTTTACAGTGAACCTGGATGCTTCTGATGAGATGGAAAATGGGGCTTATTGTTAGTATCATAAAGAAATACTTGGGATTATTAAAATCATGATACATTTCTGAGATTAAAGAAAATAATGTGGAAGAATATATTTCCTCCAGCATCAGTGACCAATGCACAGCTCAAATATCTGTCATTCAGCAAATTAGTAAATGAATCATCTTTACTCCTTTTCCCAAGCTAGAATCCAAAACAACTTCTCATCATTTTAAAATGCGGGGAGTGTCAACTTGGGACTGAACTCTGCTCCTTTTAACTGCTCCATCAGTTAACTACATGTAGGTTCAGTGTCTGCTGACTCTTTAAGTTAATTGATTATAATCAGAATCTTCCAGTCACTACATAAGGGGTAAATACCTTTGTTATATAGTCATAAAGCTTTGTTCTCCCTACTAACATCTTTATAGCAGATGCACGGACAAGTGGTCCAATGTTCCCCAGGACTTTTCTTACAAAACTGTGTTGATTAAATGAGAAAATATGCTTAAAGCACTTATTACTGTGTCTGGAGCGTAGTAAATCTGTAATACATGGCAGCCATTATTGTTAAGAACCAATCAAGACATCGCTCACTTCTACTGCCTCCCCTAAGCCCTACCAACACACACACACACACACACACACACACACACACACACACACACACACGCACGCACGCAGAGGTGTTTAGGACTCAGAGTTCCCATCTTAGAACATAACTACTCAATGCCTTCACTGATGTCTCAGGTTGGGAGAATGAAAGGATCACCCCCACAGTTTGGGTCTATCAAAACAGAGAATCTGGGGGATTTCCCTGGTGGTCCAGTGGTTAAGAATCCACCCTCCACTGCAGGGGATGGGGGTTTGATCCCTGGTCGGGGAACTAAGATCCCATATGCCGAGGTTGGGGGGTGCAGCTAAGCCCGCATGCTCTAGAGCCTGTGCCACAACTACTGAGCTTGTGTGCTCTGGAGCCCGCACAAGCTAGACAGAAGCCCGCTAGCCACAAGGAAAGATCCCGCATGCTGCAAAGATCTTGCGTGCCACAACTAAGACCCGTTGCAGCCAATAAATTAATAAATATTAAAATAACAGAGAATCTGTTAATAACCAGACAATATGTTATCAATGCCTATATTACAGAGACAGCATTCCCTATAATCTCTGATTGTCAGTAACTTATCCCTTTGCTTAAGAAAAATAGTTGAAATCTAGCTTTATTTCCAGACGTGGAATCCAAAACACAGAGAGGTTATAAAATTTATTCAAGGACACACAGCTAGAAGGGGTGGGAATTGAATTCACACCTCCTGATTGCAGGTCATTGGCTATTGTCCTAAAACACAGATCTGAGATCATCACTCGCTTGCTCAAATTTTCTTTGATTCTCTCTTACTTGTATACAGTTCAGTATTTTTAAGCAAGCATTCAAAGCCCTTTACAATGCAGTCCCAAGCTCTCCTTCCAGGCTGTCTACCTTCCGTCTCTCTCAGCAACCCAAACCCAGCCAAATGCAGTTGCTGCCCCACGTACGTAAGCCCCACATTGCAACACTTTGATGCCTTTCCTCATTCAGTTCTCTCTGCTCAAGGTGCACTTACCTCTTCCTCACCAATCCCCCTCACACCTGTTTCCAAGTGCCAGCTGAAATGGCACCCTCTGCAAGAAAACTTACTGGATATACCCAACTGGAAGTGATCTAAGTTCCCACCCCAGACTTCTTTATACTGTTCTTTCTGTGTTTGAACCTATTTTTATATATTTAAGTTCCTCATATACTTCTTTTTTTCCAATATAATTGTAAGCTCCATATGGTTTGAGACTGTTTTTAAATCATCTCTGCATTCCCATAACCTGAAATTGTGCTGTACATTATAGGTGATAAAGAAAAGCGTTTTGAATTAATGAAAGACTGAATGCTAAGATTTCCATACGCTTATCTAACTTATTAATGAAAGTATCAGTCAATAGGAAAGATTTGCTATGTAAAGAGACATTTTTCTATTTCATATCACATATTCAAACATCTTAGCTTCACTAAACAGTAGAAGGGCACTTATGCTATTTGCATTCTGTCAAGAAAGATTTGAGTGCTGGAAGCACCCCAGTAGGGGGTGCTCTTGGGAAAAACAGCTGTGAGAAATAAAGGCAGCAGGATTGATCAGAGGGGGAAGTTATGGGGTCACAAAAAAGGTCTCTTTGGAGCTGGGGTGGTCCTTCAGAGCTGAGATAAAGGAACCAGGTCTTTGTACCCACACTGTTAGTCAGTCGTGCAATGCATGCGGCATCCAGGAAGGGGGACAGCCTCGGGCGAGGCAGCTTCCTTTGACTGACATAGGTCCCAGGTAGGGACTTCACCTTGAACTGTCAGCCACTAGGGGAATGAGGGACTCAGTCCTAAAGGAGGAGATTTGTACAGTGTACCACAGTATCCGCTACAATCATCCTTTTGCATGGGGTGGTCTGTTTATATTATAAGATCATCCCATCTGGAAACAGTTCCTTCAGGATTTCTTTGGTCTTTTCGTGGACAAAGCTTGTGAAATGTTAGTGGGACAAACTATAGTCCTTGCAGTTGCAACTGGTGTTAGAATAACAATGGATAATCATTATCTCCCTCCTCTACCTTCTATTCTAAATTCCTCTTGTTCTCACCTAGTAGATCTGCTGGGCTAGATGGCTTCCCTAGAGAGGTGATCCAGACCTTCATCCCTGGTTACCATGCTTTTCTCAGGCTGTGGCTGCTTCACAGGGATGTCCTGTGGATCACCTGGATACCAAGGTCTTCCTCCCTGTCCCCGTTGTGCACCAGCAGTCCCACCTCCTCTTAATAATCAGGGTCAGTGATCCCTGCCAAGAGCATGGCTCCTCTCCTAGCCTTCTGGTCCCCAGACACAAGGATCCTGAAGACGCAGGGCAGCAGCCATAGATTTAACATTGATTAGACTCTTTCGATGTCTCCCAGTGGAAAGCAGGGCCTCCACGCTGGCATTGCCCAGAGTTACAAGGGCAAGAAAAATAAAATCCCTGGGAGGGTCACTGGGATTGATGGTAAATGGGACCACTGCTGCTTCCTTCATTCTACCTTTCAAGGACCCAACACCATATACAGGGTGTTGATTTGGAGAATATTCTGAAGGATGGTGCCCCATCCTTGGAGAGCGTCGTCTCCAAGTTGGAGCCTCAGCTGTACCTTCAGTTGGGCAGTGCTATGTTCTATCAGGCCGGCAGCTTCTGGGTGGTGCAGATGCCAGAGGAGCAGTGGATCCCTTGATTACATGCCCACAACCACACCTCCTTTGCTGTAAAGTGGGTTTCTTGATCTGATGTGATATGCAGGGTCCTATATCTGGACTAAATACTCTGTAAACTTTTGAATAGTGATACTGGCCAAAACACCCACCCATCACGTTACTAAGGCTGTGAGCTAAGGGAAGTGCCAGCACAGCAGTGATTCTGGGATCATTATTTTCATCCTCTGAAGGACCCAATTTTCTGAAGCTCCTCCCACTGGGAATTGTATTCCTATGTCCTGTTCCCTCAGATTCTAGGTCTCAGCTAGCTGTCGTGGGAACATAATCTAGCAAACTGGTATGTGCTTACAGATTAATAACCCTTAGTTGGAGGCCCATGGAAATGGTCCCTTTAAATCAAAGTCGTGGTGTCTAATGGTTGGACGGTGACACTGGAATTCTGTGAGGAAGATGCTTCTGATTAGGGAATGTGGAGAAAGATGATTTTTATATCATCTTTATGATATCATCATTATGATATTTCAAACCAAATAGATGCAAAGATATAACGTCTGAAAATACTGATTCCTCGGGATGTTTCATGGTATCACACAGGACTTATCACTGTGCCCATAGTTCTGTGCAAGAGGAGATCCATTTTCAATTTTTACTCCGAGCACAGGAGAGGAAGTTTAACAGGGGTTTTACCTATGCCCCTTTCCACTGTCATATTGTCTAATGTTAAAATAACATTGCATCCCTAGGATAAACCACCCTTGGCCATGAAATACTGTCTTTTTCATATAATGTTAAGTTCAATTTGATGGTTTTAAAAAAAATCTGTTTGGGAGCAAGACTGACTTTTTGATTTTCCTTTCTCATACTGTCCTTTCCAGTCGGGGATCGATCGGGATGAGTTGGGGAGCATTCCCTCTTCTTCAATTCTTTAGAAAAATTTGTATAAGGTTGTAATTATCTGATTTTTGAATGTTTGGTGAAACTAACCTTCTAAAGCCATCAGCCCTAGAATTTTATTCATAGAAAAATTTTTAAATATGAATTCAATTTTTTGTGGTTACAGAATAATATGTATTTTCCTCCTACTTCTTCAGTTAGTTTTTCAAATACATTTTCAAATTTATTGCTTAAGCTTGTTCCTGGTAACTTCTTGATTATTCCCTTAATCTGCTATATTTTAGTTCTTTTACATTTTTTACATTTTTACTCTTGGTGTTTTTGCTCTATTATTTATTATTTTGATCAGTGTTGACAACATTTTGTTAATGCTGTTAATTTTTTCATATAAACTTTTGGTTTTGTTGATTCTATTATAGTTTTATTTCTTATTTCATTAATTTCCATCCATATTTTTTATTATTTACATCTTCTACCTTCTTTGATTTTATTCTGTTGTTTTAACTTCTGTTATATAATTAGTTCATGATTATTCAGCCATTCTTTGTTTTCTAATAAACATACTTGCAGCTGTAGTTTTTTCTTTAAGTACTGCTTTAGCTGCATCACACACACTTGATATATATAGTGATGTTATGATTCTTCTTTGATTCAATGGTAATTTAAAGGTCTTTTTAAAAAATTTCCAGACTTGAAGCTTTAAGTTATTTTTTGTTATTGGTTTTTTACTTAATTCTCTTGGTGCCAGAAAAGTAATCTCTATGAAACTGATTTTTAGAATTCATTTTTACTCTCTCTGTGTTTCAATATGTAATCAGTTTTTTGGTCTCATGTGTGCTTGAAAAGAATGTGTGTTCTTCAGTTATTGGGTACAGGGCTCCATATATATCCACTAGATAATGTTTATTAGTTATATTGTTCAAATATTTTATATTCTGTCTTTTTTGTCTACTTGATCTATCAGATGGTAAGAGAAGTGAGTTAATATCTCTCATTATGATGGCAAGTTTATACATTTTTTGATAGGTTGGTCCAATTTTGCTTTAGATATTTAAATCTATATTTTAGATGAATCTATATCTTGGGTGCATACAGATTTAGATTTGCTATATCCCCATGGCGATTTGAAGCTTTTATCATTATACACTGACATTCTTTAACCCTACTAATACTCTTCAGCCTTAAAATCTATTTTATTATTTATTTATTTATTTTTATTGAAGTATAGTTAATTTACAATGTTTTGTTAGTTTCTGGTGTATAGCAAAGTGATTCATATATATGTGTGTATATATATTTTTTCATATTTTTTCCACTACGGTTTATTGCAAGATATTGAATATAGTTCCCTGTGCTATACAGTAAGACCTTGTTGTTTATCTATTTTATATATAGTAGTTCGTATATGTTAATCCCAAACTCCTAATTTATCCCTCCCCCACTTTCCCCTTTAGTAATCATAAATTTGTTTTCTATGTCTGTGAGTCTGTTTCTGTTTCGTAAATAAGTTCATTTGTATCATATTTTAGATTCCACATAAGTGGTAGCATATGATATTTGCCTTTCTCTGTCTGATTTACTTCACTTAGTATGATAACCTCTAGGTCGATGCATGTTGCTGAAAATTACATTATTTCATTTTTTTATGGCTAAGTAACAGTCCATGTGTGTACATGTATAAATAAATATACATATACACATATATTGAATATGTGTGTGTGTGTGTTTGGTATATATATACCACATCTTCTTTATCCATTCATCTGTTGATAGACATTTAGGTTGCTTCTATGTCTTGGCTATTGTAAATAGTGCTAATATGAACATTAGGGTGCAAACGTCTATTTTATTTTAAAATCTATTTTTGTATGTTTGTTCTTGGTAATTATCTCAATATAAAAGCTGTCATTTTATTGTAGTATCCCTATATTTATTATATTTCTACAATATTCTTATCTCAAGGTTTTTAATAGACAGTTTTTTAGAAGAGTTATAGATTTACAGAAAAATTGAGAAGACAGTACAGAGAGTTGCCACATACCTCCTCAGTTTCCCTTATTATTAACATCTTACATAAGTATGGTACATTAGCTATAATTAATGAACCAACACTAACACATTATTATTAACTAAAGTCTGTAGTTTATTCAGATTTCCTTAGTTTTTGCCTAATGTCTTTTCTGCTCCAGGGTCCCACTCAGGATCCCACATTACATTTAATCATCATCTTCATAAAATTGGTTAGGAAGACTTCCTTTTTAACCTGTTTTCTGAAAGAATTTCTCCAAGACTGGTATATTATTTTTATTTTAAAAGTTTGGAAAAATTGAATGGTGAAGTGATTTGGGCCTGAAATTCTCTTTGTGAGAAAGTTTAAAATTGTATATGCAGTTTCTTTAATAGTTGCTGGACTATTCAGATTTTCTGGTTCTTCTTTTGAGAGTTTTGATAAAAGTTTTGTATTTTTCCAGAAATTTGCTCATTTCATCTAAATTGTCACAGTCTTTGGTGTCATGTATGTAATATTAATTTTTTTGTGTTTTGTTTTTATTTCTGTAGGAGTTGTAGTGACATCATCTGTTTATTCTTTCTTTTGTTAATTTGTATTTTCTCTCTTTTTCTTAATCAGTCCTGGTGAATTTTTCAATTTTATTAACCTTTTCAAAGAATCAGCTTTTAGCTTTAAATTTTTTCCTATAATATGCTTTTTTTTATTTCTTTGGTTTTTCTCTATTATCATTATTATCTATTTTCTTCAACATTTTTTGTTCTGGTTTGCTATTCTTTTCTAGCTTCCTGAGGTAAAAATTTAGATTTTTTGCCTTTATTTTTCTATTCTGATATGCATTTATGTCTATTAATTTATCTTTAAGCACTGCTCAGCTGTATCCTACAAGTTTTGATATGCTGTGTTCATAACATTATAATTTACTTCTAATTACAGTTGACTCCTTGATCAACACGGGGGTTAGGGGTGGCAAACCCCTAACAGTTGAAAATTTGCATATAACTTTTGACTCCCCCAAAACTTAGCTACTAATAGCCTACTGTTTACCGGAAACCTTACTGTTAACATAAAAAGTCGATTTATACATTTTGTATGTTATTTATAGTATATACTGTATTCTCACAATAAAGTAAAGAATAGAAAATGTTATTAAGAAAGTCATAAGGAAGAGAAAATACATTTACAGTACTTTACTGTATTTATCAATACTGTAAGCTTACATTGTCTGTTTATAAGATGAATCGTCTGTCAGTATCTACATCAATATTTTCTTATATGATACAAAACATTGTAGATGTTATATGTATTACTAACACTAGACATCAAAAATGAAAAGATAATGTGAAAAATAAGTTCATAATTATTTACAGGTGTAGCCATTCATGCATTGATAACAAAGAAGCAGCAATATGATTGCTTTATGGTAGCCTAGTATAATGGATAAGATTGTTTCATGAGAGCCCAGCCTATACACCAATGAATGAATTATTATACAATTTTTATGGCATACAGTATTACAGTCATATTCATAATATAGTATTGAAAACATTGTTACATTAAAAAAACACCTGTGATAATAGGCTGATAGGCAGTTTCTCCAATTATGAGACAGAGGGGCATACCGTACAGTATTCTTTGAAAGTAACGTTATAAAACAGTTAGAAAACTAACATTATTAACTTTATGTTAAATTCACTCATTTATGCCTATATAATGATAGACTAGTATCTACATGTATTTTATGCATTCATGACATACCTAACTTTTTCTTAATTTTTAAAATATTTCTAGGCTACACAGTTCACCTGTGAGTTTTTTCAAACAATTGCAAATTTCCAAAAATTTTTTCCAATATATTTATTGAAAAATATCTATGTATAAGTGGACCTGCACAGTTCAAACCTGTGTTGTTCAAGGGTCAACTGTACCTCCCAATGTTTTAAAATACAATAGTCTTTCTTTTTAATCCATAAATTATTAAGAGGTATATTTCTTTTTTTTTTTTTTTTTTCGGTACGCGGGCCTCTCACTGTCGTGGCCTCTCCCATTGCGGAGCACAGGCTCCGGATGCGCAGGCTCAGCGGCCATGGCTCATGGGCCCAGCCACTCCGCGGCATGTGGGATCTTCCCGGATCGGGGCACGAACCCATGTCCCCTGCATCGGCAGGCGGACTCTCAACCACTGCGCCACCAGGGAAGCCCAAGAGGTGTATTTCTTAACTTCCACGTTACATTTTGACATCTATTCTCTGACACCATCTAGGTGTCCGCCACCTCAATTCAATCCTGACGTTAGCTTCACGGAGGCAGCACAGACCCCAAAAGTTAAGGGTCCACAAGACTGCTCCATTTCAAACACTACCTGCAAATCCTGGGTGTTCCAATGCATCTGCACTTTTACCCTACTGGATACAAAGACAGGGCTTCCCATAATACCCTCAGGTTCAGTAATTCACTGGAATGACTCACAGAACTCATGAAAGCACCATACTTACATTTACTTTTTTATTATAAAGGTTACAAATAAACAACCACAAGCAGTACATAGGGCAAGACTGGAAGGATTCCAAACACAGGAGCTTCTGTCCCCATGGAGTTAGGGTGCAGCCACCCTCTCTCTATATATACATATATACATCAGTATATTCACCAGTCAGGAAGCTCTCTTGAGCCTTGTGTTCAGAGTTTAATCAAGGTTTCATTATACAGTCATGATGGATTAAATTATTGGCTACATGATTGAACTCAAAAGCCTGCTCCTTTCCCTGAAGTCAAGGAATTGGGCTGAAAGTTCGGACCCTTTAATCAGGTGCTTATTTTTTCTGATGTGGTCAGCTCCTCCCTTGACACTATCTAAGAGCTCACCATGAGTGACCTTATAGCATAAACTCAGGTATAGTCAAAAGTGACTCACTATAAAAAACAAAAGACAATCCTATCGGGAGATTCCAAGGGTTTTGAAGCTGTCTGTGCCATGAACCAGGAACCAATAAAAGAGATCAGATATATTCTTTATTATATCACAGAAGCAGTTGGGGATTTTCTAGTTATCTCTTCTCAACATTTTTCCTAGCTTATTTCCACTGTGTTCAGAGAACATACTGTGAATGAGTTCAGTTATCTAAAATATGTTGAGAAATCGCTGATTTTGATTAATATTCCATATGCACATGAAAAGAATGTGTACTCTGCAGTGGTTGGGTGTCAGTAAGGTCAAGTTTGTTACCAATTGTTTGTTAATTTACTTATTTTTGTGTGGAAGGTGTACTTGTTCTAAAAGTTATTGGAAAAGATATTAACGACTTTCACTGTGATTACGGAATTATCTATTGCTCCTTCTAGTTTTTAGAATTTTTGCTTTATACATATAGTGAAACTATATTATTTGAGGCATACAGCTTTAGAATTCTACCATTTCCCTGGCAGATTGAGCCTTCATCATAATGAAATGTCCTTTTTTTGTCCAGTAGTGCTTCTTACCTTAAAGTCTATTTTGTTTGATGTTAACATAGTGACAATAGCTTTCCTCTTTTTTTCTTTTCATCCTCTTTATTGAGGAAGTCACCACCACAGTCATAAAAGAGAACAATTTCATCACCTAAAAAGTTCCCTCATGTCCATTTGGAGTCAGTCCACTGCCCTTCAATACTGACCCCTGGCAACAACTGATGTGTTTCTGTCACTATAGTTTTCCTTTTTCTGATGTTTTATGTAAGTGGAATTATACGGTATGTAGTCTTAATGTTCTCCTTTTGTCTCATTAAACATGATGCAATTGAGATTTGCCCATATTGTTGTGGGCGTCAGTAGCTTATTTCTTTCTATTGCTAAATAATATTCTATTGTATTGATATGATACAGATTGTCCTGGATTTGACCAGGAGCTCTGTCAAACTGGTTCTGTGTCATTTGCTATGTCCTCATCATTCTTTGATCACTTCCTTGCTTTCTGGCACAAGATGTTTTAGGCTCATCTTATGCCATCCCTGGCCCAGCTCTAGATTGTAATTTAAAATTTAACTCTAAATTTTAATGTAAAATTTTTGCCTTAGAAATATTTCCTCTTTACGTAATTATATGCATTCATGACTAAATGTGTTGAGAGCTAAAGTTGACCTTGAAGTCTCAGAGGAAGTTTTATTGTTTTTTTTTTCCCCCCTTCTACATAGAGCTTAGACTAAAACAGACATTTTCCTTTGCTCTTTTGCTCTCTGTGGAGATTTTCGTTTAGTGTTAAGTCGGGCTTTTTATTATAAAGTAGCCAGTGATGTACTGGTAAATGTTTAAGAAATGACTGTCTGGGAAAAAAAAAAAAAAGAGGCCCTGATTTATAGCCTATATGGATTTCTGTGGTGTAATATTCTCACCATAGCTTTATTTCAAGCCACCAATGTGAAGTTAACCAACTTTCAAAATTCCTGAAACAGTTGACTTTGCAAGCACATATAGTACAAGCCTTCTTGTGCTCGGTTTTATGTGGGTAAGACTAAGGCAATCTACTCTGCAGAACCCGTGGCTTAGCTCACAGTCCCCTCCTTCATACAAACTGCCTTGTGTGGAAGCCGTTAGTCACACAGCCTTATATATGCACTTAGGGCAATTTCGGTGCTTATTTTCCTTTATAAACTGGTTTTTTCTTCTTTGTTCTTAGCCTTGGATGATTCTTATCTTATTCCATTCTCTTCCACTGATTTAGAAGTGTGTATGTGTGAGTGTAAGTGTGTATAAGTATGTGTGTATTCCCATCCCCCATATTGCTAGATGTTTTCTACCTGGCAGATTTCAGGATCTCTCATCTGTCATATTATCAGAAATGAATGCATCCAAATAACTTTGTCATGAAATGCTAACCCATCAAAATCCTAATCACGTATCTTGGGCAATAATTCTAATAGATTTTATTTACCAACTGAACACAGGGTAAATCTATCAAACATGCTTTCTTCTATGTACAGTAAGAACTGATTATTTTTAAAATCCAAAATATTTGCATTTAGTACCATACTCAGAATAAAAGTGCTTCAAAATCCAACTGTTATTATCCATGAGTGAACTTATGATGTACATAATAAACTCCACATATTGTTTGAATGAGTAGTTTCCATACTTCCGCTATGGAGCCTTAAGAGTCTCATTGATTTGTTTAAGGGACTCTTCAAGAGACAGAAGGGATTGAATAAGGGGTCTATTCTAGCTTTCTACTTGTATTAGGTTTATACTGTTGGACTTCAGTGTAAGATTTTGTTTGAAAACAAGTTCCATGGCTATTAGAAGTTTGCAAACCCTTTTTCATCTCATATGCCATCTCTGGAGTATCTGATACCTATCTCCTAACAGAAATTAGGGCATACTGTAAGGAAATTGAGTTCCTTAACTGGGTCTGTGTTTATTCAGGCTGCATGTGCACACTTGCACAAACGCCATCCTACCAGACAGTATTAAGACAGGAAAAGCTAGTTAGCTCACGTAGTGAAAATATTCCTGGGTCCGTAGAATGCTTGAAACTTTTGCATGGCTGCTGTAGAACTTTGCTGCCCTACAAATCTTTTTAAAGTCAGCTGAGAAGCATTTGAGCATCTCATTTTTCTTGTTGACCTTCTTTGGAGTCTCTATCAACAGGGAAATCATCAAAGGGAAGATAACGTTAAAGGAAACCATTAGCAGGAGAAAAAGGTAGAAAAGAGAAATCTACAAATAACCTCACCTGCTCCTAGAAAGTGAAGTACTGACCCAGCTCCTTTCATAAGTAGCCACTTCTCTCTCAAGGGCCTAAAAATATTTTTTTTGCTTGTTTTCCAAGACTTCAACATTTGATCTTTTAAATGGAGTCAAGTGCACAATTTAAAAATGGGACTTGGAAGTAGTGGGTTAAACAAAAGCCCTGGTCATCTTGTCTCGCACAGTACATCTGGCAGTCCACTGCAGTCTCAGCATAATTGGGAAGTGATAAAATCTCATAAGGTTCTCTCTTTGCCCCACCTCTCTATATTCTCTATACATAATGATATCTGTCAGCCCAAGATTTTATAGTGCTTTTTTACATGCTGTCTATACCAGAACTTAAGTCCTTTCAGTTATTTAGTTCTTTATTTAGTTATTTATTTAACTCAACATAGTGAGGAAAATTATATAGCAGACATCAAACCCACTTGGAGAAAGAGAACTAAATACACATGTGTGTGAGTTTGTAATAACTAGCTTTGATGAATTTGTGCTTGCTAAAAAGAGGGGGAAATGGAAAACAACTAAGTGGAAAGTGATTTTTTTTCCTTTTGCAGTACTGATGTTGGTCAATGACTAACCTCCCCAACACTTGTAAGTGCCAAACTGTAAACCTGGGAGTCATCACTGCCTTCTGCTTCTCCCTTTCCTCCAGCATTTGCATCAGTCAGGGTTCTCCAGAGAAACATAACCAATGATCATTATTTATATTTAAGCCTCTCCTCTCCACTAGAATTTCTTCTTTAAGGGCAGATATCAAATTTTGTTCATCATTGTATCCCTAATACAGAGCAATAGACTCTCAATTGCTATTTAGCAAATGAATAAATGAGTGAATAAATGATTTTTGCTTATTTTCTACAGGGAGTGTTGTGGAATATAACACCTTGCAGTGGCAAGAGAGTTCATCTAAGATTCATCAGCCTTGTGAGTTATTAGACCCTGTGCTAGTCACTTAATCCTTCCTAGTTCCCAGTTGTCATTAAAGAAATCATTTATGAGAGTGTGTTTAGTAAACTGTGGAAAACTATACAAACATAAGGTAAGAATTATACCATATGGAGGCTATTTCTTATACTGCAAGAATGGAACCTGAAAGCATCTAGGCACCTCTTTTGATTCAGAATTTGAATTTCATTCGCCTTTCAGAGGTAGGGACATGCACTGGACCATCTTGGGGATCTCAGCCTGACTGATAGTTTAGATTTTATTTGTTCTTTGAAGAAGAAAAAGTGCATCAGTTATGCCAAACGCACTGATTTTAGTAGCTATTTTTCTGCAGCCATTATGCTCTACGGAGGCAGCTGTGCCTGATATTTAAAAAGGGCTCCAGAGGAAGACTTCTTGCCTTTGATGTGTGATTTGGGCTTAGTCCACTAACATTTCTCAATTTCAGTTTCTTCAGCTTTAAAACGGGTAATATCTTTGTAGGGTTGTTGTGAGGATTAAATGAGATCAGGCGTCAGTTGTGAATATCAGCAGAAAAACTCAGGCATGTAAGAAATAGAACTTTATTTTGATAACTCAATTTAGTTTGTTTTAACACTTCCCACTCCTGTTGGCTGTTTTCAAAGTTAACCTCAGTCCTTTGCACATTGTCCCTTTACTCTGAATTGCTCCAGGTTCTAAACCAGTGGTGTTAATAGAAATATAATGCGAGCTGTATAAGTAATTTAAAATTTTCTAGAAGCTATATTTTAAAAAGTTAGAAGAAACACATTAACTTAATTTTTTTTTTTTTGCGGTACGCGGGCCTCTCTCACTGTTGTGGCCTCTCCCACTGTGGAGCACAGGCTTCGGACGCGCAGGCTCAGCGGCCATGGCTCACGGGCCCAGCCGCTCCGCGGCATGTGGGATCTTCCCAGACCGGGGCACGAACCCATGTCCCCTGCATCGGCAGGCGGACTCTCAACCACTGCGCCACCAGGGAAGCCCAACTTAATTTTAATAATACATTTTATTTCACTGAGTATAGCCAAAATATTTTTAGTTTAATGTGTAACCAATGTAAAATATTAAGGAGATATTTTACATTAATTGTTTTGTACTAAGTCATTGAAACCTGTTGTGTATTTTACATTTGCAGTGCATTTCAATTCAGACTGGTCACATTTCAAGTGCTCGCTAGCACATGTGGCACAATGCTAATGTATTGGACACACAGTTCTAGATCCCCATGCAATAGCAGGTTGTTTGAGAGGGATGGAAGGGGGATGTACGTGGGATCACACTGGTTATCCCTGAGACACCCCACTCCCCCAGCCTACATTTCTCCTTCGGCTTTAACTTTCTAATTGAATGAGATGAAAAGAAAGGGAAGCATACAGAGAAAAACACCATCTTATGACATGTACTTACTTCAGTGCCTAGTGTTACGACACAAAGATGAGCAACTAATAAATGTTAGTACACATTATTATTTTAACTAAAATCTCTCATCGTGCTATCATGTCTCTTACTAGAGACTTACTTCTTTATTAATATATTCCTCTAGACCTATAATGTATGACTTCCCAGAATAAGATAAAGAAGCTCTTAATCTAATGTAACTCTGCCAGCAGAGTTTGTTCAAAGGAAACAGCTGGAAAAAGAGACCATTTTATTTATAAAATGAGTCACGGTTCATTAAAAAAGAAAAGACATTGAAAAATTGCATCCCTCACAAATGCGCCTCTGAATAACTTCCAAAGTTCACTTTTAGCAGTTATTCTGTGCTGTTTTAAAATGTGCAGGAGAATTGGAATAGAACCCATTTGACCTCAGAAACCCAAACCTCAAGTTGCTCTTGCCTTTCATATCCCTGCACTTCCCACATTTCCTTGGTGGATCTCTAAGTCAAAGGAGGTTAAATGAATTAATTATACATAAAGCCCTTAGAGGCCCTTAGCGGCATGCCTGGCCCATGGTAAGTGCCAAAAATTAATCAGGTTCTTCTCAGACATTATCTTTTTAATCACTGCAATGATCGTATGAGGTATTATTATCAAAGCCCCCACTTTATAGACAAGAAAACTGAGGCTCAGGGAGAGTAAGTAAGTAGCCCAAGAGCACACGGGTAGTAAATGGAAGAGGCAGTGATCAAATCGAAGTAGCCTGACTCCAAAGCCCACACTTGTCAACATTTGGCTTACACTCTCCCTGGGCTCTGTAAGCTTCCGTGTAAGAGGCAGAGAGCACTTATCAGCTCAGCCTACTCCAAAGCTCTGAGAAGCAGTTTTATATTCTTTGATTAACACAAATCCATTAAATTGTTACTTGATAAATACAACTTGTTTGCTGGGTATGCTTTTTTAAAGCACAACTTTATATATATGACACTCATATGGTATCTGTATATCTATATCTACATCTATGTATCTATATCTATATTTTCTCTTGCTGATGAAGAGGTTAGGAAACAACCTGACTTCCACTTCTAGTAATGATGGTAAAGTCATGCAGATTAACCCTTTTGTACATGGAATAGCAAACAGCAAGGAAATGAACAAACAGACATTCACAGCAGTGTGGATGAATTGCTCAACCATAGACTGAGTAAAAGAAGCCAGACACAAACATACTGTATGGTTCTATTTATGTATAAACTAAACTAAGTTATTGTGTTTAGGGATGCACATGTAGATGGGAAAATAGTAAAGAGAAGCAAGGACTTGAGTAGCAGAAAAGTCAGGGTTGTGAGTTTCTTCAGGGGAGAAAGAGGATATCATGATTGGGAAGAGGCCTGAGGGGAGCTTCTAGAGAGTGATAATTTTCTATTCCTTGACCTGGGTAGTGGTCACATGGCTCTTTGCTTTACAATAGTTTCTTAAGCTGACATTTAAATTTTCTCTATGTGTGTGATATTTAACAATAAAAATGTTTGAAAAGTCAGGAAAGTATTAAAAATATTAAACAGTGAAAAACAGTACAACAGTGATGACATCACTACCATACAGTGGTGAATAATTTGAAAGTATAAATTAGGGTTTCTCAGTTGTGGTTGGGTTCAGGGAGGGGGACCTCCTACAGCAGAAGCACCACGGAAGCTTTCAAAGACGCAAGTTCTCATGACTCCTCCATCCTAGATTCCCATTCATTCATTCAACATTTGTTGAGCACCTGCTATGTGCCAGGCACTGTAGATGCTGAGGATACTGCAGTGAAGAAAAATGACAAATTCCTACTCTTATGGAGTTTACAGGGCTTCAGAAGGACCCAGAAATCTGTATTTTTCCAAGATCTATGTGATTCTTAATATGAAAACAACTGGTCTATGTGCTAAACTTCCTTTAAATTCTTCCCAGTTCATACTTACAGAAAGACTCATGTGAATGAAGTTAGAATTTAAAGAAAATTAATTCCTGTCACACAACAGAAAACCCAAAGCATTTTATATAAATTGAAATTATTAAGCCAATATGGGTCAAAAGAAGAAAAACATCCCGGCGAATATAATTCCTTTTCTAATTGTGCTTCGAGCCTCGAGGTACCACCCCCCACTGTCATTAACCTTTTGAGCTTTAAAATTATTCCACCCCACCATTCTCATCCCATGTTCTTTTTTTCCTCTTAGCACAAATGGGACAGTGTAAGCCAGCAAGTTTCTAAAGATGCAGTAAAGAAACTTCCTAGGTTTTATTTTAATTGTTTCTCTCTGACATAGCTTGGGCAGTTGAAATTTCATTCGGAACATTCAAGAGCTTCTTGAATTCCAATCAGTACGCCTAATCTCTAATGAAGGAATCTAAGTGACATTAAAACAACAACAATATCAACAAACCCCGCAGTGATATAAAAACAGTTTATTTGAAAATCTTCTTATTCACTGTAGAGATCCTCCTTGATAAAAATGGTAGAACTGAATATAACCTGTAGATACCAGGCCCAACTCCCATTGAAGAGAGAAAGGAACTCACAGAGAAAGGATATACGATCTTGCCTGAGGTCATCCTGCTAAAATAAATGGGACTAAACCTCACTCATTCATTTATTCACTCCTTCATTCAACGTGCCAGGCACTTTTCTTGGCTCTGGGAATATTGCTGTAAACAAAACAGACAAATCTCCAGTCTCATGATGCTTACATTCGTGTGTGTGTGTGTGTGTGTGTGTGTGTGTGTGTGTCTGTGTGTGTCTGTGTGTAAGGGAAAGAGAAAGGCAGATGATAAATAAAATGTAAAAGTAGGTTCTTTAGGAAGTTAAAGGGTGGGAGAGAAGCTTGAGAGGTAGGAATAAGATTTGAAATTTTACATAGGATGGTTAGAGAAGCCCTCAAGGAGAAAGTGACATTTATGTAAAAGCTTATAAGACGTAAGAGACAGAAATGTGATGGCATCAGGAAGAAGAGCATTCCAAACGGAGGTATTAATATTTGCACAAGCCAAGGCCTGGACTGGGAGTATATCCTTGGTTACTTCTCAGAACCTAAGTTGTAAAATGAACATGTTAATTCCCTCCTGTCAAAATAATTTCAAAGGTGAAGTAAGACAATGGATTTAGTCATAAATGTGAAATTTGGCACATAGAAATTTCAATCTCAAAATTACCAGTCATTTGTTTAGCATATAACATATACCAAATACTGAGTGCATAACTAAACAAGAACTGCTTAATGATATGAAGGAATTTATAATCCATAATTTATAATAGAGATATTAATTGATGCAGCAAAGGGTGGTGAATGTGAGCTTTGAACCCTGGCTTTATGACCACAGGCGCTATGCTTACATTAAAACACTCCAATATAGCCATCTCCCAGGTTAAGCAAGGCCTAGAACCAAGCTCATTGTTTTTCACTGATTGTGTTACTACTTTACCTATTGCTGCAGCGCAGCAAGGCTGGTCAGGGAAGAAATAGAGCTAATCACCTAGCACATGGGCCTGAGAAGGATGGACACAGCAGTCAGGATGTGCAAAGAAAAAATAATCCCAATATTTCCTTGTTATTTCATAACTCTTTTCCCAAATTAATCTTTATAACTGTCTTACTAATTAGGCAGGCATTGTTAATTCCATTTTACAAATAAAAAAAGCTTTAAAATTTAAGCACTTTGTCCAAGGTCATACAGCTCGGAAGTGGGAGAAACAAAATGATGCCCAGATTTCTATCTCCAGCTCCATTGTTCTTTCAGTAATCTTATTAGGTAAGATATTGAGGCTTCTAGTTCTTGGTCCCCTCAAAAGTAAAATGGAGGGGAAAGAAGGGAGTGGGCTATGGTGTCTATGCCTTTGCACACATGTACCTTCTCCTAAAATGTCCTCCCCACTCCTCTTCCCATGTCGGTGTGGAGACTCCAATGTGCTTAAAAAAAAAGCTTTACGTTTTAGAGCAGTTTTAGATTTACAGAGTTTTTGCATAGATAGTATAGAGAGTTCCCATGTACCCCACACTCAATTTCCTCTATTACTAACATCTTACCTTAGTGGGACACATTTGTCACAATTAATCAATGAACCAGGATTGATACGTTATTAGCTAAAGTCCATATTTTATCTAAGTGTCTTCACTTTTTCCCCTAATGGGGAAAAAGCTTCTCTCCCACCCTTTAACTTCCTAAAGAACCTACTTTTACATCCTATTTCTGTTTCATTTTCCCATCCAGGATACCACATTACATTTAACAGTCATGTCTCCTAAGACTAGTCTTGATTTTAACAGTTTCTCAGACTTTCCTTATTTTTGATGACCCTAACAGTTTTGAGTATGGGTCAAGCATTTTGTAGAACATGTATGAACCTGATAGAGTTTGCTTGGAGTCATAGCATCCTAGAGCAAAAAGAAGTGTGGCTTAATGGAAAGTGAAGAAAAGCCAGACCCACCTCTGCCGCTAGTGAATGGATGACCTGGAGTCACTCATCTGTAAGCTACAGAATCTTTGTCTATAAAATGAGAGGTTGTACTAGGTGGTCTCAAGTTCTTTTCCTGTTTCAACATCCTTTGATTCTAGAGCATCATTTCTAACCATCCAACCCCCAAATCATCAACCATCCACAAAACATCTTTCTATAAAGATTTCTGAACACAGTCTCAGAAATTCCCTGTGCATCACTAAATTATCTCCTCTTTGTTGGGAAATTATTAGTTCCAGGATACTTTCATTATGTCAGTGTTACCAAAGCAATGGTGAATTAAATTTGGCTTATGCCTATGAAAGTATTTATTCAGAGTGATATTTTTTAAAGAAGTGCCTTAATTAGCATATGGTTATTGCCACTCAAAATAAAAACCAAATGAAAAAAATCAATCTCCTTATTGTTTTTTGTGAACTAATTTGGTTGTTTGCATCATTTCAAAAGTTGGGCACTCATGCAACCTTGCCTCTGCGTGTAGAATTTCCCTTGTGGCTAATATAAATTCATAGACTATTCCAAGATGGGCATATTCATAATTAGTCATTTGAGAGAATAGAGTTATGCATACCTGTGCATCATAGAAAAACACCCACACATACAAAGGCTGCATTTTTAACCAGACCTGAAATGAGAAAATAAAAGAACTAGAATGCCTTCTTACCACCTCCACCCTAACCACACCTTCCTGCCCTAAGCCTATTGCTCAAACCTGGCTATGCCCCAGTGTTTGCCTCTTTGAAATTTGAAAAGATGTTGAGAGGAAGGAGGTGAGTGAAAGAATAAGGTCAGGAAGAGAAATTGGTGAAAAATAGATGAAAAGCAGGAAATCAGTTGAGTGTGACATTCTGGAGTGAATTGCTGTCTTTTGGAAATGTAAAAAAAAAAAAAAAAGCAATCAAAGCTGTAAAAACAATTAGGATGTTACTCATTCTTATATTTCCTCCGCTATTCTCAAAAACCAGAGGAACATAGAACAATTCAGTTGAATTAGATGAATTGGGGTTGTCTTAATGACTTCAGATAAATATTTATCTCTTCAACAACAAATGGTAGTTCAAGAAATTCAGTAAAATTCTTTGATCATTTGGTTTGGGCCTCTTAAAATAGATAACTGATTCAACTTAATTTTGTTCTTATACCTCCCAGATGGTGCTTGATCTCTACAGAAAGATCAATAGTTCACTCGATAGTGGCCTCTCTTGGAACTGTCTTAATTCTTCCTTCCTTCCCTCTGTCTCTTTGGACTTTGCTTTTAGAGTATAAGTTAGCTGAGCCTTTGCAGCCCTTGCATTGGCTTTGAAGCTAATCAGCCTGCCGAGCCCTTTAAAAGAGCAGGCAAGTTCAAAGACAGGACCCGCAGAAAAACCAATAAAAAGGAAGGGAAGGTGGTGTCTAGAGAAAAGCACTTCCATCAGGATGTAGCCAATCAGGACTCCGGTCATCTGATAAGCCTGTGTAGATAGGGAGATGCTAATTGGGCAGCTGGGAGTTGGAGAAATGTGCTGATGCTCACAGTTCCCAGGAGGAGATCAAGCTAGGTGTGAATTATACAGGCCTAAAGCCAAGCCAGTTGCTGCACCACTATTTTTTTTTTTGGCTTCATTGGGTCTTCATTGCTGCACGTGGGCTTTGCTTTCTCTAGTTGTGGCGAGCGGGGGCTACTCTTCATTGCGGTGGCTCCTCGTTAAGGGCTTCTCATTGCGAGGGCTTCTCTTGTTGCCAAGCATGGGCACTAGGCGTGCGGACTTCAGTAGTTGCGGCACGTGGACTCAGTAGTTCCGGTGCACGGGCTTAGATGCTCCGGTATGTGGGATCTTCCCAGACCAGGGGTCAAACCCATGACCCCTGCATTGGCGGGTGGATTCTCAACCATTGCGCCACCAGGGAAGTGCGCTGCTCCACTCTTAAGGCCAAAACTTGTTGATCTGGATGGGTCAACCTATCTTGCATCTACAAAGAATATGTGAAACAAAAATTTGAGACAATTATTTGGCTTCAGTCACTTTTAAGCAGGTTGATCAGTTATTAAATTCTCAAAACCATTGCTTGATTCACTACTGCATTTAATTTCTTGATACAAATATGGTTTGTTTCTTTAGTTTTCATTCTGAAAAGTAAAGCTTAGACAAGGAAGAACTTGTAGCTTGCGGAACGCACATAGTCCTAGGGCATTTATAATTAATAATCAAGCTGCAATTTCTGCAAGAAGAAAGGGGGCCATCTATTACATTAGCATGTACAGACAATTTGGATTATTAAATCTGAGCTGAGCCAAGATGTTTGTCACACGCCAGCAGCAACGTCAGCACTACAGAAGTAAAAATGTGAAAATTTTACTATTGTCAGCACTGATTTACTAACCCTTCATGCAGTGACTAAATTAATAAAGAGTATATCCCTAAGGAAGAATCAGAGTTAAAGAGAGATCACTGCATTTGAAAAACATCTCAGCTGAAAGTGACTGGGAAGGGATTTGATTCAATTTCATTACAACAAACCTTTATTAAGCATTTGTATATGTAGTGCATTGTAATGGCAACAGGCATCTGAGGCAAATGATATCTTCCTTCAAAGAGTTTATGGAAGATACAGTCATATATGTGCTTTAATATGAGATATTGAAATAAAGGTTAGATGGAGGCACATCATGATAAATGGAGAGAGATCATCAGCCATGAGCCACAAATAGATCTGAGTTTTCATCATATCTCCACCAGTTATTATCAGTGTGATCCTGGGCAAGTTACCTAATTTCTCCAAACCTCAACTTTCTCATCTGTAAAATGGGGTTCATAAAAGTTGCTTTATATGGTTATAAAGATTAAATCAGATAGTAACACACAGCGCTAAATTAGGAGGTATTATATCCCTTTCATTCTTCCCAGGATTAGGGAAGGATGAAATTAGTTCCACTAAGAACTGGAGAAGGTATCCCAGAGGAAGCTATAGAACTTTAATAGAAGATGTAATGAGGTGATTTCGTTTGCAGAACAAAATGAGTAAAGGCCGAGCTGTTGAAGCACATGCATGTTTGAGCCTTGGTGAATGGTCCAATGTGACCAAACCAGAGAGCATGGGAAGAAGGTTTGAGTAATTAGTGATATAACTAAAACATAGGAAAAAACACTTTTACAAGGCAATGTTGAGGCCATAGAGTAACATGATTTGACTATCTGTAAACTTTTAGGAGACTACTAAATAGCGTTTGTAAATGATGATGATAACATAAGTTCAGGCCATAATGGTAAGAATAGATATGAGGAAATGAAACCCTTATATGAAAGGGTTCTACAGTAGACTTTTCAAAACAAAGTAAAGCCGCGTTCTTTGGGGACCAAATTTGTAAGATTTAGAGCTACCACATCAAGATTTTTTCCTTTTTTTAGGTTTAGAGATTATTAATAATATGCCTATTATTTTTTAAAAAGTAGGTCTAAGTTCATGATATCCTTTCCAGTAAATATTTGCATATCTACACTGAAGGAGATATGATGACATATTTAAATTCAACGCTTGCAGTTTTTGGCTTCTCTTGTTGTGGAGCACGGGCTCTAGGCGCGCAGGCTTCAGTAGTTGTGGCACACGGGCTCAGTAGTTGTGGCTCACAGGCTCTAGAGCGCAGGCTCAGTAGTTGTGGCGCACGGGCTTAGTTGTTCTGCAGCATGTGGGATCTTCCTGGACCAGGGCTCGAACTCGTATCCCCTGCATTGGCAGGCGGATTCTTTTTTTTTTTTTTAAGTTGTCTTTTATCTAGATCTGTCTTTTTTAAAAAACTTATTTATTTATTTATTTATTTATTTTTGGCTGCATTGGGTCTTTGTTGCTGTGCGTGGGTTTTCTCTAGTTGCGGCGAGCGGGGGCTACTCTTTGTTGCGGTGCCCAGGCTTCTCATTGCAGTGGTTTCTCTTGTTGCAGAATATGGGTTCTAGGCACACGGGGTTCAGTAGTTGTGGATCGTGGGCTCCAGAGCGCAGGCTCAGTAGTTGTGGCACACGGGCTTAGCTGCTCCGCGGCATGTGGGATCTTCCCAGACCAGGGCTCAAACCCGTGTCCCTGCATTGGCAGGCAGATTCTTAACCACTTCGCCACCAGGGAAGTCCCTGAGTAATTTTTAATGGCATGAGAAAATGTTTATAATATAGAGCTTAATTTAGAAAATCAGTAAGCTTCTTCAAATATATCTTTTTTTTTTTTTTTTTTTTTTGCGGTATGCGGGCCTCTCACTGTTGTGGCCTCTCCCGTTGCGGAGCACAGGCTCCGGATGCGCAGGCTCAGCGGCCATGGCTCATGGGCCCAGCCGTTCCGCAGCATGTGGGATCTTCCCGGACCGGGGCACGAACCCGTGTCCCCTGCATCGGCAGGCAGACTCTCAACCACTGCGCCACCAGGGAAGCCCTAGTAGGAAGTTTTTTAAAAAGATTATTTAAATGCCCGATTCAGTTGAAGAGTGCCAAGTGAGTCACCTTCAGATGGAGGCCCTCTGGCATCACGGATAGGAGGTTGGCTTCTGATATGAGCTTGAACTCTGCTGACAGAAATCACTGCTGTGACCAATTCAACAGCTCTGCTTCTTTTCAAAGCACAGCTCTGTCTCTCCGAGGAGCCATGATCCCACAGAGTCACCAGGAGCATGGTGGGCTTAATGGAGTTTATGTTAGGCCACTGGAGGTCAGACAGTCCTTCCCCTATTCCACTGTCCACATCAGTATCTTCCCATTTATTTGATCATAATTTGTATTAAGGGGTTCAAAAGGCATTTCCTCAAACAACTGTGTCCTTTTTTCCCAAGAGCCCCTCTTTTGTTTTTAAGTAGTAACTGACCTCCAACAATGTATGTGGTACCAGTAAATCCTTATACAAATGAATAAATTTAAAGATATTCCCCTTTCAGGGTTTTAAATATATAAACAAAATTGAGCAAGTTTTAAAAAGACTGATTCTACAAGTTATGTGTCTGTTCTTTGAATCCAAGGATGATATATTCAAGGACATTTTATCTGTGGCTCCACTAATAGAAGTCGAAACTGGATTTACTGTCTGCATAACATTTAAGTTCTGTGTTCCCAAGTCAAATTTGCTAAGGGATGCCCTTTCTTCAAGAACTAGTCTATCATACACCTGTGGGTCTTCCTCTTTGGGGCTCCTTGGACTGGCCTGTTTGTTCAGGTGGTAGTGTCTTCTAGATTTACAAACATGGAAGGGAGGGAATTATAAGGATGGATCTTATACTACATTCTAAGAGTAGGCGATAAAATATAAATATGAGTCATCTTGACATCCTTCTTATTCAAGGAGGCATCAACATCAATGCCAATTTGAGTGAAGTAGAGGAAAGTCAGGATCATCCCACAGCCTGAATCCACTTTCCCAAATGCTGAATCACTACCTGTTGCACCATTTTCAATCCCGTGTAGTTGGCTCCTGGCAAGTGTCCCATCATGCTTGCTCAGCCCCGGACCCATTTTTGGTCCTCCTGGAGAGGATACAAGTTCCTAGAGCCTCAGGTTTCAAGGGAGGCTCTATAAGTGAGTCATTCTCTATAGGTGAACACAGCATTTTATTTTTTGACAAGGAGACAAGGGAAAACCCACACAGGGCTGCAGGCACACCTTTAGCTAACTCCTCATTCCACACGTGTGTGAAAACTTGTGTGTCAGTGCTAGCCCTAGAATTTATGTGGAGACACACCCTTTGAACCATGTGCTAAAAGCAGGAGGAAATATCTCCTTCCCTCTTGTCCTCCCTGTCTCCCCTCCTCACTACATCTGGTCAAAAGCCAGTCAGTTTTTTTGAGTCAAGGACAAGGAGTTAACTGCTTTGTGTAAAACAGTTTTCCCTATGACTCATTGTTCTTGATGTCTTATGAAAGCCTTAGTGCAAGTCCCACATTAGTGCAAGTCTGCTAATTATCCTAGGATTCGAGAGGGAAATACCTATGGAACTTTAAATAATGGAATAACTTCTGCTTTTTTTCGTCTCTGTTTTAGGCCTCTTACCCATTTGGCTTTGTTTCCCTGTCTTTCTGTCTGTCTGTCTGGGCCACTACTGTCTGTTGGTCTATTCCTGGGAAGCTCACCGCTATAGGTCCTGGCACCTTCCCAGTCTGTCCCATACTGTAATCCATAAACTGATCTCATTAAAAAAATCACTCCTGGTTTCCAGAGAAACCAGGAGTGTAAATTCAAATGTAAGAGCAATGTAAAGTGTATTTTTAGACTGAACAGATTTATTACTCAGGCTATCTATGTGGCTTATGTGCTTTTATATTTCTTCCAGCTTCACTGCACTTAAGTTTCCTATTATTTTCTTCATATAATCTGTCATAAACTATGTTTCTAGCTTATCTCCTACTACCTCTCATCTTGTGCTCTTGATAGTTTGCATTTGCAAAGCACTTTACAGCTTACAAAGGAACTGCACTCATGCTTTTCTTTCTACTGTACTCATGTAGGTTTAATCATACAAGCTACAAAGTTGGCAGCTCTACATCCCCACTGTCCAGTTGAGGAGACTGCAGGTTCAAGAGCTCCAACGATCCGGTATAGGTCACATTGCCAGCAAATGACAGAAATGTGACTGGAACCTTGGATTTCTAATGCCAAGTTCCCTTTTAACCTCAGTTGCTCACTGTTGCCCATCCACGCCACATACTTTTCTGTCTCAAAGGCTTCATATACACTAATTTTACCCTTGCTTTCTTGGCCTCTACCTCTTATCTAGCTCACAGATTCTCCAAGTTTCCACACTGTGTGGGAGAGGACCGTGCTATATAATGAGATTAGCTGGTCCTCTCCAGTTCTTCATAAATTAAGGCTGAGGTGGGAGCTATGTGGCTCTCAGGACAGATGGAGAGGTATGACCAGAATAGATTGACTGAAGTCAATGTAAACAGTCTCCTCATGGTGCGATTTGAGCTGGAAGGGTACTTCAGATCATCTCCTTTGCAGTGTAGTCATGCTGCCTAAGATGCCCAACAGTAGAAGTGCACTCCTTAAAGGCTTGACTTCTGTGAAAATCTTTTTGTTTTCTTTTTCTGTGTGTTTCTTTCATTTATTTTTCTCTTCCTTCCTGCCTGCCTTCCTTCCTTCCTTTCTCTCTCCTCACCCCTCCTTTCTTCCTTTCCCAGTAGACAGATACCTAGTGTATAGTTAATCTTTACAAATGGCCTGCAGCAGTTCTGTTTCTCTGTGTGCGTACATACTGTTTCTCCCATCAAGAGGTAGAGCTGGTGTTTCCTACCCATGAATCTAGATTGGGCCTAAGAAGAAAGTAGTATGCTGAGACTTCTAAGCCCATTAAGAAGGCCTGGAAGCTTTTGCTTTACTCCTTTTAGAGCCATAAGCCACCACGTAAGAAATCAAGTTTACACTGATGGAGAGAAAGGCTGTGGAGAGGCCCTGGAAAATGAAAGGCCTGTAGAGAAAGGCCTGTGGAGGAACAACAAGGAGCCAATCACCAAGTCCTATCTGCAGCCCAGAGGCCATCTGACTGCAACCTCATAAGAAAACTCAAGTGAGACTGGTAGAGGAACCACCCAATCAGGTCCTAGCCAACCCAGATAATCATGAAATATAATAAAAATATTAGTTGTTTTAAGCCACTAAGTTTTTAGATGGTTTGTTTTGTAGCATAATTGGTCACTTACCCTCTAGTCTGAATGTTCAGTAACGTTCAGCAAGTCTTTGAAAAAATTGGGCCCAAAATAGGTAAGTTTTGAGTAGATTTGGGTGATCTAAAGCAGCATGATGGTAAATGGCATATGGTGGTCAATAGGTAGGGTAAAGAGAATTTAAGCCGAAAATGGAATAGGAGCCCAGAAAAGGGAACTATGGAGGAAGAAAAAGTAAAATTTTTTTAGGATTTTGAATTCAGTTCTATGTAACTCTGATTCTCTTTCTGTACCTCAGGTTTTGTTAAAAATAGAGAAAAAGGCTACACATAGCACAGGTTTGTCTGGGCCTAACACTTCAAGGAGTGCATCTGTTTTCTCTTTTCTGTTGATTCCTGGGTGAAAGAATTAAAAAACAGATTCAATGAAGAAAACACACCCAGTTAAGCTCTTTGAGGGTTGGACCAAGCAAATAATCATGTTAAGCCATGATGTCTGGAAAAAAAGCACATTATTTGGAATATGGGGGCATTTGCTACTTTTGTTTTTTCCAATTTTTCCAATTTAACTGATCAGGGGCTCCCCTCCACCAGACCTGAGTAGCTAGGGTGCAGGCATAAACTGTCTCATATATACCAATGGATTAGTTCTGTTTTCCATCCAAAGGAGATATACTGGATCATCATTTGTCCACCTATTATTTATCCTTAGAGTGTCTGTCTATCTGGAATGCCCACAAAACCTTGGAAAAGGCAAAGAAATTTGGAAGAAACATGTAAGTTAAAACTAGCTCAAAGTCACTTGCTTCTTCTATTTATTTATTTGGCCTGAGATGATTCCCACATTCACTTACCATATGGCATTAAATCATTCTGGTCCTTGAGTTATTATTACATGACTCAAAGAGTATAATTTACAGAATTGCCAACCCAGGCTGCACTCTGTCCCACACCAAAAAAAGACCACAAGGAGGGGAGAAGAAAAATGACCGTTTCCTGGTAGCCCATATTTACGCAATTTTCTCCCACCACAGATTGTTTTGGCAGTCTAGACAGAGTCTTGTAAAATCCTTCCCTGATGTCATCCACATCCTTCCTTGATAAGTTCAAAATGAGACCGGAGCAAGCATGGCTCCTGCAGCAATGTCATACAAATAATTAGTGCAGTGCCACCCCGAGAGGCCTTTGGACTCCAGTGATTTCCACATGAAGGAACGGACTGATGAGCTGGCCACCAGATTATGTAAATATGTGGTGGAGTATGCAGCTGCTGAAGGGAAAAAAGAAACACACTTATGGGTATTTCATGTTTTAAAAGAACTTTGTGGAAAACAAAACAGATTAGAGAGAGAAGTAGACTAGATTCGGGGAAAGAAAGATTAAGGAAATCATTTTCTTATTGAAGCCAGGGACATACTCTGAAATTAATGATTCCTTAAGAGACAGCTTAAAATTGTGTTTCTAAGAGAATATATTTGATCTTATTTCTATTATTTTTGTAGGGGAAAAAAGTTTTTAGGTTAGGATTTGAAGTTCAGGTTATGAGAGCTGGAATTTATTCTGTTATCATTTTATTTCTTTATCCATCAGTAAGAAATTACACCAACACATGTATCATAGGACAGAATATACCAATCAATGTTATTCTTCTCTAATAGAAGATAACAAAATATACAAGACACATTCAAACAGTTATCAGGCTTATAGCCTCAGTAAAAATCAATTCCAATTTGTTAGAAAAGAATTGTTGGATCAGAAAACATAAGGACAGACATAGCCCCCTATTAATAGTTTGAATATTTTCTTTGTACTAAATTTTAATTTTACTGTGATTATATACTTCTGCCTTAGGGGAATTGAAAGAAGATACTTCTCAAACTATAGTTTTAATATTTAATTTAGTTAAATTGTCCCTCAAAATGAAGTTATATAAAAAAGGAGTAAGAAATGTTCACTGTACTATAAACTTCAAAGTTACTAAGAGACTAGACCTGAATCTGGCCTTTGACGTTAGTCTGCAACTACCATTTGTGTCATTTGCCTCGATTATCTCTCAGCTGTGGGATTTAATATTTTATCAGACTTTCTAGGCTGGCACAATGGCTTAATTTTACCTCAGCTCCAGGCAACAAAGAATTCCCCAGGTCCCCTAGAGATCCCATAAAACTGTGTGCCCTATTCTTCTCCAGTAGAGATCATCTTGTATTTTCTTTATGTTTTCACCAGGCAGTAAGCTCTTAAAAACCAATCATGGTGTCTTACTATTTTGGTATCCTCAGGACATGATGTAGTGCTGGATATTTAGCAGTGTTTGTTGAAAGAGTAGGCATGAATCTCCAATTTCCTACTTGTTCATCTCATTATATCCACCTGCTTTATCAGATTGCTTGGAAAATAGTGAGCCCTCAACAAATATTTTTGGATTAAATGAATATGGTTTTTAATTTCCCTCTATACTGCTTGCCTTATTACAATGAGCATAAGTAGTGTTTGTAATTTTAAATGAAAAAAGGGAGAAAAATAAAGATATCTTTGAAAACAAATATATATTGTGATTATGTCCTTCTCAGTTCAGCACTTAATTTAGAGACAATTAGGAATACTTTCTTAATTGAAAATTTGTGACTATGTGGAAAAGTATGCTGAAGCATTATTGCCCACAACAAAAATAAAAAGGACTTTCCAAACAGGTGCATCAGAGGAGGAACGTTAAAAAGCAACTATTTTAAAATTCTTTAGAAAAATCCATTTACATACAAAGGAATGTATTTTAAAAATATTTAATAATAGTTTAAAGAAAAGAAACAATATGTCATCTCTTAAAGATGTGGATTCCCAGTAATATTAGTCGTGGATATAAATAATTTAGTCATGGATATAAATATAAATAAATATTTATGATAAATAACAAATCTAAAAGTCATTGGAGTAGCTTGTTAACTGGTCCTTCTCCCATTTACTTATCACATTTTCACCATTCATTCACTCAACCAAGATGAACTGACTGCGTACTATTTGCCAAGGACCATACAAGTGTGATATTCATGCCCTGAGAGAAGAAAGCCTATATTTTTATTGAAATATAGTTGATTTACAATATTGTGTTAGTTTCAGGTGTCCAGTAAAGTGATTCAGTTATATATATTATTTTAGATTATTCTCCATTATAGGTTATTACTTAAACCAGTTGTCTGTTGACAGGCACTTGGGTGGTTTCCGTGTCTCAGCTCTTGTAAATAGCACTGCTGTGAACATTGGGGTGCATGTACCTTTTCAAGTTAGAGTTTTCATCTTTTCTGGATATATACACAGGAATGGGATTGCTGGATCATATGGTAGCTCTATTTTTTTTTTTTTAATAACTGCCATAGTGGCTGCACCAATTTACATTCCTACCAACACTGTAGGAGGGTTCCCTTTTCTCCACACCCTCTCCAGCATTTATTATTTGTAGACTTTTTCGTGATAGCCATTCTGACCGGTGTGAGGTGATATCTCACTGTGGATTTTTTTTGTTTTTTAATTTAATTTTTTTTTACATCTTTATTGGAGTATAATTGCTTTACAATGGTGTGTTAGTTTCTGCTTTATTCTCACTGTGGTTTTGATCTGCATTGAAAAGGAAACCTATTTAAGGCACAATTCCATAAAATTGGCTATCCAACTTAACCTTCTCTAGGCATCTAAGCCTTAAACTAAGCAGAGAGAGAGAGAGAGACAGAGACAGACAGGCAGAGAGACAGAGAGAGATGTTCATTACAACATATTTTTGTATTAGCAAAAAAATTGACTACTCCCTTAATGCCTATCAGTAGGTAAGAAAATAAATTGTGAGAGATTTATGTGATGGTCTAGACCAGTTAAAATCATCAAGAATGTATGTAAAAATAATAATGAGTGAAAAAAATGCAAAATTATATATTGACTTATGTAAAATTAAAAGCACAAATAAGACAACAGCATATGGATACTACTATTCATCTGTAAAATGATGAAAACTAACTTGGTAGTATGCATTCAAAATTTATTTTGATCATAGCCTCTGGGAAAGGGGGTGAGGAATGAGAGAGTCATATTTAAGAGATTTTTAGATTTATCTGAAAGTTTTTATTTCTTAAAGAACACTGGGAGCAACTATGACAAAACATTAAAGTTTGTTAATTCTAAGTGGTGGAAATATAAGTATTATATTGTCCTTTGAACTTTTCTATACTTCTTCAGTTTCTCCAATAACATATAGAAATGAGGGTAAGTTAACACTAACACCCAAATTACAGTGGCTCATAGCCACATCTGCCTGCTCAGGACCCTGGCTCAAATGCAAAGGACACTACAGGAGTCCTTGAGGGGGTCTCCTTTGTATGCAGGAGCAAGGCTGCTCATGTCCTTCCACTGCAGCCTGTTGTCTTAATCCATTCAGGCTGCCATACCAGAATGCCATGAACTGGGAGTCTTATAAGCAACAGAAATTTATTTCTCACAGCCCGGAGGCTGGGAAGTCCAAGATCAAGGTGCCTACAGATTTGATGTCTGGTGAGGGTCAGCTCCTGGTTCATAGATGGATGTCATCTCCCTGTGTCCTCACATGGCAAAAGGGCAAGGGAGCTCACTGGGGTCCCTTTTATAAAGGTACTAATCCCATTTATGAGGGCTCCACCCTCATAGCCTAATCACTCCCCAAAAGCCTCACCTCCTAACGCCATCGCATTGGGAGTTAGATTTCCACATAGGAATTTTGGGGGTGGGACACAAGTGTTCAGTCTATAGCATTTGTCATGGCATCTGTGGCCTGTATGTTCTGGGACAGTGTTGCTTGGCTGGATACAGCTACCTGAGCCCTCATGGCTCCAAAGCCACAGGGTAGTCTGAGGTAAAGTCCAAGTGCGTAAGTATCCATGTGTGCTTGTATGTGCATATTTGTGTGCATGTGTGCCTGTGTGTGGTGTGTGTGTGTGTGTGTGTATGTGTGTGTGTGCATGTGTGCATGTGTTCTAGGGAACTAGCTCTCTCCCAGTTCTGTGCTTCCCTTTCAGCACCTGGTCCTCCTGACAGACTACCTCTGTTCACAGTCTCCAAGTCAGGAGTGAAAATAATTCCTCATCACTATGGACACCTAGTACCCATCCTTAAGATGATGCTATAGAAACAGATATCATGCTTCCCCAGCCCACCCACCACCTCCTCACCTTTTCCATCTCTTCTCAAGGCCCGTGCACTTGAAGGAGAAGGAGGAGAAAAAAGAAGAAATGGGAAACAATAAATGCCTTTCTCCTACTTTAACCCCAAATAAAAAATAAAACCCAAGCATATCAACTTAATGCAAATAGCCTACTCAATCTGCCAACAAACAGACACTTTGAAGAGCTAGGACAACATGCAGTGTAACAACAGCTAGACGTATCACCTCAGAAAAAATGCAGGTAGCAACAAGGATTCCTATAAAAAACTGTGCCCCATGAGCCAATGTACATTGTCTTTCATGAATATTTGTGTGATAGGTATAAAGTACATACTAGGAGCCCAGGAAATGGCACCCAGTTCCCCCTCACCTCAGGGGAGTACCCATGGCCAGCATGGCCGGTGAGATAGTCTTGGTGGCTTCTCTCTTGCCCACGTTCTGCTGGTTCCACGTGGCCTCACATGCCCTGGGCCTATGTCACTGTCCAGAAACGTTGCACACGCTGCAGGGCTCGTCAAGCCCGAGCTGTCCCTGGGTGGTGTCTCTGGGTGCTGCCCTCTTGGGAGGCTCTGTGCTCCTTCCTCTCCACGCAGCCTGTGTTCTGGGAGCTGTGTCCCTGGAAGGGGCTGTTCAGACACTTGGAGGGAAGAATTTCTTCCTGCATAGAGTCCAAGCCGCAAACATGTCTTCCATTTGTATCTTTTTATGAAACTTTGACCCTTCCTAAGTAACAGTATTAAATACTCCCTGGTCAGCACATTCATGCTACCTCTCATTGCAAAATATGCTCTGCAGGCACTAGTTCCAAAGGATGTTATAGTTGTTTTATGAGGGGGAAGATTAAGGCAGGAAGGGAGGTTTTTTTAACTGCAGGACTTTTCAGAGCCTTTAATACACTTTGTATATCATGAATTTTCAAGATGTAATTATAGAGTATTAAAGAAAAGTAAGTATCATTACAAAATGCAACATATGCTACAAAGGGGCAAGGAGGCACAGCGATGGAGAGGGAAGGCATGGAGGGAGCAAGGGGACCAACTGTAGAAGATGATCAGGGATGGTTTCCCAAAGTGGCTATATTTACTCCAGGATGAAAGATGAGAAAGAGTCGGTGGAGGAGAGAAGAAGCGGGCAGAGCACGTGGGTAGGTCCTGAGGTGGGCAAGAGCTAGTGGAATGAAAGTTGTCACTGGGACTAAAGAGGGGCCATGTTGGGATTTTATCCAAAGTGCAGCTGAACATCAGTGAGGGCTTACTGCAGACTCTGGCATCACACTGCTGTCCTCTTCATGCCCAATGCCTTACAAACCTCACCGGGGCCTGAGGAAGAGGCATTATCCTTGGATGCCAATGGCCAGAGTGGCCGTTAGACATGTGAAGGAACAATTCAGTGTGCTAAGGGCATTGTAGGAGTAGAAACAAATGATGTGGGAGTGCGAGTTAGGGACACAAAAACCCTGCTTGAGGTTGACTGCTTCTAGAAGCACAGGCCTAGCTCACTGAGAGCATGTCCACAGCACATTATATGGCTTACAGCCCAGCTGCCCTCTGCCCTCTGGCACGTCTTGTGTCACACTGCATAGGGACAATGCATCTCCAAAGTCAGTGCAAGAGGAACATAAAGAAAAAGTTAACTTTCTCCCTCATATCCCCTCAGAACCAACCTGCCCCCTGCTGCCACTGGCACTGTGATCTCTGTCACTCCTGAGGAGACCCTTTGTCAAGAGGATTAGATCCAGGCTCCCCAGAAGAACAAACAAAGTCCTTGGTCTGGGTCCTCCCCGTCCACTCTTCCAGGTACAACATTCTCTGCAGCCCATGAACTCCTCATTGTTCCCTGAACATATCACACTTTTTCTAGGCTCCATGTTTTCCCTTTGTACATGCTGTTCTCCTGGCTGGGATGTCCCTTCCTCCCTGCCCCCTAAAGGGGACACTTACTCATCTATGGAACCTTCCATGATTTCCCAAGCAGAGATGATGCTTCCATCCACCTTATAAAAGTCCTTATTGAAAAGGATTATTTGCAGGTCTGTTTTCATGCTAGACTGATTTCCCCCATGTCAAGGACTTTATATTATTAATTTCTGTATCCCTTGCATAGCACAATACAAGACACAAAATGGGCATTCAATAAATATTTGATGAATTGAAGTAAAGATTAATCCTCAAGAGAACAATCCCAGAAAGTGCTTTTTAAAAGCTAAAAAGGAATAATCTTCTGCATTAACTGTTGTTTTGGATTATCTAGTCTTTACTGTTCTTCATTAGTGTAACCAACTAAGAGTTTCATTAACTCTAAGACTTTCAGATTGAAAAATGCAGGAAAACAACTTTTCCAAGAGGAAATATAAAAAGGTTAACGTTACAGTAGCAGAAAGAGCTTGGTGGTTGCAAACTACTACAAGAAAGTCTTCTAAAATCCCCCACATTGAAGAGGGAGCATGAAGATGACCTCTAAAGACATATAGGGTCTTACAAAAATAGCTGACACATATTATGAGACAAATATTCTTCTAAGGGCTTTACTTGGATTATATCTCTCAATACTCATTACAAGCATTTGAGGTAAGTATTATCATGGCACCCTTTTAACAGATGAGAAAACTGAGGCACAGAGGCTGAGCAATTTGTCAATATCACATGACTAGGAAGCAGTAATTTGAATCCAGTCAGTTTGGTTCCAGAGACTAAGCTCCCCGTCTCTATGTTATACTACTTTTCATTACTTCCTGTCACTAGTTGCCAGGATTTTTTTCTTTTTCATGTGAAATTTATTACTGGATATTCGTTTGCTTTATGCAAGTGGCACTTCTCAAAATATTAAAATACTACCATGGTGGTTGGTAAGCAGGCACTGTCCTGAGATTCCTGAGCACCATTTCATTATTCTAGTCTTCTTGGCCCTACCTTTGGGATATCAACCTCCCCCTTGCAACACGCACGCACACACACACACACACACACACACACACACACACACACACACAAGAATAAAGCCTTGAGTGACCATGTCCTCTGCTCCAGGTCTATGGCCCCAGTAGTGCTGATGGGATGGTATCCATGTAATTCTGGTTGTTAAATTTTGTGAATACCATCCCTAAACAAAACAAAGTCAACCTATGAACCTCAGGCTATAGACAGTTGAAGGTAGACAGGGAGAGATTCAGTGAGTTCAGAGTTGGGAAGGAATCACAAACCGCCGCCTGACTTCAGAAGGGTTGCTGCCTGTGGACAGAACTTGGGCTTTGGACTGTACGGATATGGGTTTGCCTCTCAGCTCTACCATTCACTAACTACATAGCTTTGGGCAAATAACTTTATGGAGCCTCAGGTTTTCACTTAGGGATGATGCTAATCTTTCATGGGCAATATGAGAATTAAATAATAAAAGTACATGATGTGCTTAATTTAGTGTTTGGCACATAGCTGTTGCCCAGAAGATGTGAATGTGCTAGGCATTATTGTTATTATGTAAAATAGGCAGAGTAGTAGTGTCCATTTTATAGGGTGGTTACAAGCACTGAGTCAGTTAATAAAAGCAAAATTATCAGAAACATGCCTGACACATAAGAAACTCAAAATATAAATGTTGGTTATTATTGTTTTGTTATAAGCCAATTCTATTTAAAGTTTGTAATTTATGTGGTGTATTTTTTGAGGAGAGGCCTACTGTTTTAGACTTTTTTCTCTTAAAAGAATTCTTTCTACGCTGAAACTCTGTGGAAAAATTCTATGGAAATAGGCATTTTTTGCCATCTTTGTATAAATATTTAAATCATAAGACAGCTGATAGAGCAGTTTAAATGATATTTATGCCATCAGTTTGTAAGGTTGTTATAAACCATTTTCAGTTTAGGAAAAGCCAACCGAAACCTCTCATTCGTAAGATCTGTCACAAACACGTTTAAATATTTTGTTTTAATACTTTGAGGCAATGGTAAGTGGACTCTCATTCTGAGAGAAAATTATCCAAAAAAAGAGAGGGAAAGAAAACATTAGCTTAAATTTGTTTTCAATTGATTTTGACAAAAGGAAAATGAATGTTCAAACGGAAAATCAGAAGGGGATCCTCGGGGAGAATTATTTTGCTTTTGGCACATCGAAGGGAGGCTTTTAAGGAGTGGGATGGGGAGACTAGGGGGTTCATCCTGTGGATTCTCACAAACGAGATGAAATCTCACTGAAACCTTAGTTGCCGTGGGCAACCAACAGAAACACTGACACTGAGAGAAAGGGTTTTCTGGTTCTAAAATGATGTTTTATTACATATCATCTGAAAATACTGAATGGAGAATCAGATAGTTGATGCCAGTCCTGCCTCTGCTGCGGGTCAGAGCTGTGGCCTTAGGTAATATGTTTAACCTTTCCGCCTCTCAGAACCATTATGTGTAATGTTTGTTGGTTGGACTTGGTGTTTTTTAATCTCCATTTTAAGCTCCTCTAAATTTAAGCTCCGAGTAAGCAAAAGCAGGAGGTGTTTAAAGCATCTCTAACACTGCACATGCTGGGCTTCATGATGAGCAGATCGTTTAATTCAATAAACTCACATTTATTAAACACATACTATGTGCTATATAGATATGAAATGCAAAGATATAGATACGAAAGGCAATATAGACATAAAATGCAGAGAGAAATTGCAAAGAGAAGCTCCCATTCTAATAGAAGAGACAGTAGTGTAAATAATCTACAACACTGTGGTAGTAAACACAACAAAAGATATTGCTAGCCATGGAGTCAGATGTAATCAGGGTCAGAGACCATTCTGGATAGTGCCCTGAGTGGAGCTTTAAGGACAACTATTGAGCATTGGGACCATCTACAATCAATAAAATTCACAAGTAAATGAACTACCTAGTTGTCTCTCTCAGTTGATAATTTCATATGTGATTGTTTGGAGTGACCCCTTTGGGAAAAAGGCAATCATTTGGGTGGGTATTGGACATTTACATATTGTTGCTACTCAATAAGTAGTTTGGAGCTCTCTCCAGGCAATTCTTGCAGGGCCCTATTTATAACATTTTGTAAACAGCAGGACAAATCTCCCACTGTCACCATAACCTTGCCTGTATAGGACTCAGTTCCTTCCTCTCCCACCAGGCAGGAATAGGACCAACTCAAAGCTATCTTTGGCCAGTGGCACCTCTTAGATGAGTTACCAAGCAAGCCAGAGCATAGATTTCAAAGAAACACAGTCAGGACAGCAAACAATTCTTATGTGGTATTCTGTAAAGAGCCAAAATTGCTTCAAGAACTACGGCAATGTCATTTAAAATTTCTAGGGGTGGGACTTCCCTGGTGGTGCAGTGGTTAAGAATCCACCTGCCAATGCAGGGGACTCAGGTTCAATCCCTGGTCCGGGAAGATCCCACATGCCGCGGAGCAACTAGGCCCGTGAGCCACAACTACTCTAGAGCCTGAGAGCCACAACTACTGAGCCCGCATGCCACAACTACTGAAGCCTGCATGCCTAGAGCCCGTGCTCTGCAACAAGAGAAGCCACTGCAATGAGAAGCCCATGCACCGCAACGAAGAGTAGCCCCCACTCACCGCAACTAGAGAAAGTCCACGTGCAGCAACAAAGACCCAATGCAGCCAGAAATAAATAAATAAATATATAAAAATAAAATAAAATAAAATTTCTAGGGGTATTGGTTTTTGCACACCAGAAAGCTAATCCCCTCTTATAGCAGCCAGCCTCTTCAACTCAAACTCTGGCCATTGGCTTTGGTCTCAAGTAATTAAAAACAACAGACTGCTTAAAAGATAGATTTTTCCTTTCAACAGTTGTTTCCCCTATCCTGACAGAAAATTGGAACACCAGCAGGATATATTATAATCTGTCTCCTCCCAAGTAGAAGACAGCAATAATAACAATAACTACCACTTTTTGAGTCCTATTCTGAAACAGGCTCTGTCCCAGACGTTAGCTAGCTAAATCTTGATTATCTGCAATGGCAGGTACTATTTTCCCAGGAGCCTGAGGCTCAGAGATGTTAAATGACCCAATGACAAGAATATGGTAGTTAAACATTGAAATATATATATCTAGCCAGGATTCATCCTAAATGCTGGGGGAGTGTTTTGGTTTCTTAAAGTGATATCCGTGAGAATGGGGGCAGGGAATTCAATTTCATCAGCCTAAGACCCTCTCTCTCCTCTGCAGAGGAGTCTTCTGTGATCCAGTTACCCCGGAGAGATGTAGGTCAAGTAAGATTGATATTTTGGAGAGGAGAGGCAGAAAAATCTTTGTACATTTGTCATGTATCTTGTTAATCTTACCTTTGTTTGCCCCTGTTCATATTTACCTGTGAATCGTGTCCCTAGGAATATCTGCCAACTATGAGCCAATATTCTAGCAAAAGTGGCTGTCTGGTACATTTTCCCATTGCCCTCAGTGTTATAATGGAAATATATTCTGAAAGAGGGGGAAAAGTTTGGATTCCGGACATAACCAAATGTTATTTCAGGTTATAGAACACCTTTGAAGAAACTTCTTAATTTTTTTTCTTGTTTAAAATAAAATACATTACTTGATAACACAAATAAGAACCCAGAGGGATGTACAGAGATAGCCACAAAGTAAAACAGATGCAATTTAAACTATGAACACTGTATGAGAAGTTCTTATTTTATATTACATTTTCTGCAGTGGCAGCGATAAAGCTGTAAGCATTTCACCAGTCTCAAATATTCCAATGTTTTAAGATTTATATGTATTTTTAAAATTATTTTACTGAGCCTATTGCTTGAAATTGTATCACTCGATCTTGTTAGATGTCTTTTCCCAAGAACACGTATAAACTCTCTTTGTTTGTTTTCTTATATACATATTTAAATATATTCTGCCTTTTCTGTAATACATATTAGGAGGTTTACAATGGGTATATGAAATGTGATCAAGTGCCATAAGTTAAAATTGGAATAAAGGAAATAAAATCAGGAACAAAGATTAGACAGAAATAGAATCAAAAGGGCATATCATGGCGACCCACACGTACACTGGAGTAGGGATAGAGTAGGGAGACAATCTGTCAGCAGCTAAGTGAAGAGAATGTGATCAGTTATACAGTTCGGAACCCATAAGATAAAAACAGACTGACTTCTCAGAAGAATTATATCTGTTCTTTGTAGTGAGATCAGGCGGGAATTTCTCCCAGGAGTTCTCATAAAGAGGATAATGTGTGATGTGGAAATACATTTCTGACAACTTTAGAATCAGAAGCCTTTTCTTATAAAGACCCTCCCCCAATATAAACTGATGCAATCCTATTGAAGATCAGCTGACTGAAAAGATTATCTCAGAGATCTTCAAACTAGTTATAATTTTCTTGAGCAGAAAATATAAAAGTCCAGAAAATTAAGGATGGACCATTCTGGCCCTTCTTGGTAATGAAGACTCACCCCAACTTTTAGTTGAGCTCAAGTCCAAAAGCTTTCAGGCATCATATAAGGGTTTGTTTACAATTACCTGTTGGTTGACATGGTCATTCATTAGAAACATGGGTTTTTTGTGGGTTTTTTTGTGGTACGCGGGCCTCTCACTGCTGTGGCCTCTCCCGTTGCGGAGCACAGGCTCCGGACGCGCGGGTCCAGCAGCCATGGCCCACGGGCCCAGCCGCTCCATGGCATGTGGGATCCTCCCGGACCTGGGCACGAACCCGTGTCCCCTACATCGGCAGGCGGACTCCCAACCACTGCTCCACCAGGGAAGCCCAGAAAGATGGTTTTTTAATACAGGTGAAATGATCCATCATTGTATATTCATAGCACATTGTTATACTTAATGTTGGCTAAATATAACGTATTGGAAATGGGCACTCAGCTGCATTGTTAGAGACAGGGTAGATACTGAGGTTAGCACCTCTCATCCTGTAATCTGATTATGACTCTGCGTTTGTCCTTGCAAACCACAATTCTTCCCCAGCTCTGTCAACAGGGAGCCCAGGAGGGAGGTGGAAAGCTGGGGGAGGAAGGGACTTGTTCCTTCCTGTGTGTTTGCTGCCTGTCAGAACTGATTCTTTACCTAGCAGCAGCAGCCAATTCCATAGAAGCTGATTCCAGTTTGCAGTTTTCTCATCTTGCCAGACCCAGCTTTCACCCGCTCGGAGGTACCAGCACCAGACACACTCAATACCTTCTCATCAGAGGTTTGGGGCTTAAAGGGCCCTTCCTCTAAGCTGTTAACGTTTTATAATCCCAACCTGTTCCCCAGCCTTAGTGGTGGAAGCTGCTTCCTACGATCACTACCTTTGAAATACCCCAGTGTTCCTTTTTGGTCTTTTCAGTTTTCAACACCTGATTAATAATATTTTATTTGCCTAGTTTCTATTTCCGGGACCCTGGCTGACACTGGTAAAGAAAGAGGACGTCAGAGGACCCTCCAAATTCCATAAATTGAGGAGTTGATGTTCCCTTAGAGTAAATGTACAATTTAATTCATTAATTCCTTAAGTTCCTGATTTCTTAGGGGCACCAGCAAAGGCATTATATAGAAAATAACTTGTCTTTGGCCATCTTAGGGGTAGTAATTGATATGATCAAGGTTATAGTACATACCAAGTATGCACCAGGTTGATCAGGGCCCATTTTGTACCTATTGTTAGATATTTTATGTAGGTTAGGTGTTCACGATTAACTTGCATTTTATTTCTTAATTACAAAAGATGAATGTGCACTTCGTAGAAAATTGGGAAAAAAAGGAAAAGCATAATACGGAAACTTTTAATAGTTTGTAATCCCACCATACTAGTTTATATTTTATCATTATATGTATATATATTATATAGGCTTCATATTCCACACATTTTTAGAAGATGCCTTTTTATTCAATCAACACGTTTGTTTGAATTTTTTGAAAGTTTCTCAATTTATTGCATCTTTTTAAAATAAAAGATTGATGTAAAATTATGTCCACCAAGAAACCCCTCAAGCCTAATCTTGAATATATAGTAGTAATGATTTTTATTCACTTTTGATTCAGAAGTCTTTCAAAGAACAAGGAGAGAAAGTAAATGTTTGAGACAGGGATGGTAAATAAGCTCCATCACATGTGCCCACAGTATTGGCTGCATAGACCCCTGCAATGACAGGGCATCAAGGGTTCTGTCAGTGGGACAAAGTGCTGCCATCTATTAGCAAAGCCTTCAGTGGGGGTGGTGGCACATGAGCCATGTGACTGCTAGCCATTCTCTAGGCATGTCACTGGATCTTTGAAAGTGGAGTCTCTTTCATTTACCATGAATTGAGAGGCTGGAATGGCTCCACTAGGGCTATTATGTCCAGGGCCTTGGTTTATGCTGTAATCTGGGTTCCTCGATTCTTCTCCACATGCTGTCTGCTTGGGCCAAATG